>NW_027675333.1:1420000-1757500 GCF_965601325.2 Salmo salar
AATAACAGAGGATACAACAAAACATGCTAACCTCTCACCATTACCAATAGAGGCTACAACAAAACATGCTAACCTCTCACCATTACCAATAGAGGCTACAACAAAACATGCTAACCTCTCACCATTACCAATAGAGGCTACAACAAAACATGTTAACCTCTCACCATTACCAATAACAGAGGATACAACAAAACATGCTAACCTCTCACCATTACCAATAACAGAGGCTACAACAAAAACATGCTAACCTCTCACCATTACCAATAACAGAGGCTACAACAAAACATGCTAACCTCTCACCATTACCAATAGAGGCTACAACAAAACATGCTAACCTCTCACCATTACCAATAACAGAGGCTACAACAAAAACATGCTAACCTCTCACCATTACCAATAACAGAGGATACAACAAAACATGCTAACCTCTCACCATTACCAATAACAGAGGCTACAACAAAACATGCTAACCTCTCACCATTACCAATAACAGAGGCTACAACAAAACATGCTAACCTCTCACCATTACCAATAACAGAGGCTACAACAAAACATGCTAACCTCTCACCATTACCAATAACAGAGGCTACAACAAAACATGCTAACCTCTCACCATTACCAATAACAGAGGCTACAACAAAACATGCTAACCTCTCACCATTACCAATAACAGAGGCTACAACAAAACATGCTAACCTCTCACCATTACCAATAACAGAGGCTACAACAAAACATGCTAACCTCTCACCATTACCAATAACAGAGGCTACAACAAAACATGCTAACCTCTCACCATTACCAATAACAGAGGCTACAACAAAACATGCTAACCTCTCACCATTACCAATAACAGAGGCTACAACAAAACATGCTAACCTCTCACCATTACCAATAACAGAGGCTACAACAAAACATGCTAACCTCTCACCATTACCAATAACAGAGGCTACAACAAAACATGCTAACCTCTCACCATTACCAATGTATTTATTTATAAGCACCTCACATTGTGGTTACTCACTACTTGGTAGATATTCCCTCAGCGAAGTATGGCAGTTCCATGCAGGTTTCCTCACCAAGTCCAAGGCAGCACAGCTACCCATGCAGACAGTACTCCTTAGCCGTAGCCGATATCCCCATGGCAACACGAACTCGTTAAGCTTCCCAAGCAATTATCTCCCGGTGTCACACGATGCTAGGCTAACGTCTAGGCTGGCTAATACCTCCACAACGAGACGGTAGCTTCAGTCTTTACTAAGTTTTAGCTAAATTATAACAACTCTTTTATTAAATAAAACATGTATTTCCCTTCATGTCTTAGTAGCTATGGGTTTTGTTGTAGTTCTGTCGTCTTCTTTTATAATTTTTCTTCACCAACTGTCCTGAGGTAAAACGTCCATCCTTTCATCAACGTCTTTTTCCCTCCCGTTAACCAGGTCAACTCCCATTGGCCACAACTTAACAAGCGACCTTATTGGTCAAAACGTAAACTTCAAAGTAAAACAAACTATTCACTTATACATTAAATAAATATTTCTTCAAAAAGCATAATGCATTAACAACATTACAGTTTAGGAGAAATTCAATCATCTTTTAAATATAATACCAATTAATTATAACAAATAAACTCAATACTTGGTTCAAACAAGGGTATTACACAAACATACAGTCAATAATACAGTAGAAAATAAGTCTATATACAATGTGAGCAAATGAGGTGAGATAAGGGAGGTAAAGGCAAAAAAAGGCCATGGTGGCAAAGTAAATACAATATAGCAAGTAAAACACTGGAATGGTAGACATGCAGTGGAAGAAAGTGCAAAGTAGAAATAGAAATAATGGGGTGCAAAGGAGCTAAATAAATAAATACAGTAGGGGAAGAAGTAGTTGGGCTAAATTATAGATGGGATATGTACAGGTGCAGTAATCTGTGAGCTGCTCTGACAGCTGGTGCTTAAAGCTAGTGAGGGAGATAAGTGTTTCCAGTTTTAGAGATTTTTGTAGTTCGTTCCAGTCATTGGCAGCAGAGAACTGGAAGAAGAGGCGGCCAAAGGAGGAATTGGCTTTGGGGGTGACCAGTGAGATATACCTGCTGGAGCGCGTGCTACAGGTGGGTGCTGCTATGGTGACCAGTGAGCTGAGATAAGGGGGGACTTTACCTAGCAGGGTCTTGTAGATGACCTGGAGCTAGTGGGTTTGGCGACGAGTATGAAGCGAGGGCTAGACAACGAGAGGGTACAGGTCGCAGTGGTGGGTAGTACAGTGGGGGAAAAAAAGTATTTGATCCCCTGCTGATTTTGTACGTTTGCACCCTGACAAAGAAATGATCAGTCTCTAATTTTAATGGTAGGTTTATTTGAACAGTGAGAGACAGAATAACAGCAAAAAAATCAAGAAAAACGCATGTCGAAAATATTATACAATTATTTGCATTTTAATGAGGGAAATAAGTATTTGACCCCTCTGCAAAACATGACTTAGTACTTGGTGGCAAAACCCTTGTTGGCAATCAGAGGTCAGACGTTTCTTGTAGTTGGCCACCAGGTTTGCACACATCTCAGGAGGGATTTTGTCCCACTCCTCTTTGCAGATCTTCTCCAAGTCATTAAGGTTTCAAGGCTGAAGTTTGGCAACTCAAACCTTCAGCTCCCTCCACAGATTTTCTATGGGATTAAGGTCTGGAGATTGGCTAGGCCACTCCAGGACCTTAATGTGCTTCTTCTTGAGCCACTCCTTTGTTGCCTTGGCCGTGTGTTTTGGGTCATTGTCATGCTGGAATACCCATCCACAACCCATTTTCAATGCCCTGGCTGAGGGAAGGAGGTTCTCACCCAAGATTTGACGATACATGGCCCCGTCTATCGTCCCTTTGATGCAGTGAAGTTGTCCTGTCCCTTAGCAGAAAAACACCCCCAAAGCATAATGTTTCCACCTCCATGTTTGACGGTGGAGATGGTGTTCTTGGGGTCATAGGCAGCAATCCTCCTCCTCCAAACACGGCGAGTTGAGTTGATGTCAAAGAGCTCCATTTTGGTCTCATCTGACCACAACATTTTCACCCAGTTGTCCTCTGAATCATTCAGATGTTCATTGGCAAACTTCAGACGGGCATGTATATGTATTCTTGAGCAGGGGGACCTTGCGGGCGCTGCAGGATTTCAGTCCTTCATGGCGTAGTGTGTTACCAATTGTTTTCTTGGTGACTATGGTCCCAGCTGCCTTGAGATCATTGACAAGATCCTCCCGTGGAGTTCTGGGCTGATTCCTCACCGTTTTCATGATCATTGCAACTCCACGAGGTGAGATCTTGCATGGAGCCCCAGGCCGAGGGATATTGACAGTTCTTTTGTGTTTCTTCCATTTGCGAATAATCACACCAAATGTTGTCACCTTCTCACCAAGCCGCTTGGCGATGGTCGTGTAGCCCATTCCAGCCTTGTGTAGGTCTACAATCTTGTCCCTGACATCCTTGGAGAGCTCTTTGGTCTTGGCCATGGTGGAGAGTTTGGAATCTGATTGATTGATTGCTTCTGTGGACAGGTATCTTTTTTACAGGTAACAAGTTGCGGTTAGGAGCACTCCCTTTAAGAGTGTGCTCCTAATCTCAGCTCGTTACCTGTATAAAAGACACCTGGGAGCCAGAAATCTTTCTGATTGAGACGGGGTCAAATACTTATTTCCCTCGTTAAAATGCAAATCAATTTATAACATTTCTGACATGAGTTTTTTTGGATGTTTTGGTTGTTATTCTGTCTCTCACTGTTCAAATAAACCTACCATTAAAATTATAGACTGATCCTTTCTTTGTCAGTGGGCAAACGTACAAAATCAGCAGGGGATCAAATACTTTTTTCCCCCACTGTATATGGGGCTTTGGTGACAAAACGGATGGCACTGTGATAGACTGCATCCAATTTATTGAGTAGGGTATTGGAGGCTATTTTGTAAATGACATCGCCGAAGTCGAGGATCGGTAGGATGGTCAGTTTTATAAGGGTATGTTTGGCAGCATGAGTGAAGGATGCTATGTTGCAAAATAGGAAGCCAATTCTAGATTTAACTTTGGATTGGAGATGCTTATAGTGAGTCTGGAAGGAGAGTTTATAGTCTAACCAGACACCTAGGTATTTGTAGTTGTCCACATATTCTAAGTCAGAACCGTCCAGAGTAGTGATGCTGGACAGGCGGGCAGGTGCAGGCAGCGATCGGTTGAAGAGCATGCATTTAGTTTTACTTGTATTTAAGAGCAGTTGGAGGCCACGGAAGGGGAGTTGTATGGCATTGAAGCTCGTCTGGTTAGTTAGTTAACACAGTGTCCAAAGAAGGGCCAGAAGTATACAGAATAACACCAATAACAAAGGGGGTCTGATCTTTGTGCCTCTGTAAATTTCTCATTCATCATCATTAATGATTCATTCATGATTATTCATAATCATGGTAGCATCCACATGAATGTAGAAGTGTTCAGAAACATCTTCTATTCTTACTGACAATACAAGTGAAGTGACTCCAAAATGACAGGACATTATTCACCGTTCAGTTTCTATTAGGAAAAACATCATCCAAAACACAACCAAAACAAACTGAAAAATGAATTCAACAAGTTAGTAGAATCAAAAGCTTGATGTAATCACTGCAGGCATGGAATATGGTACAACTACTAAACTTATGACTACTTTAATACAATATAAGTAAATTTGTCCAAATAATTAAGACTTCTTCAAATGGGAGAACTACGTACAGAAAGTGCTTTAATTTCTAAACGGTAAAACAGATATGTATGAAAATACCGTCAAATAAAAGGTGACATTCTGTAAGGTCACCTAATATGAAACATCTCAAATCCAAAATGCTGGAGGATAGCACCAAATGTAAAACTGTAAGCTTCACTGTCCAAACACATATGGTGTGGACTATGTGTGTCTGGTAAACACATGTGGATCTGGTGAACAGTTATCACTTGTTGACCAACTACAGGAATACTGACCTCAGAGTCTCCAGTTTACAGTGGGGATTCCCCAGTCCAGCAGAGACCAGCTTCACTCCTGAATCCTTCAGGTCATTGTTACTCAGGTCCAGCTCTCTCAGGTGTGAGGGGTTTGACCTCAGAGCGGAGGCCAGAGAAGCACAGCCTTCCTCTGTGACTAGACAGCCTGACAGCCTGCAAAGAGTCAAATCATATTAAAATCACACTGCTATTCTTTGGTGGTGAAAATAGTGGCAGTATATTTCTTCAACATATTCAGATACATCAGTGTCCTGAAACCTTCCATATCTATTCGTAAATTAATGTATCATCATTAAAAATGACAAATGATCAAAGTATTGCCTGCAGATAGAAACATGTATAGTACAAATATTTGAGTAGACTGACCAGACCAGTTTAAAAGCAGTATCAGTCAAAAGACAGACAGTGAGGTATCAGATTTAGATTGTATTGAGTATACAGTCCACACCATATCTATTTTGACAGTGAAGCTAACATTTTAAATGTGGCTCTATACTCCAACATTTTGGATTTCAGATCAAATGTTTCATATGAGGTTACAGTATATAATGTCACCTTTTATTTGAGGGTATTTTAATACATACAGTTGAAGTCAGAAGTTTACATATACCTTAGCCAAATGCATTTAAACTCAATTTTTACAATTCCTGACATTTAATCCTAGTAAAAATCCCCTGTCTTAGGTCAGTTAGGATCACCACTTTATTTTAAGAATGTGAAATGTCAGAATAATAGTAGAGAAAATGATTAATTTCAGCTTTTATTTCTTTCATCACATTCCCAGTGGGTCAGAAGTTTACATACACTCAATTAGTATTTGGTAGCATTGCCTTTAAATGGTTTAACTTGGGTTAAACGTTTCGGGTAGCCTTCTACAAGCTTCCCACAATAAGTTGGGTGAATTTTGGCCCATTCCTCCTGACAGAGCTGGTGTAACTGAGTCAGGTTTGTAGGCCTCTTGCTCGCACACGCTTTTTCAGTTCTGCCCACAAATTTTCTATAGGGTTGAGGTCAAGGTTTTGTGATGGCCACTCCAATACCTTGACTTTGTTGTCCTTAATCCATTTTGCCACAACTTTGGAAGTATGCTTGGGGTCATTGTCCATTTGGAAGACCCATTTGTGACCAAGCTTTAACTTCCTGACTGATGTCTCGAGATGTTACTTCAATATACCCACAATTTTCCTGCCTCATGATGCCATCTATTTTGTGAAGTGCGCCAGTCCCTCCTGCAGCAAAGCACCCCCACAACATGATGCTGCCACCGCCGTGCTTGACAGTTGGGATGGTATGATGGCTGTGTGGTCCCATGGTGTTTAGACTTGCGTACTATTGATTGAACGTGTTACCTTCAGGCGTTTGGAAATTGCTCCCAAGGATGAAGCAGACTTGTGGAGGTCTACAATTTTTTTTCTGAGATTTTGGCTGATTCCTTTTCATTTTCCCATGATGTCAAGCAAAGAGGCACTGAGTTTGAAGGTAGGCCTTCAAATACATCCAAATTATGTCAATTAGTCTACCAGATGCTTCTAAAGCCATGACATAATTTTCTGGAATTTTCCAAGCTGTTTAAAGGCACAGTCAACTTAGTGTATGTAAACTTCTGACCCACTGGAATTGTGATACAGTGAATTATAAGTGAAATAATCTGTCTGTAATCAATTGTTTCAAAAATTACTTGTGTCATGCACAAAGTAGATGTCCTAACCGACTTGCCAAAACTATAGTTTGTTAACAAGAAATTTGTGGAGAGGTTCAAAAACACGTTTTAATGACTCCAACCTAAGTGTATGTACACTTCCGACTTCAACTGTATGTGATTGACGATTAAAAATTAAATTCTGATGATGCCATGATTAAGAAAAATCATGAATGAATCATGAATCAGAATGAGTGAGAAAGTTACAGAGGCCACAACAGAACATGCTAACCTCTCACCATTACCAGTAACAGAGGCTACAACAAAACATGCTAACCTCTCACCATTACCAATAACAGAGGCTACAACAGAACATGCTAACCTCTCACCATTAGCAATAACAGAGGCTACAACAAAACATGCTAACCTCTCACCATTACCAATAACAGAGACTACAACAAAACATGCTAACCTCTCACCATTACCAATAACAGAGGCTACAACAAAACATGCTAACCTCTCACCATTACCAATAACAGAGGCTACAACAAAACATGCTAACCTCACACCATTACCAATAACAGAGGCTACAACAAAACATGCTAACCTCTCACCATTACCAATAACAGAGGATACAACAAAACATGCTAACCTCTCACCATTACCAATAACAGAGGCTACAGCAAAACATGCTAACCTCTCACCATTACCAATAACAGAGGATACAACAAAACAGCTAACCTCTCACCATTACCAATAACAGAGGCTACAACAAAACATGCTAACCTCTCACCATTACCAATAACAGATACTACAACAAAACATGCTAACCTCTCACCATTACCAATAACAGAGGCTACAACAAAACATGCTAACCTCTCACCATTACCAATAACAGAGGCTACAACAAAACATGCTAACCTCTCACCATTACCAATAACAGAGGCTACAACAAAACATGCTAACCTCTCACCATTACCAATAACAGAGGCTACAACAAAACATGCTAATCTCTCACCATTACCAATAACAGAGGATACAACAAAACATGCTAACCTCTCACCATTACCAATAACAGAGGCTACAACAAAACATACTAACCTCTCACCATTACCAATAACAGAGGCTACAACAAAACATGCTAACCTCTCACCATTACCAATAACAGAGGATACAACAAAACATGCTAACCTCTCACCATTACCAATAACAGAGGCTACAACAAAACATGATAACCTCTCAACATTACCAATAACAGAGGCTACAACAAAACATGCTAACCTCTCACCATTACCAATACCAGAGGCTACAACAAAACATGCTAACCTCTCACCATTACCAATACCAGAGGGGGTTTGATCTTTGTTAGTAGAATCACAAGCTTGATGTAATCACTGCAGGTGTCAGGAATCCCGCTTCCTGAGTCTGTTTCTGCCTGAGCTGACTGTTTTCTGTTTGGAGTCTAAGGGTGCGTTCAGAAACCTATCTGGTTGCTAGGCGACGAAGCTAGGCGGGAGATCTAGTGATTACCCTACACCTGCATCTCATCAACCTTCTGCACACCTGGTCCTGATCATCACCTCTTCATAAGCCCTGAGCTGACATCTATTCCCTGCTGGATCGTTAGCAACGAACAGCCTCATGTTTCCTGAGCTAGTCTTGTTGTTTTGTTCTTGTTACTGGTTACTCCCCCCCCGTTTACTCTGTCTACAGTCATCCTCCCGGAACATTCAACTCCCTTGACTGGCCGTCGGTGGATACAGTGACGTCATTGAATCCACCCATCTACTCTCATCAACTCACCTCCGCTTCGTCTCCTGGATCACTCAAATTACACATCAAGACTACCAATAAATACTCACCTTCATTTTACTCACCTGGTCTGCTTCTGGGTTCTGTCTTAGAGAAACGTGACAGCAGGCATGGAATATGGGACAACATGCTAAACTTATGACTACTTTAATACACTGTAAGTAATATGTCCGAATAATTACGACTTTTTCAAATGGGAGAACTACATGCATAAAGTACTTTCATATCTGATAATACTGACCTCAGAGTCAACAGTTTACAGTGGGGATTATCCAGTCCAGCAGAGAGCAGCTTCACTCCTGAATCCTTCAGGTCATTGTTACTCAGGTCCAGCTCTCTCAGGTGTGAGGGGTTTGAACTGAGAACTGAGGCCAACACTTTACAGGATGTGTCTGTGAGTTTACAGCCAGTGAGTCTGCCAACACAGAAGAAATACAATGACAGACAGGTTGTATTAAAATGATACGCTTAGCTTTCTCTGTTTACGCTGTTACCCATTTACAAATAATGTGTTGGGTTTGACCTCAGAATTGAGACCAGAGAAGCACAGCCTTCCTCTGTGACTCCACAGCCTGACAAAGAGATCATGACTTCAAACACATTGTTAATTTAGTGTAGAAGGACAATGGAAGATGCATTTGGTTAATTCTCCCAAACAACATATAGATTCTTCTTCTGTCTCCTAGAGTTGTATGGTCATATTGTTATACTAATGTGAAAATCAATGCATTTATTCAATGTTTTCAATATAATATTAAACACATATTATAATGCATATTTTTCTTTAACCTGAATATTTCTTCCTGATGATTAGTTTTTATATGTCATTTTATGTACTCACAGAACAGCTCTGGAGGCTTTGACCACTGGCAGCAGCCTCAGAAGACCTTCCTCTGATCTGGAGTATTTCTTCAGGTCAAACACATCCAGCTCCTTTTCTGAAGTCAGCAACACAAAGACCAGAGCTGACCACTGTGCAGGTGACAGGTTGGGTTTTGAGAGACTTCCTGAGCTCAGGTAGCTTTGGATCTCCTCCACTAGAGAATGGTCATTCAGTTCATTCAGACAGTGGAACAGATTGATGCTCCTCTCTGGAGAGAGATTCTCCCTGATCTTCTCCTTGATGTACTTGACTGTTTCTTCATGGCTCTGTGAGCTGCTTCTTGTCTTTGTCAGTAGACCTCGTAAGTACTTCTGATTGGACTCCAGTGAGAGGCCCAGAAGGAAGCGGAGGAAAAGGTCCAGGTTTCCCGTCTCACTTTGTAAGGCTTTATCCACAGCACTCTTGTAGAAAGTAACTTCAGGTTCGTCTTTTGTTTTCGGTTTGTCCATTAGATTCTCATTGTTGTTGATGAATGAGAGGAACACATATACAGCAGCCAGAAACTCCTGAATGCTCAGATGAACAAAGCAGTACACCTTGTCCTGGTACAGCCCACAATCCTCTTTAAAGAGCTGTGTGCACAATCCTGAGTACACTGAGGCTTCATTGACATCAATGCCAGCCTCTTTCAGGTCTTCTTCATAGAAAATCAGATTGCCCTTCACTAGCTGTTGAAAAGCCAGTTTTCCCAGTGACAGAATGCTCTCTTTATTCCAGTGTGGACCTGTCTCTTCTTTCCCAAGATACTTTTCATTCTCCTGTTTGGTATGAAACACAACAAGGTCTGTGTACATCTCAGTCAGAGTCTTGGGCATCTCTTCTCTCTTATGTTTCAGCATGTGTTCGAGGACTGTTGCAGAAATCCAACAGAAGACAGGAATGTGGCACATGATGTGGAGGCTCCTTGATGTCTTTATGTGTGAGATGATTCTGCTGGCCAGGTCCTCATCACTGAATCTCTTTCTGAAGTACTCCTCCTTCTGTGGGTCATTGAACCCTCGTACCTCTGTCACCTGGTCAACACACCCTGAAGGGATCTTATTGGCTGCTGCAGGTCGGGTAGTTATCCAGAGGAGAGCAGAGGGAAGCAGATTTCCCTTGATGAGATTTGTCAGCAGAACATCCACTGAGGTTGACTCTGTGACGTCCCAACAGATCTTGTTCTTCTGGAAGTCTAGGGGCAGTCGGCACTCATCCAGACCATCAAAGATGAACAGAACTTTGTACTTGTCGTAGTTGGAGATTCTTGATTGTTTGGTTTCCATTGAGAAGTGATAGAGAAGTTCAATCAACGTGTTTTTGTCCCCTTTCATCAAATTCAGCTCCCGAAAAGGGAATGAAAACACAAATTGAACATCCTGATTTGCTTTTCCTTCAGCCCAGTCCAGAATGAACTTCTGCACAGAGACTGTTTTTCCAATGCCAGCAACTCCCTTTGTCAGCACAGTTCTGATACGTTTGTCTTGTCCAGTTAAGGGTTTGAAGATGTCGTTACATTTGATTGCAGTCTCTGGTCTTGCTTGTTTCCTGGTTGTTGTCTCAATCTGTCTCAGCTCATGTTCATTATTGACCTGTCCTGTTCCACCCTCTGTGATGTAGAGCTCTGTGTAGATCTTATTGAGAAGTGTTGGGTTTCCTTGTTTAGCGATCCCCTCAAATACACATTGAAACTTCTTCTTTAGATTTGATTTGAGTTCATGTTGGCAAATCACAGCAAGCTCATCTGAATGAAGAAATAGCACAGAGGATATTAATATTACGTCTGTTTTAATGCCTACAGTATTGTAGGACTGTTATAACATTTTAAATTATAATCATTTATTCTCTTAACTGAATGTATTGTCATGACGTTGCCCTCACTCTGGGAACAGGGAGCACAGTTGACCCCCTCCCCCTTGCACCATCCCCCTACCTACCTCTCCCTACCCAGGCCCTGTCAAGGCTGTCGTAAATTCCAAAGGAAATGTCCTGCCTAACAGGCCCAGTTGAGACTGAGAGGGGTTTCATTGAGAGACAAGGAAATTCTTCCAACTCACAGAATTGGGGAACCGAACGACATTTATGTTCTGGAGAAGGTATAAAAGATCGGTGAAGAATCCAGCTACGAACTGGTCAGCTTGGTACAATTGTGTGATACTCAGAAGAGACCACAGTATTACCATAAAACTGTTTATATAATAGCCTCAGCTATGGGACTTGCATCTAAATGGTTGTATAAAATGTATTAATAAGGATAAAGCTATTTGGAATACGTTGAGATGCTATGTACTGATGTTAATGTGATAGAATGTAGTTCTGTTCAAAGCTTAAATCAGTCATCGGCACGCCCCCCAGGGACACAGACAGGACCAGGCGTCATGTGACAAGCCTGTTCTATGTTCACGTATAAAACCCCCACCCTGATTTTCTTTCATGAGACCAGCTTACCTCAGAAGAGAGAGCGAAGGTTTGACCATCCAATTCCTCTACTGAAAGTTAACTATACCACGTGGTTAAACTTTTAGACTATCGAGACTGACAGAATAATAACAAGTCTTTGATATTAATTAATAGTCTGCAGCTAGAAATGATATCATTGAACGCGAAGACCGACGAAAAATCCATTCTATAACGACATTAATGAATGTCGCTTTGAAAGATCCATTCTAACCGAGAGAGAGAGAGCGGGACAAAAACTCTCCAACAAGGATCCCGACGACACACTGAGCGTAAATATATATTGATTGCGATTGTTCCCGAATGAGTGAGCGTTCATGTACAAAAACCTCCTCAGCTGCCCTTTATGACCCTTTATTTAACAAGACACCAGCCATGCCTGTTTAGCCCACTAGGGCACATTACTCTACCAATTCTTTGTGATGATAATTACTGTTTGTATGCTTTCTGTGAATTACTTAGTTTAGTAAATAAATGATTTTAAGACAATTGATGTATGGATGACTTTTAGTAAAGGCTGGATTCGTGCAGATACAACAATTTACGACGTTTGGAATGAGACTGGACGCGAGGTAAAATACACCATTTAAACCAGAAGATAATCGGCCTATAATATAATATAATATAATATATAATGTTATAATATAGGAAAGTTATATTAGGAAAATTATAACTTTGCAATCTGAATATTGTCCTTGGTGCCCCGATCTCCTAGTTAATTATAGTTAAACGATTAATCAGTTTAATCGCGTGATAATAATTACAGGGAGTTATTTGATAAACATGTCTTCACGTTAATGGTGCCCAAAGACACAACAGTATAAATGTGTATATGTTTTCATAATGCATTACAGACTGGTGTGACTGATTATATTATTATTGGTATTATTGATGGTATTATTAATGTTCTCTCTCTCTCTCTCTCTCTCTCTCTAAATTAATCAACACAACACATCCCTTCTGCTACTTGATGAGGTCACTAGGTGTTGTGTTAAGGCTGCTACAATATCATTGAGTTACACAGCTACTTTAGCTGGACTTTAGCTACAGCTTTTAAATGTTATAAAACATCATTCAACATGAGGCAGACAGATCTTACATTTCTCCAGTGTGTCAGCAAGCTCCTTCTGGTTCATTTTCCTCAGGACGTGCAGTGTGATCTTCAGAGCCCCCTCTCTGGCACTGCTCTCCTGCTTCTCATCTTCAGCATCCACCACTTCCTCATCCTGCTTCTGACTCTCATAGCCTTCTGGGAGTTCAGGACTAAGAACCCTCTTGAACATCTTCAGCTCATTCTTCAAAAATGTCATAATTTTCTCTTCAAGCAACTAAAATAAATCAAGTAAATAAGTTAATCAAGAGAAGAAATGCTTTCTCATTAACACATTAATGAATAATTGACAGATCAACTTTACTTGAGGTAAACAAAATCAAATGTTCATAACAGGATCACATACACTGAATATAGAGTCCAGGTCTGTTTGATGACTCTGGGAAGACTGACCACTGAGAATCTCTGACTCTGATCTCTGCTGTTGGTTTCTGTGGGCAAAACATGAGATTACATCGCCTCATCCAGGGAGTACACACACACACACACACACACACACACACACACACACACACACACACACACACACACACACACACACACACACACGTGGAGGGAACGTTGTGTTTGTTTAATGTTGTTTTAGGACTATATAAATGGATAAAATGATTAGCCTATGGATTATGAAAACAACAAAAAGATATGGGAAAATGGGAGAGGAGAAATGACTAGAGACAGTGTTGTTCAACTCACTGACCATGACCCATGAGTTCTTCTTACCTTTGTTCAGTAGAAAAGTCTCCCTCTCTAAACTGTATAGGTCGATACATAGACCGGTCACTCTTCATAGACACACAGCTGGGTACAGGGGAGGCTGGTCTCTCCTGCTTGATTGGTCTTCAACACAACAGAGACAAACATTACATCTCTCATCTACTCTGATCTCAGATGGGGAAACATAAGATGAGTTTCATTACAAAACGCTAGATATCACTTTCAGAAACATTCATATGTTAACTTTTATTGTTTAAAGAAATTATAAATGAGATAGGTGTTTTTTAACTCCCTAATCATGGCATGCAATTTTTCTATGACCGACATGTACATGTTTCTAATGTATCATTTGATGTTTTCATTTCAGAGTCAAATGTTTTTTTTTCAAAATGCTTTATGTATATCTGTCTCATTCTCTGAGAAATCAGTAGTACTGCTAGGTTTAACACAGTAATAATATATATCTGCCTCACTCTCAGAGAAATCAGTAGTACTGCTAGGTTTTATACAGTAATAATATATATCTGTCTCATTCTCTGAGAAATCAGTAATACTGCTAGGTTTAATACAGTAATAATATATATCTGCCTCACTCTCAGAGAAATCAGTAGTACTGCTAGGTTTTATACAGTAATAATATATATCTGCCTCTCAGAGAAATCAGTAGTACTGCTAGGTTTAACACAGTAATAATATATATCTGCCTCTCAGAGAAATCAGTAGTACTGCTAGGTTTAATACAGTAATAATATATATCTGCCTCACAGAGAAATCAGTAGTACTGCTAGGTTTAATACAGTAATAATATATATCTGCCTCACTCTCAGAGAAATCAGTAGTACTGCTAGGTTTAACACAGTAATAATATATATCTGCCTCACTCTCAGAGAAATCAGTAGTACTGCTAGGTTTAATACAGTAATAATATGTATCTTCCTCACGCTCAGAGAAATCAGTAGTACTGCTAGGTTTTATAAAGTAATAATATATATCTGCCTCACTCTCAGAGAAATCAGTAGTACTGCTAGGTTTAACACAGTAATAATATATATCTGCCTCTCAGAGAAATCAGTAGTACTGCTAGGTTTAACACAGTAATAATATATATCTGCCTCACTCTCAGAGAAATCAGTAGTACTGCTAGGTTTAACACAGTAATAATATATATATGCCTCACTCTCAGAGAAATCAGTAGTACTGCTAGGTTTTATACAGTAATAATATATATCTGCCTCTCAGAGAAATCAGTAGTACTGCTAGGTTTTATACAGTAATAATATATATCTGCCCAAACTTGGCGGGTGTCTGTATAGCTTGCTGTGATGGCTGAGCTATGTACTCAGAATATTGAAAAATTTACTTTCGCCGAAAAGCTATTTTAAAATCTGACACAGCGGTTGCATAAAGGAGTACTGTATCTATAATTCTTAAAATAATTGTCAGGTATTTTGTCAACGTTTATGATGAGTATTTCTGTAATATGTGTGCTCATTGTGCTCATTCACCGGTAGTTTTGGAGGATAAACATTTTCGGAAAATTTTCTGAACATCACGCGCCAATGTAAAATGCTGTTTTTGGATATAAATATGAACTTTATCGAACAAAACATACATGTATTGTGTAACATGATGTCCTAGGAGTGTCATCTGATGAAGATCGTCAAAGGTTAGTGCTTCATTTAGCTGTGTTTTGGGTTTTTGTGACATATCTTCTTGCTTGGAAAATGGCTGTGTGGTTATTTTTGTCTATGTACTCTCCTAACATAATCTAATGTTTTGCTTTCACTGTAAAGCCTTTTTGAAATCGGACAATGTGAAGTGTATCTTTAAAATGGTGTAAAATAGTCGTATGTTTGAGAAATTGAAAGTATGATATTTTTGCTATTTTTGCCGTTAACAGGATCCTATCTCGAAGGGGTCCTCAACAGGTTTTAAGTTATATTTTGCTAATTGTAGGCCACTGTCTGTAATTTGTGTCAATATATGTAATGATGTGTATCCTAACATGAACACAATGATGTGCCAAATCTGTAATTTAGTGCATTTTTATTGGGTAAGCATTAGAATAAGCCTCCTTAATACTTGCAGCCATAGGTGATAATAGAAGCTGATCCGTGGTCAGTATGTGAACTAATTATAATGGTAAGGAAAGATTTGCATGGAGAAACTGATCTGAGAGTAGAGCTCCCTTTCTTTCCATCCTATCAGTATTGATACATGCTCCACCAGACGTGATACCTTGTAGTGCTGCTGATCCAGTTTCTACTGGTCTGACTGAGGATATGGAGCTCTGACCTGTCCATCAGACGTGATACCTTGTTGTGCTGCTGATCCAGTTTCTACTGGTCTGACTGAGGATATGAACTCTGACCTGTTCACCAGACGTGATACCTTGTAGTGCTGCTGATCCAGTTTCTACTGGTCTGACTGAGGATATGAACTCTGACCTGTCCACCAGACATGATACCTTGTTGTGCTGCTGATCCAGTTTCTGCTGGTCTGACTGAGGATATGAACTCTGACCTGTTCACCAGACGTGATACCTTGTAGTGCTGCTGATCCAGTTTCTACTGGTCTGACTGAGGATATGAACTCTGACCTGTTCACCAGACTTGCTACGTTGACCTTATACCTTGTAAATAAAAAAAAGGAAATAGTAACACAAAATAACAATAATGAGGCTTTAAGGATTACCAGTACTGAGTCAATGTGCAGGGGTACCAGGTAGTTGAGGTAATAATGAGACTATAAGGAGTACCAGTACTGAGTCAATGTGCAGGGGTACCAGGTAGTTGAGGTAATAATGAGACTATAAGGAGTACCAGTACTGAGTCAATGTGCAGGGGTACCAGGTAGTTGAGGTAATAATGAGACTATAAGGAGTACCAGTACTGAGTCAATGTGCAGGGGTACCAGGTAGTTGAGGTAATAATGAGACTATAAGGAGTACCAGTACTGAGTCAATGTGCAGGGGTGCCAGGTAGTTGAGGTAATAATGAGACTATAAGGAGTACCAGTACTGAGTCAATGTGCAGGGGTACCAGGTAGTTGAGGTAATAATGAGACTATAAGGAGTACCAGTACTGAGTCAATGTGCAGGGGTACCAGGTAGTTGAGGTAATAATGAGACTATAAGGAGTACCAGTACTGAGTCAATGTGCAGGGGTACCAGGTAGTTGAGGTAATAATGAGACTATAAGGATTACCAGTACTGAGTCAATATGCAGGGGTACCAGGTAGTTGAGGTAATAATGAGACTATAAGGAGTACCAGTACTGAGTCAATGTGCAGGGGTACCAGGTAGTTGAGGTAATAATGAGACTATAAGGAGTACCAGTACTGAGTCAATGTGCAGGGGTACCAGGTAGTTGAGGTAATAATGAGACTATAAGGAGTACCAGTACTGAGTCAATGTGCAGGGGTACCAGGTAGTTGAGGTAATAATGAGACTATAAGGAATACCAGTACTGAGTCAATGTGCAGGGGTACCAGGTAGTTGAGGTAATAATGAGACTATAAGGATTACCAGTACTGAGTCAATATGCAGGGGTACCAGGTAGTTGAGGTAATAATGAGACTATAAGGAGTACCAGTACTGAGTCAATGTGCAGGGGTGCCAGGTTGTTGAGGTAATAATGAGACTATAAGGAGTACCAGTACTGAGTCAATGTGCAGGGGTACCAGGTAGTTGAGGTAATAATGAGACAATAAGGAGTACCAGTACTGAATCAATGTGCAGGGGTAGCAGGTAGTTGAGGTAATAATGAGACTATAAGGATTACCAGTACTGAGTCAATGTGCAGGGGTACCAGGTAGTTGAGGTAATAATGAGACTATAAGGAGTACCAGTACTGAGTCAATGTGCAGGGGACCAGGTAGTTGAGGTAATAATGAGACTATGGACTACCAGTACTGAGTCAATGTGCAGGGGTACCAGGTAGTTGAGGTAATAATGAGACTATAAGGAGTACCAGTACTGAGTCAATGTGCAGGGGTACCAGGTAGTTGACGTAATAATGAGACTATAAGGAGTACCAGTACTGAGTCAATGTGCAGGGGTACCAGGTAGTTGAGGTAATAATGAGACTATAAGGAGTACCAGTACTGAGTCAATGTGCAGGGGTACCAGGTAGTTGAGGTAATAATGAGACTATAAGGAGTACCAGTACTGAGTCAATGTGCAGGGGTGCCAGGTAGTTGAGGTAATAATGAGACTATAAGGAGTACCAGTACTGAGTCAATGTGCAGGGGTACCAGGTAGTTGAGGTAATAATGAGACTATAAGGAGTACCAGTACTGAGTCAATGTGCAGGGGTACCAGGTAGTTGAGGTAATAATGAGACTATAAGGAGTACCAGTACTGAGTCAATGTGCAGGGGTACCAGGTAGTTGAGGTAATAATGAGACTATAAGGATTACCAGTACTGAGTCAATATGCAGGGGTACCAGGTAGTTGAGGTAATAATGAGACTATAAGGAGTACCAGTACTGAGTCAATGTGCAGGGGTACCAGGTAGTTGAGGTAATAATGAGGCTATAAGGAGTACCAGTACTGAGTCAATGTGCAGGGGTACCAGGTAGTTGAGGTAATAATGAGACTATAAGGATTACCAGTACTGAGTCAATGTGCAGGGGTACCAGGTAGTTGAGGTAATAATGAGACTATAAGGAGTACCAGTACTGAGTCAATGTGCAGGGGTACCAGGTAGTTGAGGTAATAATGAGACTATGGAGTACCAGTACTGAGTCAATGTGCAGGGGTACCAGGTAGTTGAGGTAATAATGAGACTATAAGGAGTACCAGTACTGAGTCAATGTGCAGGGGTACCAGGTAGTTGAGGTAATAATGAGACTATAAGGAGTACCAGTACTGAGTCAATGTGCAGGGGTACCAGGTAGTTGAGGTAATAATGAGACTATAAGGAGTACCAGTACTGAGTCAATGTGCAGGGGTGCCAGGTAGTTGAGGTAATAATGAGACTATAAGGAGTACCAGTACTGAGTCAATGTGCAGGGGTACCAGGTAGTTGAGGTAATAATGAGACTATAAGGAGTACCAGTACTGAGTCAATGTGCAGGGGTACCAGGTAGTTGAGGTAATAATGAGACTATAAGGAGTACCAGTACTGAGTCAATGTGCAGGGGTACCAGGTAGTTGAGGTAATAATGAGACTATAAGGATTACCAGTACTGAGTCAATATGCAGGGGTACCAGGTAGTTGAGGTAATAATGAGACTATAAGGAGTACCAGTACTGAGTCAATGTGCAGGGGTACCAGGTAGTTGAGGTAATAATGAGGCTATAAGGAGTACCAGTACTGAGTCAATGTGCAGGGGTACCAGGTAGTTGAGGTAATAATGAGACTATAAGGATTACCAGTACTGAGTCAATGTGCAGGGGTACCAGGTAGTTGAGGTAATAATGAGACTATAAGGAGTACCAGTACTGAGTCAATGTGCAGGGGTACCAGGTAGTTGAGGTAATAATGAGACTATAAGGAGTACCAGTACTGAGTCAATGTGCAGGGGTACCAGGTAGTTGAGGTAATAATGAGACTATAAGGAGTACCAGTACTGAGTCAATGTGCAGGGGTACCAGGTAGTTGAGGTAATAATGAGACTATAAGGAGTACCAGTACTGAGTCAATGTGCAGGGGTGCCAGGTAGTTGAGGTAATAATGAGACTATAAGGAGTACCAGTACTGAGTCAATGTGCAGGGGTACCAGGTAGTTGAGGTAATAATGAGACTATAAGGAGTACCAGTACTGAGTCAATGTGCAGGGGTACCAGGTAGTTGAGGTAATAATGAGACTATAAGGAGTACCAGTACTGAGTCAATGTGCAGGGGTACCAGGTAGTTGAGGTAATAATGAGACTATAAGGATTACCAGTACTGAGTCAATATGCAGGGGTACCAGGTAGTTGAGGTAATAATGAGACTATAAGGAGTACCAGTACTGAGTCAATGTGCAGGGGTACCAGGTAGTTGAGGTAATAATGAGACTATAAGGACTACCAGTACTGAGCCAATGTGCAGGGGTACCAGGTAGTTGAGGTATTAATGAGACTATAAGGAGTACCAGTACTGAGTCAATGTGCAGGGGTACCAGGTAGTTGAGGTAATAATGAGACTATAAGGAGTACCAGTACTGAGTCAATGTCCAGGGGTACCAGGTAGATGAGGTAATAATGAGGCTATAAGGAGTACCAGTACTGAGTCAATGTGCAGGGGTACCAGGTAGTTGAGGTAATAATGAGGCTATAAGGAGTACCAGTACTGAGTCAATGTGCAGGGTACCAGGTAGATGAGGTAATAATGAGGCTATAAGGAGTACCAGTACTGAGTCAATGTGCAGGGGTACCAGGTAGTTGAGGTAATAATGAGGCTATAAGGAGTACCAGTACTGAGTCAATGTGCAGGGTACCAGGTAGTTTAGGTAATTGAGGTAATATGTAAATGTAGGTAGATGTAAAAGTGACTAGGCAATCAGGATAGAGATTACATGTCCTCGTCCAGGGATTGCACCACACACACACACACACACACACACACACACACACACACACACACACACACACACACACACACACACACACACACACACACGTGGAGGGAACGTTGTGTTTGTTTAATATTGTTTTAGGACTATGAAAATGGACAAAAGTATTAGCCTATGGATTATGAAAACAACCAAAAGAAATGTGAAAATGGGAGAGGAGAAATGACTAGAGACAGTGTTGTTTAACTCACTGACCATGACCCATGAGTTCTTCTTACCTTTGTTCAGTAGAAAAGTCTCCCTCTCTAAACTCTATAGGTGTACCCATAGACCGATCACTCTTCATGGACACACAGCTGGGTACAGGGGAGGCTGTTCTCTCCGGCTTGATTGGTCTTCAACACAACAGAGACAAACATTACATCTCTCATCTACTCTGATCTCAGATGGGAACATAAGAAGAGCTCCAACATGCAACATATCACTTTACAGAAATGTTCGGAAATGTGCCTTTATGGTTTAAAGAAATTATGGAAGAGATTGGTGTGTTATTTCACTATCTAATCATGGCATGGCGTTGTTCAGTGACAGACATGTATTTGTTTAAAATCTATCACTTGATGGTTTCATTTCAGAGAGAGAAATAATGTTTTTTTGCTAAATGCTATATATCTGCCTCACTCTCAGAGAAATCAGTAGTACTGCTAGGTTTAACACAGTAATAATATATATCTGCCTCACTCTCAGAGAAATCAGTAGTACTGCTAGGTTTAACACAGTAATAATATATATCTGTCTCACTCTCAGAGAAATCAGTAGTACTGCTAGGTTTAACACAGTAATAATATATATATGCCTCTCAGAGAAATCAGTAGTACTGCTAGGTTTAACACAGTAATAATATATAACTGCCTCTCAGTGAAATCAGTAGTACTGCTAGGTTTAACACAGTAATAATATATATCTGCCTCTCAGAGAAATCAGTAGTACTGCTAGGTTTAACACAGTAATAATATATATCTGCCTCTCAGTGAAATCAGTAGTACTGCTAGGTTTAATACAGTAATAATATATATCTGCCTCTCAGAGAAATCAGTAGTACTGATAGGTTTAACACAGTAATAAAATATATCTGCCTCTCAGAGAAATCAGTAGTACTGCTAGGTTTAATACAGTAATAATATATATCTGCCTCTCAGAGAAATCAGTAGTACTGCTAGGTTTAATACAGTAATAATATATATTTGCCTCTCAGAGAAATCAGTAGTACTGCTAGGTTTAATAGAGTAATAATATATATCTGCATCACTCTCAGAGAAATCAGTAGTACTGCTAGGTTTAACACAGTAATAATATATATCTGTCTCACTCTCAGAGATCAGGCTATATGGAGTACCAGTACTGAGTCAATGTGCAGGGGTACCAGGTAGTTGAGGTAATAATGAGACTATAAGGAGTACCAGTACTGAGTCAATGTGCAGGGGTACCAGGTAGTTGAGGTAATAATGAGACTATAAGGAGTACCAGTACTGAGTCAATGTGCAGGGGTACCAGGTAGTTGAGGTAATAATGAGACTATAAGGAGTACCAGTACTGAGTCAATGTGCAGGGGTACCAGGTAGTTGAGGTAATAATGAGGCTATAAGGATTACCAGTACTGAGTCAATGTGCAGGGGTACCAGGTAGTTGAGGTAATAATGAGACTATAAGGAGTACCAGTACTGAGTCAATGTGCAGGGGTACCAGGTAGTTGAGGTAATAATGAGACTATAAGGAGTACCAGTACTGAGTCAATGTGCAGGGGTACCAGGTAGTTGAGGTAATAATGAGACTATAAGGAGTAACAGTACTGAGTCAATGTGCAGGGGTACCAGGTAGTTGAGGTAATTGAGGTAATATGTACAGGTAGGTAAGGATAAAAGTGACTAGGCAATCAGGATAGAGATTATATCTCTTCATCCAGGGAGAGCACACACACACACACACACACACACACACACACACACACACACACACACACACACACACACACACACACACACACACACACACACACACACACACGTGGAGGGAACGTTGTGTTTGTTTAATATTGTTTTAGGACTATGAAAATGGACTAAAGGATTAGCCTGTGGATTATGAAAACAACCAAAAGAAATGTGAAAATGGGAGAGGAGAAATGACTAGAGACAGTGTTGTTTAACTCACTGACCATGACCCATGAGTTCTTCTTACCTTTGTTCAGTAGAAAAGTCTCCCTCTCTAAACACTATAGGATGACCCATAGACCAGTCACTCTTCATGGACACACAGCTGGGAACAGGGGAGGCTGGTCTCTCCTGCTTGATTGGACTTCAACACAACAGAGACAAACATTACATCTCTCATCTACTCATTTTCAGAAATGTTCATAAATTAGATTTTATTGTTTAAGTGTGTTTTTTCACTATCTAATCATGGCATCGGATTGTTCAACGACAGACATGTATTTGTTTAAAATCTATCATTTGATGGTTTCATTTCAGAGAGACAATGTTTTTTTGCAAAATGTTATATATCTGCCTTTCTCTCAAATGAACGGCTCGGTCTTATGTAGCAAAATTTGAAATTGTGTTTTTCACATTTGATAATAGTAGAGCCTCAGAGCTAGAACATGGTATATCATACACTACAGTTGAGGAACAGTGGAAAAGTGTTTCTGCTTTGGAAGATGATATACTTGTAACCTCACTTTGAGAAAATGGCCTTTGAATGTTTTGGTACCTGCTGGAGAGCTCTTTTTGGTCTACATTATTTTGCATGTACATGTTTTTGCATTTTGCATCTACATGTTATTTTGGCAGATAATGTCACCCATCTAAATAAATAGTTTTAAATATATAATTAACTAAATGTGTGATGTTTATGGTTAACTTGTTATGGATAGGGGGCAGTATTTTCACGGCCGGATAAAAAACGTACCCGATTTAATCTGATTATTACTCCTGCCCAGAAACTAGAATATGCATATAATTATTAGCTTTGGATAGAAAACACTCCAACGTTTCTAAAACTGTTTGAATGGTTCTGTGAGTATAACAGAACTCATTTGGCAGGCCAAAACCTGAGAAGATTCTGTACAGGAAGTACCCTGTCTGACCATTTCTTGGCCTTCTTGATCATCTCTATCCAAAACAGGGGATCTCTGGCATAACGTGACATTTTCTAACGCTCCCATGGGCTCTCAGAAGGCGCCAGAACTTTGAATGATGACTTTGCAGGCCATGGCTGAAAAACAGTAGCGCATTTGGATAGTGGTCGATCTGAGAACAATGAGACTGGGGGCGCATGCACGAGGAGACTCCATGTTTTTATTTTTTCATCTTTGAACTAGGCTCATAATCTGAGGTAGCAACTACGTCAGATCTACAAATCAATGAGCTAGACCTATCCATTTGGTTTGCAACTCTGTGAACCTACGCAACTCTGTGAACCTGCGATGCAACGATTTCAATGCATATCCAATTACCCAGCAGCCATTTAGAAACAACAAGTCATCAAAAAAAGTGTTATTTCTTAATTAAAAAATGTATTCTGGATGTTTAAAATCGGCCACATCTGAAAAAGAGGACAGGGACATGCGTTTTGTTTAGGTGGTATACCTTTTTCTGAAAACAAATATGGTTAACCATGACCAGAAAATGGTTAACGTTTAGGACTGTGGGCCACCACAATATGTACCCAAGCGAACAGGGATAACACTCACAAAGTAGCCAGAACCCTGTTAATAATAATAAGTTACCTGATAATAATAATAATAATAATAATAATAATTGAGGTCAGCCTACAAGGTTAATAGTAATTTACCCGAGGTCGGCGTTCATGGTTATTGCCGACAGGTCTCATTGATAACAATAGAGAAGCTGCCATTTTAACGCAGAACAATGAGCTGGGAATAGAACGTTCAGAAGGTGAGTTGGCGTCACGGTGCTCAATTGAACTAGTAGGAGCTGGCAGGGTGAAAAATGACCTAAAATAAGGTCTGTTTTTTAGCGATTACTTCATAACATAACGTAATATTATGAAACTGAGCTCCATGGAGGATGCAATGAACTAGTTTTCATCAGAAAAAAAAAACATTGTTAAAAATGTCATGTGTCCAGCCTACTTGAGGCGCCCGAAAATAATATTCAAAAGTTCAGTCCATGGACACAGAGGGGTTAAACACTAAAGTTACAGTCCATCTAGTGAAGAGAGGAGAATCGGACAGAGGTAACTTCTGCCGAAGTCGGTCCCTCTCCTTGTTCGGCGGTCGACACTACCGACCTTCTAGCCATCACTGATCCATTTTTCATTTTCCATTGGTTTTGTCTTGTCTTCCATCACACCTGGTTCCAATCCCATCAATGACATGTTGTGTATTTAACCCTCTGTTTCCCCTCATGTCCTTGTCGGAGATTGTTTGTTGTATGTAGGTGTTTATTGTTATTCTGGTGTGCGACGGGTTTTGCACCCTCTATTTGTTATTTTGTATACTTTGGTTTTCCGAGGTTTTGATGTTTATTAAACAGCTCCATTTTTACCAAGTTCATTCTCCTGCGCCTGACTTCCCTGCCACCAGCACGCAACGCATTACAGCATCCATCAACGAGAGAGGGAGAAGCCCTCCACGGGATTTAACAGGTGGAAGAAACAACTGGGGAGCTCCAACGGTCCACAAGAAGTACAGGCAGCCGGTGATGATGTAGTGTTAGCTAGGATAACTAAGATGCTGCTGGTAGAGTAGCTAGCTAGCTTACCTAGCTGTACCGACTAGCTAGGATAACTAAAATACTGCTGGTAGAGTAGCTAGCTAGCTTACCTAGCTGTACCGACTAGCTAGGATAACTAGGATGCTGATGGTAGAGTAGCTAGCTAGCTTACCTAGCTGTACCGACTAGCTAGGATAACTAAGATGCTGATGGTAGAGTAGCTAGCTAGCTTACCTAGCTGTACCGACTAGCTAGGATAACTAAGATGCTGCTGGTAGAGTAGCTAGCTAGCTTACCTAGCTGTACCGACTAGCTAGGATAACTAAAATACTGCTGGTAGAGTAGCTAGCTAGCTTACCTAGCTGTACCGACTAGCTAGGATAACTAGGATGCTGATGGTAGAGTAGCTAGCTAGCTTACCTAGCTGTACCGACTAGCTAGGATAACTAGGATGCTGCTGGTAGAGTAGCTAGCTAGCTTACCTAGCTGTACCGACTAGCTAGGATAACTAGGATGCTGCTGGTAGAGTAGCTAGCTAGCTTACCTAGCTGTACCGACTAGCTAGGATAACTAGGATGCTGCTGGTAGAGTAGCTAGCTAGCTTACCTAGCTGTACCGACTAGCTAGGATAACTAGGATGCTGCTGGTAGAGTAGCTAGCTAGCTTACCGAGCTGTACCGACTAGCTAGGATAACTAAGATGCTGCTGGTAGAGTAGCTAGCTAGCTGTACCGACTAGCTAGGATAACTAGGATGCTGCTGGTAGAGTAGCTAGCTAGCTTACCTAGCTGTACCGACTAGCTAGGTTAACTAGGATGCTGCTGGTAGAGTAGCTAGCTAGCTTACCTCGCTGTACCGACTAGCTAGGATAACTAGGATGCTGCTGGTAGAGTAGCTAGCTACCTTACCTAGCTGTACCGACTAGCTAGGATAACTAGGATGCTGCTGGTAGAGTAGCTAGCTAGCTTACGTAGCTGTACCGACTAGCTAGGATAGCTAGGATAACTAGGATGCTGCTGGTAGAGTAGCTAGCTAGCTTACCTAGCTGTATCGACTAGCTAGGATAACTAGGATGCTGCTTGTAGAGTAGCTAGCTAGCTTACCGAGCTGTATTGACTAGCTAGGATAACTAGGAAGCTGCTGGTAGAGTAGCTTGCTAGCTTACCGAGCTGTATCGACTAGCTAGGATAACTAGGATGCTGCTGGTAGAGAAGCTAGCTAGCTTACCGAGCTGTATCGACTAGCTAGGATAACTAGGATGCTGCTGGTAGAGTA
Organism: Salmo salar; assembly: GCF_965601325.2. Taxonomy (NCBI): domain Eukaryota; kingdom Metazoa; phylum Chordata; class Actinopteri; order Salmoniformes; family Salmonidae; genus Salmo; species Salmo salar. Next base: position 1,446,109 of record NW_027675333.1, read on the forward strand.
GCTAGCTAGCTTACCTAGCTGTACCGACTAGCTAGGATAACTAGGATACTGCTGGTAGAGTAGCTAGCTAGCTTACCTAGCTGTACCGACTAGCTAGGATAACTAGGATGCTGCTGGTAGAGTAGCTAGCTTGCTTACCGAGCTTTATCGACTAGCCAGGATAACTAGGATGCTGCTGGTAGAGTAGCTAGCTAGCTTACCTAGCTGTACCGACTAGCTTGGCTAGGTAGCAGGTTGTTCTGTACTTCGTCTCGAGGATGATGATGAATCCGGTGAACCACAAAATGAAACAAGGACAGAGAGTGAAAAGGATCTGGCGACACTCATACTGTCCCTGACCGTAAAGCAAAAAGCAAATTCAACAATAAACTTCGACGTCTCAACACTGTAGCGAACTCCATCGTTATTCTCCAAGATCACCTCAGCCACTCTGCGCGTAACCGTGACAATATGCTTGGCGCCGCACCGGACGCGGACAGTTCTGTACGGGGACGGGGACAGTTCCAGAACGCGGACATGAGCAGTGCCACACAATAAACTAAACCCAGTCTTTACAGTGGGTTACATTAGTAATATTCATTTTTTATTATTATTATGAAAAACTGAATTATTCATTTTTTAAAACAATATTTTGAGATTGATTTTAGAAGTGCTGACAATGAAGACAATTTACTCTTATAGGTATATGGGGGGGTATTGCAATGTATTGTAATATATTGTAATGTATTGTATAGTAATGTATAGTATTGTATAGTAATGTATAGTAATGTATAGTAATGTATAGTAATGTATAGTATTGTATAGTATTGTATAGTAATGTATAGTATTGTATAGTATTGTGTAGTATTGTATAGTAATGTATAGTATTGTATAGTATTGTGTAGTAATGTATAGTGTTGTATAGTAATGTATAGTATTGTGTAGTAATGTATAGTATTGTGTAGTAATGTATAGTATTGTATAGTATTGTATAGTAATGTATAGTATTGTATAGTATTGTATAGTAATGTATAGTATTGTATAGTATTGTATAGTAATGTATAGTATTGAAAAAAAGTCCGTTGTTGTCTGTCTTCCTAAGTGATTTATTTATTGTATTATAATGTATTGTATTACAATGTATTGTATTATAATGTATTTTATTATAATGTATTGTATTATAATGTATTGTTTTATAATGTATTGTATTATAATGTATTGTTTTATAATGTATTGTATTGTATAGTAATGTATTGTTTTGTTTTGTATTGTATTGTAATGTATTGTAATGTAAGGTATTGTATAGTAATGTATTGTATTGTATTGTATTGTATTGTATTGTATTGTAATGTAATGTAATGTAATTTATTGTATTGTATTGTATTGTTATGTATTGTATTGTATTGTATTGTATTGTAATGTATTGTAATGTATTGTATTGTATTGTATAGTATTGTAATGTATTGTATTGTATTGTAATGTATTGTATTGTATTGTATTGTATTGTATTATATTGTATTATATTGTAATGTATTGTATTATATTGTATTATATTGTAATGTATTGTATTGTAATGTATTGTATTGTATTGTATTGTATAGTAATGTATTGTATTGTATTGTAATGTATTGTATTGTATTGTATTGTATTGTAATGTATTGTAATGTATTGTATTGTATTGTAATGTATTGTATTGTATTATAATGTATTGTATTATAATGTATTGTATTATAATGTATTTAATTATAATGTATTGTATTATAATGTATTTAATTATAATATATTGTATTATAATGTATTGTATTGTAAAGTGTTGTAATATATCATATTGTAAAAAAGTCAGCCAGAGTTGACGTGGGCCATCGTTCAAACAAAGAAATGCCTCCCTGACCACCAGTGTGTTTGGATATAATGAAGATCAATTCAGCGAAGAAGAACCTCTAGAGTTCTGATCAAAGAGCCTTATAAAGGATTCTATATATATTATATATATACTGTATACTCAGACACTTCCTAACCTCCTATAAAGGGTTCTACATATATTATATATACTGTATACCCAGACACTTCCTAACCTCCTATAAAGGGTTCTATATATATATTATATATACTGTATACTCAGACAGGCTAACCTCCTATAAAGGGTTCTATATATCTTATATATATACTGTATACTCAGACAGGGTAACCTCCTATAAAGGGTTCTATATATATTCTATATATACTGTATACTCAGACAGGCTAACCTCCTATAAAGGGTTCTATATATATTCTATATATACTGTATACTCAGACAGGCTAACCTCCTGTAAAGGGTTCTATATATATTCTATATATACTGTATACTCAGACAGGCTAACCTCCTGTAAAGAGTTCTATATATATTCTATATATACTGTATACTCAGACAGGCTAACCTCCTATAAAGGGTTCTATATATACTGTATACTCAGACAGGCTAACCTCCTATAAAGGGTTATATATATATTCTATATATACTGTATACTCAGACACTTCCTAACCTCCTATAAAGGGTTATATATATATATTCTATATATACTGTATACTCAGACAGGCTAACCTCCTATAAAGGGTTCTATATAGAACTTTAGTGGTTCCGTATATTAAGAAAGATAGAACCCTTTTTGGTTTAAACAGGAGTGAAGACTGGGTTGATATAACGGATATATTGTCCAAATTCAGCTTGTAACACCGATCAGAATTAGTAAGAACAATAAAGTTATGCCTGCCAACATATTAGGCAATAATTAAGAGTAGGCTAAATGATTGTGTCATGCTAAAATTCTATAGAGATGAGTGTGTATACTGGTAAAGAGTGTGTGTGTGTGTGTGTGTGTGTGTGTGTGTGTGTGTGTGTGTGTGTGTGTGTGTGTGTGTGTGTGTGTGTGTGTGTGTGTGTGTGTGTGTGTGTGCTGGTGAGACAACCACATATCACAGTGAAATATACAGGATACAAACATTTCATTCCAGCTATATTGCGTTTTGCAAAACAAAAATGAATACACAAAAATCTATGAATTAAAATCTTACAACAACAATATTTTACAGACACATGAAGGTACCCGTAAGAAATCATTTCCGATTAAAAATAACAAATGTTGGAAATAATGTTTAAGAAACAAAGTCCATTGTCATCTCACCTCTTAGCTTTGTTGTCATGTCCCTCAGAGAGATGCATTTTAGAGGCAGGGCCCCCCTCCTCTCTCTCCCCAGAGAGACTCATTTTAGAGGCAGGACCCCCCTCCTCTCTCTCCCCAGAGAGACTCATTTTAGAGGCAGGGCCCCCCTCCTCTCTCTCCCCAGAGAGACTCATTTTAGAGCACTGACCCCTGTAAACAGAGATCCAGCATGTTGATTGTGGTTAACACAGTGACAACTAAACAGAGATCCAGCATGTTGGTTGTGGTTAACACAGTAACAACTAAACAGAGATCCAGCATGTTGGCTGTGGTCAACACAGGGACAACTAAACAGAGATCCAGCATGTTGGTTAACACAGTGACAACTAAACAGAGATCCAGCATGTTGGTTAACACAGTAACAACTAAACAGAGATCCAGCATGTTGGTTGTGGTTAACACAGTAACAACTAAACAGAGATCCAGCATGTTGGTTAACACAGTGACAACTAAACAGAGATCCAGCATGTTGGTTGTGGTTAACACAGTGACAACTAAACAGAGATCCAGCATGTTGGTTGTGGTTAACACAGTGACAACTAAACAGAGATCCAACATGTTGGTTGTGATTAACACAGTGACAACTAATTATTGAATGTCAATTGTTGTATTTTATTAATTATCTCTTAGCAATAAAACATTTACTAACAGATACATCCCAACAGTCAGGTGATTTAATGCATCACATGAACATGTAGTCGTGACTGATATTTTTCACCTTTTCTCCATGTAGTGGAACTAATAGTAATAATAATAATAATAACATAATATTAATAAGTCACTTTCTCTTTTAATAATTTCTCTCATTCTAGTGTGTTGCTTTGTTCAACAGGTATGATATTATTATGCTGTTACTGAATTCAGTTCATAATAACAATGTTAAGAAAAGTATGTTCAGTGGTTTCATACCAAATTACACAGGAAAGAGGAGCTCATTGTAGTTTAGAAAACAAATTTTACGATATTTTGAAAAGACGATTTACAACTTATACATAAAAATATACAAATTGTAAAATAACCACAATATACGAATATATGAACAATATGTTTTTGAATTTGACTTGCCTACGCCCAGTTAGCGCCATTTTGTATGATTGAACTGTCACATAACTGTCCCAGGTGAAATGGACTTTTAAATCTGAGTGTTTTACTGTCAGTCACTATACTAAAATAACACCATACATTTAATTTCTCTACACACTTTCCAATAATCCCTGGGAAGATTCTTACCTTGTAGCCTGAATTCACAACCAGAACATGTCAAGTTATTGAGATATTTTCCGTTGGGCTGAGAGAGCAGCTTCCTGATAACAAGTGTCTCTGTATCTATGTTCTAGGTACAGTTGATCTTTGGATGCAATAATATCTGGTCAAAGTCTAGTGACACAACACCATAGTATATTATAAACATAACAGCAGTTGGCCAGAAAAGGCCATGACATACTATAAAACAGGGTTTGTCAACTAGATTTGGCTTCGGGTGTCACGGTTGTCATAGAGAGGAGCGGACCAAAGTGCAGCGTGATTATCGTTCCACATATTTTATTGAACTGTGAAACTATGCAATACATACACATAAACTAAAGAACAAAAAAACAACAAACCGTGATGCAGAGGTGAAACATACACTACTCAAAAACAATCTTCCACAAACCCAGGTGGGAAAAACACCTACTTAAGTATGATCTCCAATTAGAGACAACGATGACCAGCTGCCTCTAATTGGAGATCATCCCAAACAAAACCCAACATAGAAATACAAAACTAGAAAACAACATAGAAAAACGAAACTAGAAAACCCCCCTGTCACGCCCTGACCTACTCTACCATAGAAAAGAACAGCTTTCTATGGTCAGGACGTGACATCGGGAGAATTTTTTTCTGAGTTAAAGTCGGCAGGCCAGAACATAATTAGCATATAATATTAGCACAATTAATACGCCAACACTACAAATTTAACAACATGTTTAACACATTTGATTAGTACATAGTACATTGAGGGACAATAAAATAATTTAGATCTGATTAAGTTCATAAAATCACCAATATCTCTATTCAATTATAACTTTTTGTTTATTTCTCTGTGCGTTGATTGGTGGGGAAAAACAGGTCTACGTAGCCTATTGTAGTCTACACTACTTTATTAATATCAACATTCATTCAGAACAATTGGCTTGATAGCAAGAGAACATGTCGTTCTCAAAAAGTAACAAAAGGTGGATAATGAAAATCAAAGTTTCAGGGAAGAACGGACAGAGAGATATCCATTCATCTTACCATCTTTCTCCAATGCCAAGCCAGAGTGTCTTGTTTGCAATGAAAATGTCATTGTTTGCAAATAATTCAATCTCAGATGGCATTATGAATCTAAGCGTAGTACTTTCAAAGGGGCCTTCCCGCCCCAGACAGAGGCCCGACGCAGAAACACTGAAGCATTAACTACAACCTACAAACACGGCAGTAGAATCCTCCTTCGTGGCCTGACCCAACAACAGAAGGTCACAAGTGCTTTCCTAAAAGCATCCTGGGTTCTAACCAAACACAACATGCCCTTCACAGACGCAGAGCTGTTTAAAAACTGCATGGTGACAGTTTTGGAGGAATTGGCTACAGACAAGTCTATGGACAGCATAATTGCGTCTGTCAAACAGGTGCCCCTGTCTGTGACAACAGCCTGGACGGCGTGTCTGTGCTCTGGCGGATGATGTGCATAGGATTGTTCTGGAGGGGCTCAGTCAGGCTGAGCATTTTCCCCTGGCTATTGATGAGAGTACTGACAACACCGATGTAGCACAGTTGTGTGTTTATGTCCGTTATTTTCATGGAAATTACTTTAAAGAAGAGCTACTGGCACTGATTCCCCTGGAAGGACACACCACCGGGGACATTCCCCTGGAAGGACACACCACCGGGGACGTTCCCCTGGAAGGACACACCACCGGGGACGTTCCCCTGGAAGGACACACCACCGGGGACGTTCCCCTGGAAGGACACACCACCGTGGACGTTTCCCTGGAAGGACACACCGCCGGGGACGTTCCCCTGGATGGACACACCACCAGGGACGTTCCCCTGGAAGGACACACCGCCGGGGACGTTCCCCTGGAAGGACACACCGCCGGGGACGTTCCCCTGGAAGGACACACCACCGTGGACGTTCCCCTGGAAGGACACACCGCCGGGGACGTTCCCCTGGAAGGACACACCGCCGGGGACGTTCCCCTGGAAGGACACACCGCCGGGGACGTTCCCCTGGAAGGACACACCGCCGGGGACGTTCCCCTGGAAGGACACACCGCCGGGGACGTTCCCCTGGAAGGACACACCGCCGGGGACGTTCCCCTGGAAGGACACACCTCCGGGGACGGTCCCCTGGAAGGACACACCACCGTGGACGTTTCCCTGGAAGGACACACCACCGGGGACATCCCCCTGGAAGGACACACCGCCGGGGACGTTCCCCTGGAAGGACACACCACCGTGGACGTTTCCCTGGATGGACACACCACCGGGGACGTTCCCCTGGAAGGACACACCACCGGGGACATCCTATTCACAAAGCTGGAACAATTGTTTACGTAGCATGGCCTGTCACTGGAAAAAGTCAACTTTGTGGTCACCGTCAGGGCTCCTGCTATGGTGGACAGACACAGGGGCCTGGTCAGCAGGTTGAAGGAAATCGCCCCACAAATGAATGGCTTGCATTGTCTCATCCATCAGAGTGTGAAACCCTCTCTCTATACTGCACGAGGGAGAGAGTCTCCTCCAGGAATTTATGACCTGAGATAACAGAACCTGGGTGAGAGAGAGGGGGATGGAGGGAGAGAGAGGGGAATGGAGGGAGAGAGAGGGGGATGGAGGGAGAGAGAGGGGGATGGAGGGAGAGAGAGGGAGATGGAGGGAGAGAGAGGGGGATGGTGCTCGCTATACCCAATGAGGGCAGCAGCTGACCACCTTCGTATTTTGGAAATGGAGGAATTCCTTTTATGTGCTAACAATGTTTGGATCAACTTACACCTGTGAGTCCTCCTTTTCCTCTATGAATGCAATCGACTCACGACAGGAACCGGCTTTCACATAAGGCAACCGAGGACTGCCTGCTCATCAACATCACATCCCTCTCACCTGACATCCACAAGATCGTGTCCGAGGGGAAATGCAACTTTTCCCATTAAGTAAATCACTTAGTATTTAATAAATAGTCATATAGGCTACTAACATTATAGTAATTATTATTATTATTATTATTATAATTGTTATAATTGCTATTATTATTATTGTGATTATTAGTGCTTATCAATGGCTATTTTAGGTCTCATGCTGACAGTATTTTCTGTTTGTTTTGTCGTTACAGGAGCAGGTTATCCCAGACTCCTGATACAGGGCTACAGACACTCAGGTTATCCCCAGACTCCTGACACAGGGCTACAGACACTCAGGTTATCCCAGACTCCTGGTACAGGGCTACAGACACTCAGGTTATCCCAGACTCCTGATACAGGGCTACAGACACTCAGGTTATCCCAGACTCCTGGTACAGGGCTACAGACACTCAGACACAGACATCACCTTTTTTTCTTAAATTATTGTTTTATGTAGGATGCTGCCTTTTTGGCCATGTTGCAGTTGTAAGTTGGCCTAATAAATAAATACAAATCCCTCTTTTATTAGGCCATGTTGTTGTCTTGTGAAAGATGCTGTTAAGCCACACAGCCTAGCTCAGCCAGTTAAGTTATTTATATGGGCCTTCGGCACCACATAGCCTAGCTCAGACAGTTAAGTTATTTATATGGGCCTTCGGCACCACATAGCCTAGCTCAGACAGTTAAGTTATTTATATGGGCCTGCGCCCCCACACAGCCTAGCTCAGACAGTTAAGTTATTTATATGGGCCTTCGGCACCACATAGCCTAGCTCAGACAGTTAAGTTATTTATATGGGCCTGCGCCCCCACACAGCCTAGCTCAGACAGTTAAGTTATTTATATGGGCCTTCACCCCCACACAGCCTAGCTCAGCCAGTTAAGTTATTTTATATGGGCCTTCACTCTGAAGAAATAGACTCCAATTAAGCTCTCTTGTTGTTTTTAAAGTCAAATTAAAATGAAGATTATTGTTGAAATTAATTACTCGACTGGTGTAGGTTTTCTCCATCTGTTGCTGTGCAACACTTGCATCACAAGTTAGCTATATTATCAGCACCAGGTGCTGTTCACCTCCTATTGATTGTGCTGCTATATTATCAGCACCAGGTGCTGTTCACCTCCTATTGATTGTGCTGCTATATTTTCAGCACCAGGCGCTGTTCACCTCCTATTGATTGTGCTGCTATATTATCAGCACCAGGTGCTGTTCACCTCCTATTGATTGTGCTGCTATATTTTCAGCACCAGGTGCTGTTCACCTCCTATTGATTGTGCTGCTATATTTTCAGCACCAGGTGCTGTTCACCTCCTATTGATTGTGCTGCTATATTTTCAGCACCAGGTGCTGTTCACCTCCTATTGATTGTGCTGCTATATTTTCAGCACCAGGTGCTGTTCACCTCCTATTGATTGTGCTGCTATATTATCAGCACCAGGTGCTGTTCACCTCCTATTGATTGTGCTGCTATATTATCAGCACCAGGTGCTGTTCACCTCCTATTGATTGTGCTGCTATATTATCAGCACCAGGTGCTGTTCACCTCCTATTGATTGTGCTGCTATATTTTCAGCACCAGGTGCTGTTCACCTCCTATTGATTGTGCTGCTATATTTTCAGCACCAGGTGCTGTTCACCTCCTATTGATTGTGCTGCTATATTTTCAGCACCAGGTGCTGTTCACCTCCTATTGATTGTGCTGCTATATTATCAGCACCAGGTGCTGTTCACCTCCTATTGATTGTGCTGCTATATTATCAGCACCAGGTGCTGTTCACCTCCTATTGATTGCGCTGCAGTTGCCGCTTTAGGTTTCAGCCCCATAAAATGGTCCTCTACCTGCTTTATTAGTCTCCTACATTCTCTCCTCTTGAATGAAGTTAAAATGTAACTTGTGCATTATTTAGGGAGGTCACATTGTAGATACACTACACCACCATTATTTAGGGAGGTCACATTGTAGATACACTACACCACCATTATTTAGGGAGGTCACATTGTAGATACACTACACCACCATTATTTAGGGAGGTCACATTGTAGATATACTACACCACCATTATTTAGGGAGGTCACATTGTAGATACACTACACCACCATTATTTAGGGAGGTCACATTGTAGATACACTACACCACCATTATTTAGGGAGGTCACATTGTAGATATACTACACCACCATTATTTAGGGAGGTCACATTGTAGATATACTACACCACCATTATTTAGGGAGGTCACATTGTAGATACTCTACACCACCATTATTTAGGGAGGTCACATTGTAGATACACTACACCACCATTATTTAGGGAGGGTAACATTGTAGATACTCTACACCACCATTATTTAGGGAGGTCACATTGTAGATACTCTACACCACCATTATTTAGGGAGGTCACATTGTAGATACACTACACCACCATTATGTAGGGAGGTCACATTGTAGATACTCTACACCACCATTATTTAGGGAGATCACATTGTAGATACACTACACCACCATTATTTAGGGAGGTCACATTGTAGATTCACTACACCACCATTATTTAGGGAGGTCATATTGTAGATACACTACACCACCATTATTTAGGGAGGTCACATTGTAGATACACTACACCACCATTATGTAGGGAGGTCACATTGTAGATACTCTACACCACCATTATTTAGGGAGATCACATTGTAGATACACTACACCACCATTATTTAGGGGGGTCACATTGTAGATTCACTACACCACCATTATTTAGGGAGGTCATATTGTAGATACACTACACCACCATTATTTAGGGAGGTCACATTGTAGATACACTACACCACCATTATTTAGGGAGGTCACATTGTAGATTCACTACACCACCATTATTTAGGGAGGTCACATTGTAGATTCCCTACACCACCATTATTTAGGGAGGTCACATTGTAGATACACTACACCACCATTATTTAGGGAGGTCACATTGTACATTCACTACACCACCATTATTTAGGGAGGTCATATTGTAGATACACTACACCACCATTATTTAGGGAGGTCACATTGTAGATACTCTACACCACCATTATTTAGGGAGGGTCACATTGTAGATACTCTACACCACCATTATTTAGGGAGGTCACATTGTAGATACACTACACCACCATTATTTAGGGGGGTCACATTGTAGATACTCTACACCACCATTATTTAGGGAGGTCACATTGTAGATACTCTACACCACCATTATTTAGGGAGGTCACATTGTAGATACACTACACCACCATTATTTAGGGGGGTCACATTGTAGATACTCTACACCACCATTATTTAGGGAGGGTCACATTGTAGATACTCTACACCACCATTATTTAGGGAGGTCACATTGTAGATACACTACACCACCATTATTTAGGGGGGTCACATTGTAGATACTCTACACCACCATTATTTAGGGAGGGTCACATTGTAGATACTCTACACCACCATTATTTAGGGAGGTCACATTGTAGATACACTACACCACCATTATTTAGGGGGGTCACATTGTAGATACTCTACACCACCATTATTTAGGGAGGTCACATTGTAGATACTCTACACCACCATTATTTAGGGAGGTCACATTGTAGATACTCTACACCACCATTATTTAGGGAGGTCACATTGTAGATACTCTACACCACCATTATTTAGGGAGGTCACATTGTAGATACTCTACACCACCATCTAGAATACAGTAGGACCTCTTTCCATTTGTCCTTTTGAAACACACAGAAAACTATAGTATTTAGCCTAAAGCAGCATATGATTTTACAGTAGACTATAGATGTAGGCTACTGTATAGTCACATGGCTCAGTGTTAAAATGTTAGAGCAGCACATTGATCTGAACAAATCCTCTGAGTGAATGTCCCTTAATGAGAAAGAATTATCAAAATGAATGAGAATACTGCATTTTGAAATGCAAATACTATTGAGTCTGTAGACAAATTGAAATAGTGATTCGGATGTCAGTGGATCTGTGTGAGGGATGCATCAGATGAATTAAGGCATTTTGGAGGGGTTGAATGTTGCACCATTGATAAAGCAGATCAACTGAGCTAGGGTTAGAGTTAGGAAGAAAACTACAAAAAGACGCCATATTTGTAGTTCACAACTCTTAAGCCTGACTAACCGATGTCTTTATATAGCCTTGCTACTCTTATTTTCAAATGTATTTTTATTGTTGTTTTATTTCTTTACTTACTTACACACACACACACACACACACACACACACACACACACACACACACACACACACACATACCTTTTTTTCGCACTATTGGTTAGAGCCTGTAAGTAAGCATTTCCCTCTAAGGTCTGTTGCATTCGGCGCATGTGACAAATAAACTTTGATTTGATTTGAGACCTATTTATTAACATAAAGTCCACCACTGGAAGAGTCCTCAGTTGTAGTGAGAACATTGTGTCATATGTTTAAGGGGGGTTTCATGACTGTGATTCCAAAATGTTCCAGTGCTGAGGAACTGTGTGTCATTTTTTTCCCAGTACGGAATGTATGAAATGTCTGCATTCACTACTGTAAGTCGCTCTGGATAAGAGCGTCTGCTAAATGACTAAAATGTAAATGTTAAAACTGTAATGGTTTAAATACACCTGGGCTTTCTGTGAAGAACTACAACTCCCTGTTTCACGTTGCATCGCGTCCAGCGACGGCAACCGGAAATGGCGCCGGAATTGTAGTTCTAACCCCTTTGTGGTTTAGTAGAAAGAGGAGGAAGGGAAGCGCTACTAAGGTACACAATAGTAAATGTTGGTAGACAGAAGGTGCTCTTTGGTAAAGGGGGTGAGTTGGTCATCAAAAAGAAAGGAGGACCAAGGCACTCTTCATATAATTGATTAAAATGCCTTTATTAGTATGGCAGGTTCAATAGAAACAATGTTTTTGTTTAGAATAATTATTTATTAAATGTGCTACTTTGACCCCACCATGGCCTCCAGTCTCCCCTCTCCTGCAAAGTGAATTTATCTGAAATGACAAGGCTTGATCTCTGAATGTGTTTCTCTGTAGGCTACATACTGAACCCTTAAAGCTACAATCCTTAGTTACTAATTCCATTATTGGACGGTTAAATTTTGCGGGTGCCAGGCAGAATCAGCTGCAGAAGTTATTCATTTATTTAAAGATGACAATGGTGATCTAGATATTCACATGACAATATTTACACAATAATCTACATTGATGATGGTGATCTAGATATTCACATGACAATATTTGCAAAATAATCTAAATTGACTTGCCTATTTAAATAAAGGTTAAATAAAATATATTTACAAACTCCACAACTAACAGGTCAATAAAAAGACAATACTTTAGAGGAAGCAAACCTGTCTATTCCATTAGACTCTTGGGGAATATCAGGCTCAAGTCAGGTTCTCCTCACCATGACATCAATAGTAAATGACATGCAACACTGGCCTGTATCACATCTAACAATTAAACAGAAATGTGCTTCTTTCAACCCCAAAAGAGCAAAAAAACATACCATTATAAACAAAGGGGAGGAATACAATGACATCAATTAAAAAGCAATGGACATGTTAAAAACAACACACCATCAGCCTCATTCATCTATTCCTCCATCAATATCACCATCGTTGTTGTAGTCATCACCCTCAGCCTCATTAATCTGTTCCTCCATCAATATCACCATCGTTGTTGTAGTCATCACCATCAGCCTCATTCATCTGTTCCTCCATCAATATCACCATCGTTGTTGTAGTCATCACCCTCAGCCTCATTCATCTATTCCTCCATCAATATCACCATCGTTGTTGTAGTCATCACCCTCAGCCTCATTCATCTATTCCTCCATCAATATCACCATCGTTGTTGTAGTCAACACCCTCAGCCTCATTCATCTGTTCCTCCATCAATATCACCATCGTTGTTGTAGTCATCACCCTCAGCCTCATTCATCTGTTCCTCCATCAATATCACCATCGTTGTCATCGTCATCGTCGACATCATAATAGTCATCCTCCTCCTCTTCATAGTTTCTGCCCTCAATAATGTTAGTATTAGTTCCTATTAGTCTTATTGTAATGTTGTAAGGCCTCCACGATCAGTTCCTGCTCTGTGTAATGTTGTAAGGCCTCCACGATCAGTTCCTGCTCTGTGTAATGTTGTAAGGCCTCCACGATCAGTTCCTGCTCTGTGTAATGTTGTAAGGCCTCCACGATCAGTTCCTGCTCTGTGTAATGTTGTAAGGCCTCCACGATCAGTTCCTGCTCTGTGTAATGTTGTAAGGCCTCCACGATCAGTTCCTGCTCTGTGTAATGTTGTAAGTCCTCCACGATCAGTTCCTGCTCTGTGTAATGTTGTAAGGCCTCCACGATCAGTTCCTGCTCTGTGTAATGTTGTAAGGCCTCCACGATCAGTTCCTGCTCTGTGTAATGTTGTAAGGCCTCCACGATCAGTTCCTGCTCTGTGTAATGTTGTAAGGCCTCCACGATCAGTTCCTGCTCTGTGTAATGTTGTAAGGCCTCCACGATCAGTTCCTGCTCTGTGTAATGTTGTAAGGCCTCCACGATCAGTTCCTGCTCTGTGTAATGTTGTAAGGCCTCCACGATCAGTTCCTGCTCTGTGTAATGTTGTAAGGCCTCCACGATCAGTTCCTGCTCTGTGTAATGTTGTAAGGCCTCCACGATCAGTTCCTGCTCTGTGTAATGTTGTAAGGCCTCCACGATCAGTTCCTGCTCTGTGTAATGTTGTAAGGCCTCCACGATCAGTTCCTGCTCTGTGTAATGTTGTAAGGCCTCCACGATCAGTTCCTGCTCTGTGTAATGTTGTAAGGCCTCCACGATCAGTTCCTGCTCTGTGTAATGTTGTAAGGCCTCCACGATCAGTTCCTGCTCTGTGTAATGTTGTAAGGCCTCCACGATCAGTTCCTGCTCTGTGTAATGTTGTAAGGCCTCCACGATCAGTTCCTGCTCTGTGTAATGTTGTAAGGCCTCCACGATCAGTTCCTGCTCATGTGAGTAGAACATCTTGGCAGTGAAGACATCATCCTCAATCTACCGCTTCTCTTCACAAAGAGCACCAAGAGCCTTAGCTTGAGGTGAACCTCCCCATCATCCTCTGCTCCTCCTGCTCTCCAGGACCAATCAGTGCTGTCCACCTGCACTGCATCCTCATACACCAGGGCCTGTAGGAGCTGTGAGGACAAACCTCGTCTCCTCAGGTTGTAGTCCTTCACATGTGTTTTTATGCTACTACCGACCGTGGCCTTTTGGACAGGCAGTTGGCAATACCTTGACCATCTATTGATAACAGATAATCAATACCTTGACCATCTATTGATAACAGATAATCAATACCTTGACCATCTATTGATAACAGATAATCAATACCTTGACCATCTATTGATAACAGATAATCAATACCTTGACCATCTATTGATAACAGATAATCAATACATTGACCATCTATTGATAACAGATAATCAATACCTTGACCATCTATTGATAACAGATAATCAATACCTTGACCATCTATTTATAACAGATAATCAATACCATGACCATCTATTGATAACAGATAATCAATACCTTGACCATCTATTGATAACAGATAATCAATACCTTGACCATCTATTGATAACAGATAATCAATACCTTGACCATCTATTTATAACAGATAATCAATACCTTGACCATCTATTGATAACAGATAATCAATACCTTGACCATCAATTAATAACAGATAATCAATAACTTGACCATCAATTAATAACAGATAATCAATACCTTGACCA
The DNA here is from genome assembly GCF_965601325.2 of Salmo salar. Taxonomy (NCBI): domain Eukaryota; kingdom Metazoa; phylum Chordata; class Actinopteri; order Salmoniformes; family Salmonidae; genus Salmo; species Salmo salar. The sequence goes on from NW_027675333.1 coordinate 1,461,226, forward strand.
TCTATTGATAACAGATAATCAATACCTTGACCATCAATTAATAACAGATAATCAATACCTTGACCATCGATTGATAACAGATAATCAATACCTTGACCATCTATTGATAACAGATAATCAATACCTTGACCATCTATTAATAACAGATAATCAATACCTTGACCATCTATTAATAACAGATAATCAATACCTTGACCATCGATTGATAACAGATAATCTGTCACAGCTGTTGAAAGGAGTAGACCAAGGTGCAGCGTGGAAGATGTTCATCTTGTATTTATTTTACTCAGAACACTCTGACAATCAAACAAAACGACAGCAAAACAGTTCTGTCAGGTTTCACCAACTAAACAGAAAATAACTACCCACAAGGACAAAGGAAAAACAGGCTGCCTAAGTATGGCTTCCAATCAGAGACAACGAAAGACACCTGCCTCTGATTGGAAACCATACCCGGCCAAAACATAGAAAATAAAACATAGATTGCCCACCCACCTATCACACCCTGGCCTAGCTAAACAGAGAAAACACAGCTCTCCTAGGTCAGAGTGTGACATAATCAATACCTTGACCATCTATTGATAACAGATAATACAGACAGAAAATATGTTAAAGGTAATCCAATCTAAATAAAAAATACATAAAAAATGACCTAAAGCTGCTATAAAATTACTCTGATTACCATCCAACAATAGATCATTAGCAACAGAAACCAAGTTCAGATACAAATAAACATTATTATTGTGTTTGACCACCCAGAATTATCATAGAACTGATATGAGCTGACTTGTTCCTATTGTTGAATATATATCTATAACCTGCATATTTTCAGGCCACAGAGGAACCTCCGTTCTAGCAGCAGACTGAAGGTTCCCTCCAGATTGGTCCTCAATCTGTTCCTCTGCAGTCTGTGGAGTGCAGTCTGGAAGAGACTGCTGGTGGGGGACCATCAATCTGTTCCTCTGCAGTCTGTGGAGTGCAGTCTGGAAGAGACTGCTGGTGGGGGACCATCAATCTGTTACTCTGCAGTCTGTGGAGTGCAGTCTGGAAGAGACTGCTGGTGGGGGACCATCAATCTGTTACTCTGCAGTCTGTGGAGTGCAGTCTGGAAGAGACTGCTGGTGGGGGACCATCAATATGTTACTCTGCAGTCTGGATGAGACTGCTGGTGGGGGACCATCGATGGAGGATGCTGTTCTTCCTCTCCATCGTCTTCAGTTTTCTGTCATCAGAAAGGTTCTAAATTCTTTGACCAGGGAGATCAATTATATTCATTGATCTAACAATGACACTGTTAAAAACTGAGGAAGTACCTATCGAACTGCACAAGCTGAAAACCAGCTGTTCCATCTCCACTTTCCTGCTGTACCCTGAAAATAAAACATGGATTACAGAGGGCATACAATAATGCATGTCGAAAAATAACAACTTTGTTTAGTCATTTGAAATGAATTACATACATTGCAATTGTATGTTGCTGGAGCATTGCAACATATTGCTCCTCCCAGCACAGAGCAGGTTTTTGCCTCTCAAGGGTGACACTGACATTCCTGCCCCAATCCCTAATGGTGTCCAGTGTTGTTCCTACAACATAACAACACTGACATTCCTGCCCCAATCCCTAATGGTGTCCAGTGTTGTTCCTACAACATAACAACACTGACATTCCTGCCCCAATCCCTAATGGTGTCCAGTGTTGTTCCCACAACATAACAACACTGACATTCCTGCCCCAATCCCTAATGGTGTCCAGTGTTGTTCCTACAACATAACAACACTGACATTCCTGCCCCAATCCCTAATGGTGTCCAGTGTTGTTCCTAAAACATAACAACACTGACATTCCTGCCCCAATCCCTAATGGTGTCCAGTGTTGTTCCTACAACATAACAACACTGACATTCCTGCCCCAATCCCTAATGGTGTCCAGTGTTGTTCCTACAACACAACAACACTGACATTCCTGCCCCAATCCCTAATGGTGTCCAGTGTTGTTCCTACAACATAACAACACTGACATTCCTGCCCCAATCCCTAATGGTGTCCAGTGTTGTTCGTACAACATAACAACACTGACATTCCTGCCCCAATCCCTAATGGTGTCCAGTGTTGTTCCTACAACATAACAACACTGACATTCCTGCCCCAATCCCTAATGGTGTCCAGTGTTGTTCCTACAACATAACAACACTGACATTCCTGCCCCAATCCCTAATGTTGTCCAGTGTTGTTCCTACAACATAACAACACTGACATTCCTGCCCCAATCCCTAATGGTGTCCAGTGTTGTTCCTACAACATAACAACACTGACATTCCTGCCCCAATCCCTAATGGTGTCCAGTGTTGTTCCCACAACATAACAACACTGATATTCCTGCCCCAATCCCTAATGGTGTCCAGTGTTGTTCCCACAACATAACAACACTGACATTCCTGCCCCAATCCCTAATGGTGTCCAGTGTTGTTCCTACAACATAACAACACTGACATTCCTGCCCCAATCCCTAATGGTGTCCAGTGTTATTCCTACAACATAACAACACTGACATTCCTGCCCCAATCCCTAATGGTGTCCAGTGTTGTTCCTACAACATAACGACACTGACATTCCTGCCCCAATCCCTAATGGTGTCCAGTGTTGTTCCTACAACATAACAACACTGACATTCCTGCCCCAATCCCTAATGGTGTCCAGTGTTGTTCCTACAACATAACAACACTGACATTCCTGCCCCAATCCCTAATGGTGTCCAGTGTTGTTCCTACAACATAACAACACTGACATTCCTGCCCCAATCCCTAATGGTGTCCAGTGTTGTTCCTAAAACATAACAACACTGATATTCCTGCCCCAATCCCTAATAGTGTCCAGTGTTGTTCCTACAACATAACAACACTGATATTCCTTCCCCAATCCCTAATGGTGTCCAGTGTTGTTCCTAAAACATAACAACAGTGACAGATGTGACAACATTTCTAATCAATACTGAAATTCTATGCTTAGATTATTGATACAATGGTTTACCTGGAAGAGACTGTGCAATTTCTTCCATTTCCCTTTTTGCCTCTGTTGCAACGTCTGTTGCTGGGGAAACCCTCTATGGCAGAGAGTCCACTACATCAAAACAACAGGAAATGTTAGGAACATCGCTAGAGTCAACCAGCATCAAGTAAATGAATAACAATTCCAAGTGTACTAACGTAGCCTCTGGCGTTTTCCCATGGTGGAGAAGTGCATCAGTCAGGAGGTCAATAAGATGGGACGGCCTCATTTCTTTGGTGACCTTCCCAAAGCGCCTCAGATACGACCACAGCCTCTCCATCTGCTCCCCATCTGCCAGTCCAGCACCTTCCACATATCGGGTGTTGAATTTCATCTAGAAATATAAAATCATGTCATACCATGGTAAAAGGGTTATTTGGTTAAAACCTTATAAAATATGAATTAATACCTACTGATAATATTAATGATCCTGTTCAAGTACCTGACATGGCAAGTCATGTCCATCAGCATGGAAACCTGGAACAACCAATTTGGTCCCATGATTCAATTCAGGAAAGTTTCTCTAAAAAGTTATGGACAAAATGTTCATGTTAAAACTATTGTTGGAGAAACTGCTTTTCAAATGTTAAAGTCAATGAGATCTTGAATAAAAAAGATGAATTACTTGCACATGCAGCTGCATCTGACATCAATGTCCTCCATGAAGATGAGGTTGATGTTCTGGCCTCTCATCCCCTCCTTCATCTCTCAGCAGGTTCACTGCATCTGACAAACTACAGAAGAAGTACATCATTATCTGCACTAAATAACTAAATACAATTTACTAAATTAACTAAATTAATCAACACAAATAAAATACTGAAAAATAAACTGAAAAAAACTCCTTATTACTGCATCCCACCTTTCACCCTTTTTCATGTTCAGGAAGTGAAGCGGGTGGTCATGCTGGCAGGAAACCCCAACACGCCTGTCTCCTACAATTTCCTTGTTTTGGGTTTGGACCTGATGGCATTGCCTGCTTGAAATCCATGGCAACCCTAAAATATCTATAATAATTTAAAGTACAATACAAGTATTATGTACTGAAATGCTTCCTTGCAGGTTAACCTCTTGACAATGCAACAACAATAGAACAAGTCAGTAGCTAAGTTAATAAAAAGAGTACTACAATAGTAATAAACCCTTCATTCATCAGTATCCTGAACATAGCTGGGTGTTTCTGGGATAGAGGGTTGATATAAAAGTCAGTACTACAATAGTAATAAACCCTTCATTCATCAGTACCCTGAACATAGCTGGGTGTTTCTGGGGTAGAGGGTTGATATAAAAGTCAGTACTACAATAGTAATAAACCCTTCATTCATCAGTATCCTGAACATAGCTGGGTGTTTCTGGGGTAGAGGGTTGATATAAAAGTCTATATATTCAGCAATAAATGTCTATATATTCAGCAATACAGTAAGATTCTGAGACACAATCACTTCCTATTGGTCAGCTGCAGGGAACCGCCCACGTCTCTGAGACACAATCACTTCCTATTGGTCAGCTGCAGGAAACCGCCCCACGTCTCTGAGACACAATCATTTCCTATTGGTCAGCCGCAGTGAACCGCCCACGTCTCTGAGACACAATCATTTACTATTGGTCAGCTGCAGGGAACCACCCACGTCTCTGAGACACAATCACTTCCTATTGGTCAGCTGCAGGGAACCGCCCACGTCTCAGGAGATGTCTATTTTAGGCAGTAAGTAAAACTGCCTAGGCCTTGGAGAATCTGTCCCAAAAAGACAGACCATCTGTTTATCTGTAATGTACTTATCCTCATACAGTTTATCTCCTGGATTAATCTTTGTGTTTTCCGGTTGTGTTGAGTGGGACAATGGAACATAGTGTTTAACATGATCCTATTGTCTATTGGCTTCAAGAAGATATTCACTTTATCCATTACAACAATCTGAGCCCCTTATCTGCTGGTTTAATCACTATATTTCTAGAGCTTGATTTTTAACCATTTGTAAGGTTAAGCTGATAAACAGGTCTGGTTCTGAATAGTGAAAAGGAAGCCACATCCCTACGTATCAGAGTCTGTATAGTTTCTGACTCCAACTGAGGTTCCCAATGTGAGGGGTTTGGAAATAGTATCTGAGGAAAATCTGTTTCATATTCACAATGATCTTATAACTTCAATCTCTATGATAGACGTGTAGATCCCCTCCGGAGCTCCTCCCAGTCCACCTGTTTAGGAGTTGGTATGAAAGTCAGTCCACCTGTTTAGGAGTTGGTATGAAAGTCAGTCCACCTGTTTAGGAGTTGGTATGAAAGTCAGTCCACCTGTTTAGGAGTTGGTATGAAAGTCAGTCCATCTGTTTAGGAGTTGGTATGAAAGTCAGTCCACCTGTTTAGGAGTTGGTATGAAAGTCAGTCCACCTGTTTAGGAGTTGGTATGAAAGTCAGTCCACCTGTTTAGGAGTTGGTATGAAAGTCAGTCCACCTGTTTAGGAGTTGGTATGAAAGTCAGTCCATCTGTTTAGGAGTTGGTATGAAAGTCAGTCCACCTGTTTAGGAGTTGGTATGAAAGTCAGTCCACCTGTTTAGGAGTTGGTATGAAAGTCAGTCCACCTGTTTAGGAGTTGGTATGAAAGTCAGTCCACCTGTTTAGGAGTTGGTATGAAAGTAGGTCCACCTGTTTAGGAGTTGGTATGAAAGTCAGTCCACCTGTTTAGGAGTTGGTATGGAAGTCAGTCCACCTGTTTAGGAGTTGGTATGAAAGTCAGTCCACCTGTTTAGGAGTTGGTATGAAAGTCAGTCCACCTGTTTAGGAGTTGGTATGAAAGTCAGTCCATCTGTTTAGGAGTTGGTATGAAAGTCAGTCTACCTGTTTAGGAGTTGGTATGAAAGTCAGTCTACCTGTTTAGGAGTTGGTATGAAAGTCAGTCCACCTGTTTAGGAGTTGGTATGAAAGTCAGTCCACCTGTTTAGGAGTTGGTATGAAAGTCAGTCCTCTTTCTAGAACCTCACTCTCGGCTTGGTTGAGCCCAATGGGACATTGCTGGTCAAGACCTCAAATGGGTTGTGAAGTAGTATGGACATATTGATGGAACAAGGTCACTAAACTGGTGGATAGACAGGGTAGATCCAAGAGCCTCTGCTGCCATCTAGAGGGGGTTTCTCTGTACTGCTTGACACATGGAGACTCAGTGGAGGCCCAGTGCAAGTGCTCAAAGTAGACTAGTGATTAGAGTGGTGGGTCAGTAACTGGTATGGTCTGATAGACTAGTGGTTAGAGTGGTGGGTCAGTACCTGGTATAGTCAGATAGACTAGTGGTTAGAGTGGTGGGTCAGTAACTGGTATGGTCAGATAGACTAGTGGTTAGAGTGGTGGGTCAGTAACTGGTATGGTTAGATAGACTAGTGGTTAGAGTGGTGGGTCAGTAACTGGTATGGTCAGATAGACTAGTGGTTAGAGTGGTGGGTCAGTAACTGGTATGGTCAGATAGACTAGTGGTTAGAGTGGTGGGTCAGTAACTGGTATGGTCAGATAGACTAGTGGTTAGAGTGGTGGGTCAGTAACTGGTATGGTCAGATAGACTAGTGGTTAGAGTGGTGGGTCAGTAACTGGTATGGTCAGATAGACTAGTGGTTAGAGTGGTGGGTCAGTAACTGGTATGGTCAGGTAGACTAGTGGTTAGAGTGGTGGGTCAGTAACTGGTATGGTCAGATTGACTAGTGGTTAGAGTTGTGGGTCAGTAACTGGTATGGTCAGGTAGACTAGTGGTTAGAGTGGTGGGTCAGTAACTGGTATGGTCAGATAGACTAGTGGTTAGAGTGGTGGGTCAGTAACTGGTATGGTCAGATAGACTAGTGGTTAGAGTGGTGGGTCAGTAACTGGTATAGTCAGATAGACTAGTGGTTAGAGTGGTGGGTCAGTAACTGGTATGGTCAGATAGACTAGTTGTTAGAGTGGTGGGTCAGTAACTGGTATGGTCAGATAGACTAGTGGTTAGAGTGGTGGGTCAGTAACTGGTATGGTCAAATAGACTAGTGGTTAGAGTGGTGGGTCAGTAATTGGTATGGTCAGATAGACTAGTGGTTAGAGTGGTGGGCCAGTAACTGGTATGGTCAGATAGACTAGTGGTTAGAGTGGTGGGTCAGTAACTGGTATGGTCAAATAGACTAGTGGTTAGAGTGGTGGGTCAGTAATTGGTATGGTCAGATAGACTAGTGGTTAGAGTGGTGGGCCAGTAACTGGTATGGTCAGATAGACTAGTGGTTAGAGTGGTGGGTCAGTAACTGGTATGGTCAGGTAGACTAGTGGTTAGAGTGGTGGGTCAGTAACTGGTATGGTCAGATAGACTAGTGGTTAGAGTGGTGGGTCAGTAACTGGTATGGTCAGATAGACTAGTGGTTAGAGTGGTGGGTCAGTAACTGGTATGGTCAGATAGACTAGTGGTTAGAGTGGTGGGTCAGTAACTGGTATGGTCAGATAGACTAGTGGTTAGAGTGGTGGGTCAGTAACTGATATGTTGCTGGTTTGAATACCTGAGCCGTCAAGGTAAAAATCTGTTGGTGCCCTTAAGCAAGGCACTTACACCTAATTTGCTCCAGGGGCGCCGTATGGCTGACCCTGTAAAACAACACATTTCTCTGCATCTATCTGGTGTCTGTGACAATAAAACATTGTAAAAGCTAGCTAACATAGAAAATGACAGCATTGATTTTTTTTAATTACAACAGTTAATTTAACAATGCTGGTTATAAATCTTGTTGACATTCATCCAAGGACAGCTTGACTTGCATTACACTCTCACTGCAGAAAAATATTCTCATGAAATCACATGATTTCTAGTTAGAGAAAAGGATTCCTGTAAACACGGCCTGCTACAAGCAGGAAACAAGTTATGGACGAACCAGAAATGTAACATATATGTTTGATAGTAACCCTGGATGATGAATGTGTGAACTATCTTGTCATCTTTTTGGGTAACCACAATGGAACATTCTAGTCTTTAAGGACATGATCTGGCAGAACAGGTTTCAGCAAAGTATGGAGTCATTGTTTTCAGGAAGGTGTACCTATGGCGATAGGAGAGACAGGAGGCAGACTAAGAGCAAGGGTAGCCAACTACTGCCCTACAAAGACAAACAGCATCTACACAAACAGCCACCTGAACTACTGCCCTACAAAGACAAACAGCATCTACACAAACAGCCACCTGAACTACTGTCCTACAAATACAAACAGCATCTACACAAACAGCGAACTACTGTCCTACAAATACAAACAACATCTACACAAACAGCCACCTGAACTACTGCCCTACATAGACAAACAGCATCTACACAAACAGTGAATCTGAGAAAAATGACTTTAAAGTTTGTTTTCTAGTCCATGCATATCAGCCATGACCAATGATCTGACCTATGACCACTAAAATACTGATACTACCCTTGGTATGACCTTAAACAGCTGTCTGGGTAAGGAAAAAGCAAAGTGCAGCATCTAGAAATCTAAATGTGTTGATCCAGCTTTCTGGTTGTTTTCTGTTTGATGGAAACAGTTTGAGAGTTCTAAATACATTCCAACTGTATTTAATGGTGTTATGTAGTTGTGTTGTCATGTTGTGAATGTTGTATTGTAGTAACCAACTGTATTTAATGGTGTTGTGTAGTTGTGTTGTCATGTTGTGAATGTTGTATTGTATTAACCAACTGTATTTAATGGTGTTATGTAGTTGTGTTGTCATGTTGTGAATGTTGTATTGTAGTAGGCTAGAAATAAGTTATTCATGTTGTTGAAACTCTAAGCAGTGTGCCAGGCGACTTTTGGTCTCCAATATAGGCCCCTTTTTGTATTTGCTAAAATTGTGGCACGAGGGCAATTTGATTGCAGAAACTCCTCCCTGCTAATGAGGAAACCGATAGTTATGGATGTAGTATATCTGCCTGGAGCAAAAATGGTGAGCAAAGATTTTAGTTTTTCACAATGTATTCTGAATGTGAATGGGGGAGACTCAGGGGAGTAACCTCCATTTCTAGGTTGCTTATGAGTACATTTCACACTACCTTGGATTATAAGCAGGTATATCTCTCTGGTCACCCCTAAAGCCAACTCCTCCTTTGGTCGTCTCTCCTTCCAGTTCTCTGCTGCCAATGACTGGAACGAACTATAAAAATCTCTGAAACTGGAAACACTTATCTCCCTCACTAGCTTTAAGCACCAGCTATCAGAGCAGCTCCCAGATCACTGCACCTGTACATAGCCCATCTATAATTTAGCCCAAACTACTACCTCTTCCCCTACTGTATTTATTTATTTTGCTCCTTTGCACCATATTATTTATATTTTAACTTTGAACTTTCTTCAAATAACATATCTACCATTCCAGTGTTTTACTTGCTATATTGTATTTACTTTGCCACCATGGCCTTTTTTGCCTTTACCTCCCTTATCTCACATCATTTGCTCACATTGTATATAGTCTTATTTTTTTCTACTGTATCATTGATTGTATGTTGTTTTACTCCTAGTGTAACTCTGTGTTTTTGTATGTTGTCGAACTGCTTTGCTTTATCTTGGCCAGGTCGCAATTGTAAATGAGAACTTGTTCTCAACTTGCCTACCTGGTTAAATAAAGGTGAAATAAAAATAAATAAAAAAATAAAAAATTGTAAGGATATTTGAATGTCCTGTTTAATATAATGTTTGCTAAAGCATTAAGAATTATGTGTAATTATTGAAGAACTGTGTTAATGACAGTATCCATTTGGGTGTTGTCAATAAAGTTAAGATTTTATTTATTTATAGAAACTAGAATATGCATATAATTATTAGCTTTGGATAGAAAACACTCCAAAGTTTCTAAAACTGTTTGAATGGTGTCTGTGAGTATAACAGAACTCATTTGGCAGGCCAAAACCTGAGAAGATTCTGTACAGGAAGTACCCTGTCTGACCATTTCTTGGCCTTCTTGATTATCTCTATCCAAAACAGGGGATCTCTGCTGTTACGTGACACTTCCTACGGCTCCCATGGGCTCTCAGAAGGCGGCAAAAAGCTGAATGGTGGCTTTGCAGGCCATGGCTGAAAAACATTAGCGCGTTTGGATAGTGGTCGGTCAGAATACTATGAGACTGAGGCGCATGCACGAGTCGACTCCATGTTTACTTTCTCTCTCTTTGAACGAAAACAACCACTCCCGGTCAGAATATTATCGCTTTTTTACGAGAAAAATGGCATAAAAATTGATTTTAAACAGCGGTTGACATGCTTCGAAGTACGGTAATGGAATATTAAAATTTTTTTGTCACGAAACGCGTCGGGCGCGTAACCCTTCGTCACCCTTGGATAGTGTCTTGAACACACAAACAAAACGCTGCTATTTGGATATAACTATGGATTATTTTGAACCAAACCAACATTTGTTATTGAAGTAGAAGTCCTGGGAGTGCATTCTGACGAAGAACAGCAAAGGTAATAACATTTTTCTTATAGTAAATCTGACTTTGGTGAGGGCTAAACTTGGTGGGTGTCTAAATAGCTAGCCCTGTGATGCCGGGCTATCAACTTAGAATATTGCAAAATGTGCTTTCACCGAAAAGCTATTTTAAAATCGGACATAGCGAGTTCATAGAGGAGTTCTGTATATATAATTCTTAAAATAATTGTTATGTTTTTTGTGAACGTTTATCGTGAGTAATTTAGTAAATTCACCGGAAGTTTTCGGTGGGAATGCTAGTTCTGAACGTCACATGCTAATGTAAAAAGCTGGTTTTTGATATAAATATGAACTTGATTGAACAAAACATGCATGTATTGTTTAACATAATGTCCTAGGAGTGTCATCTGATGAAGATCTTCAAAGGTTAGTGCTGCATTTAGCTGTGGTTTTATTTTTTGTGACCTTATATGCTAGTTTGAAAAATGGGTGTCTGATTATTTCTGGCTGGGTACTCTGCTGACATAATCTAATGTTTTGCTTTCGCTGTAAAGCCTTTTTGAAATCGGACAGTGTGGTTAGATAAAGGAGAGTCTTGTCTTTAAAATGGTGTAAAATAGTCATATGTTTGAAAAATTGAAGTTTTTGTATTTTTGAGGAATTTGTAATTCGCGCCACGCCTATCATTGGATATTGGAGCAGGTGTTCCGCTAGCGGAACGTCTAGATGTAAGAGGTTAACACAGTGTCCAAAGAAGGGCCAGATGTATACAGAATGGTGTCGTCTGAGTAGAAGTGGATCAAGGAATCACCCGCAGCAAGAGCAACATCGTTGGTATATACAGAGAAAAGAGTCGGTGTGAGAATTGAACCCTGTGGTACCCCCACAGAAACTGCCAGAGGTCTGGACAACAGGCCCTCTGATTTGACACACTGAACTCTATCTAAGAAGTAGTTGGTGAACCAGGCGAGTCAGTCATTTGAGAAACCAAGGCTGTTGAGTCTGCCGATAAGAATACAGTGATTGACAGAGTCGAAAGCCTTGGCCAGGTCGGAGAAGAGGGCAGTACAGTACTGTCTTTTATCGATGGCGGTTATGATATCGTTTAGTACCTTGAGTGTGGCTGAGGTGCACCCGTGTCCAGCTCGGAAACCGGATTGCACAGCGGAGAAGGTACGGTGAGATTCAAAATGGTCAGTGATCTGTTTGTTAACTTGGATGTTGAAGACTTTAGAAAGGCAGGGCAGGATGGATATAGGTCTGTAACAGTTTGGGTCTAGAGTGTCACCCCCTTTGAAGAGGGGGATGACCGTGGAAGCGTTACAATCTTTAGGAATCTCGGACGATACGAAAGAGAGGTTGAACAGACTAGTAATGGGGTTGCCACAATGGCAGTGGAACATTTTAGAAAGAGAGGGTCCAGATTGTCTAGCTCAGCTGATTTTTACGGGACCAGGTTTTGCAGCTCTTTCAGAACATCTGCTATCTGGATTTGGGTGAAGGAGAAGCTGGGGAGGCTTGGGGAAGTAGCTTCGGGGGGTGGGGAGCTGTTGGCCGGGGTTGGGGTAGCCAGGAGGAAAGCATGGCCAGCCGTAGAGAAATGCTTATTGAAATTCTCGATTATCGTGGATTTATCGGTGGTGACAGTGTTTCCTAGCCTCAGTGCAGTGGGCAGCTGGGATGAGGTGCTCTTATTCTCCATGGACTTTACAGTGTCCCAACATTTTTGGAGTTAAAGCTACAGGATGCAAATTTCTGTTTGAAAAAGCTAGCTTTTGCTTTCCTAACTGACTGTGTATTGGTTCCCGACTTCTCTGAAAAGTTGCATATCGCGGGGACTATTCGATGCTAGTGCAGTACGCAACAGGATGTTTTTGTGCTGGTCGAGGGCAGTCAGGTCTGGAGTGAACCAAGGGCTATATCTGTTGTTAGTTTTACCATTTTTGAAAGGGCCGTGCTTATTTAAGGTGGTGAGGAAATGACTTTTAAAGAACAACCAGGTATCCCAGTTTAGGTCACCTAACAGAATGAACTCTGAAGATAGATGGGGGGCAATCAATTCACATATGGTGTCCAGGGCACAGCTGGGAGCTGAGGGGGGTCTGTAACAGGCGGCAACAGTGAGAGACTTATTTCTGGAGAGAATTTTTTTTTTAATTAGAAGCTCGAACTGTTTGGGCCTAGACCTGGAAAGTATGATAGAACATTGCAGGCCATCTCTGCAGTAGATTGCAACTCCTCCCCCTTTGGCAGTTCTATCTTGACGGAAAATGTTGTAGTTGGGGATGGAAATTTCAGAATTTTTGGTGGCCTTCCAAAGCCAGGATTCAGACACGGCAAGGACATCAAGGTTGGCGGAGTGTGCTAAAGCAGTGAGTAAAACAAACTTAGGGAGGAGGCTTCTGATGTTAACATGCATGAAACCAAGGCTTTTACGGTTACAGAAGTCAACAAATGAGAGCGCCTGGAGACACACAGGGCCTGGGTTAACCTCTACATCACCCAAGGAACAGAGGAGTAGGATGAGGGTACGGCTAAAGGCTATCAGAACTGGTCGTCTAGTGCGTTTTGAACAGAGAATAAAAGGAGCAGATTTCTGGGCGTGGTAGGATAGATTCAAGGGATAACGTACAGACGGGTATAGTAGGGTGCGAGTACAGTGGAGGTAAACCTAGGCATTGAGTGACGATAAGAGAGGTTGCATTTCTGGAGGCACCAGTTATGCTAGGTGAGGTGTCAGGGAAATTGCAAGATTATGTTATAATGCTTGTATTGCATTATAATGGTTGTTTTATTTGACAGAATAGAGTATTTTGTTAACTATTGTGTGTGTTTTACTGAGGATGGGCCTCTATGAGATAACACGGACAGAAGATTTACGATGTCTTTGGGTGATAAAACCTAAAGAGCATTCCAGAGAACATGAGTTAATGGTTCTATTCTATACCGTACCAGGAAGAGACGGTTCCAGTTTGGAGTAGGAGGACCAGACACTGGTCTTTACAATGAAAACTGCTGACACAGCAGATGCTGTCTGCTATGTATTATAGATATCTTTCATACAAATGTTAACCTTGTGACCATTCTATGTATCTGTTGTTCGTCATGTAGGTTGAAAGGGGTGTATCTTGGCTATAAAAGATATTTGTACTTTTGTTTTGCCACTCTCAACGGATCATTAGAAAATGGTGAATCGTTGATAAGTCATTGCTATTGTAAAGATCTTATTATTAAAGATTTAGTTTAAGTATAACTCTAACTTGTGTGAAGTTTGTCTCTCCTCATTTGATAGTAAAGAAATTAACCACCACAGAGGTCACCGCATGTGTGGGAGGTGGGACAAAAGAGCTCTCTGAGGCATGTTGAGTGGGACGAGGGGCTCCGCAGTAAAATAAAACAATGATAACTACCCTAAACAACAGTATACAAGGCATATTGACATTAGAGAGACATAAAGCGAGGCAAAAAGCAATCACAAGTGTTTATTGGGAGAGCTAGCTAAGACAACAACGGGTAAGACAACAGTTAATCAGCTAAGACAACAACAACAGGTAAAATGGTGATGAATGGGCAGAGAGGGTCAGTTAACTACACACAGGGCCTGAGTTCGAGGCTGGGGCCGACAGATAAACAAAACAAACAAAATGGAGTACCGTGATTAATGAACAGTCCAGCAGGCATCAGCTATGTAGCCAAGTGATCATAGGGTCCAGTGAACAGGAATATATGAAACAGGGAAGCAGTTAGGTAGTCGTTACTACGCTAGCCGGGAGATGCGCCTGGCTCGAGACTAACTGGAGCTAACTTCGGGACAAGGGCGTCACCGACGTCTGGCAAAGGCCGGTTGAGGGCACATCGGACGGAATTACGTCGGCAGACCAGTCGTGATGGATCGGTGGAGCTCCGTGTTGACAAAGGGTACAGGCCAAGTGGCAAAATAGCTATTGTAGCTGGAGTAATTTTGTTTGCTAGCCGGGAGAAGCACCTGGCTCGAGGCTAACTGGTGCTAGCTTCGGGACAAGGGCGTTAGCCACTATAGCCAATCTGGTGCAAAGGTCCAGAGCTTACGGCAGGAATCCGGTGATGTATTGGCTTCTAGTCGTCTTAGTGAAGAGTCTGGGAGGAATCAGCTGTGTAGCCGAGTGATCATAGGGTCCACTGAGCAGGCTGGGAGATGGGCCTGGCTCAAGGCTAGCTTCGAGGCTGGGCCACTCGGTAGCAGCTAGCTAGCTGCGATTATCCAGTGTAATGGTCGGCTTGTCACCAAAAACACTCACAAACTTTTACAGATGCACAATCGAGAGCATCCTGTCGGGCTGTATCACCGCCTGGTATGGCAGCTGCTCCGCCCATAACCGAAAGGCTCTCCAGAGGGTAGTGAGGTCTGCACAATGCATCACCATCACCAGAAACGTTAGGAGCATAACATCAACATTTACGAAGGCAAGCAGCAGCGGGAGGAGTAGGCTAAGGAAGAGGTTTTTTTCTGATGGTTAGGCTCTTATTTCAGAGGGGTGTCATCAATAGCCCATAATGACAAAGTGAAAACAGGTAAAAAACAAAAATACCTTATTTACTGAAGTATTCAGACCCTTTGCTATGAGACTCAAAATTGCTTTCAGGTGCATCTTGTTTCCACCTGTCTATATAAGGTCCCAGAGTTGACAGTGCATGTCAGAGCAAAAACCAAGCCATGAGGTCGAAGGAATTGTCTGTAGAGCTCCGAGACAGGATTGTGTCGAGGCACAGATCTGGGGATGGGTCCCCAAGAACACAGTGGCCTCCATCATTCTTAAATGGAATACTCTTCCTAGAGCTGGTCACCCGGCCAAACTGAGCAATTAGGGGAGAAGGGCCTCGGTCAGGGAGGTGACCAAAAACCTGATGGTTACTCTGACAGAGCTCCAGAGTTCCTCTGTGGAGATGGGAGAACCTTCCAGAAGGACAACCATCTCTGCAGCACTCCACCAATCAGACCTTTATGGTACAGTGGCCAGACAGAAGCCACTCCTCAGTATAAAGCATATGACAGCCTGCTTGGAGTTTGACAAAAGGCACCTTAACCTCTCTAGGGTATGTGGGACGAAATCGTCCCACCTACTCAACAGCCAGTGGAATCCCGTGGCGCGATATTCAAATACATTAGAAATGCTATTACTTCAATTTCTCAAACATATGACTATTTTACACCATTTTAAAGACAAGACTCTCGTTAATCTAACCACACTGTCCGATTTCAAAAAGGCTTTACAACGAAAGCAAAACATTAGATTATGCCAGCAGAGTACCCAGCCAGAAATAATCAGACACCCATTTTTCATACTAGCATATAATGTCACATAAACCCAAACCACAGCTAAATGCAGCACTAACCTTTCATGATCTTCATCAGATGACACTCCTAGGACATTATGTTATACAATACATGCATGTTTTGTTCAATCAAGTTCATATTTATATCAAAAACCAGCTTTTTACATTAGCATGTGACGTTCAGAACTAGCATACCCACCGCAAACTTCCGGTGAATTTACTAAATTACTCACGATAAACGTTCACAAAAAAACATAACAATTATTTTAAGAATTATAGATACAGAACTCCTTTATGCAATCGCTATGTCCGATTTTAAAATAGCTTTTCGGTGAAAGCACATTTTGCAATATTCTGAGTAGATAGCTCGCCATCACGGGCTAGCTATTTTGACACCCACCAAGTTTAGCCCTCACCAAACTCAGATTTACTATAAGAAAAATTGGATTACCTTTGCTGTTCTTCGTCAGAATGCACTCCCAGGACTTCTACTTCAATAACAAATGTTGGTTTGGTTCAAAATAATCCATAGTTATGTTCAAATATCCTCTGTTTTGTTTGTGCGTTCAAGACACTATCCGAAGGGTGACGAAGGGTGACGCGCCCGACGCGTTTCGTGACAAAAAAAATCGAAATATTCCATTACCGTACTTCGAAGCATGTCAACCGCTGTTTAAAATCAATTTTTATGCCATTTTTCTTGTAAAAAAAGCGATAATATTACGAACGGGAAACCCTGTTTTCGTTCAAAGACGAAAAAATAAAAACATGGTGTCGGCTCGTGCACGCGCCCCCAGTCTCATTGTTCTCAGAGCGACCACTATCCAAATGCGCTAGTGTTTTTCAGCCATGGCCTGCAAAGTCATCATTCAATGTTCTGCCACCTTCCGAGAACCTATGGGAGCCGTAGGAAGTGTCACGTTACAGCAAAGATCCTAAATGTTCAATAAACAGAGCCAAGAAGTCCAAGGAATGGTCAGAGAGGGTACTTCCTGTTTGGAATCTTCTCAGATTTTTGTCTGCCATATGAGTTCTGTTATACTCACAGACACCATTCAAACAGTTTTAGAAACTTTAGGGTGTTTTCTATCCAAATCAAACAATTATATGCATATTCTAGTTTCTGGGCAGTAGTAATAACCAGATTAAATCAGGTACGTTTTTTATCCGGCCGTGCAAATACTGCCCCCTACACTAGAGAGGTTAAGACTCTAAGACCATGAGAAACAAGAGTCTCTGGCTTGATGAAACCAAGATTGAACTCATTGGCCTGACTGCCAAGAGTCACGTCTAGAGGAAACCTGGCACTATCCTTATGGTGAAGCATGGTGGTGGCAGCATCATGCTGTGGGGATGTTTTTCAGCAGCAGGGACTGGGAGACTAGTCCGGAAAGTATTATGTGAAATTATTTTGATGTGATATTTAAATATTGTGTGAAATTATTCTGAATTGATATGAAAGTACATCAATTTATGCTTCTAGAAATGTATCTTAATTGAGAATCGATTCACATTTAGATGGAATAGTTGACTATTTTAGCTACCAGAGCCAGTCTACCTCTGAAAATAACATACAGTCCTTGGACCTTGAGGAGTAACGGGGGCAGCAATCAGCAGTAGAAACAATAACAAAGCGAACTCCCTGCCCGTTTCAGTAAAAAGCTGAGGGATGGGGCTGGAGAAATGTAACCATTCATGATATCAACATTCTAGTTTTAACCATGTTTTGAGGATATACAGTGTTTGTTTATATTTACTGACAAACATTGGAGTGAATAAAAGCTTATATTTTGGGTTCTGATGGGGTATGACAGTTGAACTAAGCTCATGAGGCATTTATAAGTGATTTCTTCAAGAAACAATGGGTACATATCATTAATGTATAAGTCCCAAAATGGATGTAACAACTGCTGATTGCCCCTTTAAGAGAACATCTTGGGCTAATCTAATAGGAGATATTGAGGACTACAGTATTTCAGGCATTGTCATTGGATGCATTTGATCAATTGTTAACGTTTTGTTGATGGTCCACTCTTGATGTTCTACACGTTACAGTGAAGCTTCAGCCATTCCTACAGAACAACATTAAAGTGTAGAACCCCTTTACTGCATATTGGTTCAACGACTGCAGAGACGGTACTTACTGGTGTTAAACAGATCTCCAACCTCCTCTTCTTCCTCCAATGTAACAGTCATCTCCCCCTCCTCCTCTTTCACTCCAAAAACTGCCTCCTCTTTCTCTTCCTCCTCGTCTTTCACTCTGAACGCGTCTTCTTCTTCTTTCACTGTAACAGCCTCACCCTCTACTTCTTGTTTTTGTATTGTAACATCTTTCTCTTCCTCCTCCTCTTTGACGAGAGTTTCTTTCTCCGTCCAGCAGACCTCCTCTTCTTTAGCAGGAGAGTAGCTTAGAGAACTCATGGTCGAGATGTTAGTTAGTTAGCATTAGCGACTAGCCTCGTTCTAAGCTAACTTAGCAAACCAGCTAGCTGACAAACAACGTAAATATATAATTAAATGGGCCAACAAGTACATACGACAGAAGTGTGTTTAATACACAGCGACTAATATACACCAAAACAGTGTAAAGAGCGTGAATGTTGTAGCTATGTTTGCTAGAAAGCTACCGAGGTGTCTGACTAGCTGTTGTTGTTGAAGGAGCGTCCCGTCCACTAGATTATACGTCACACTGGCAGCATCGCCTGAACCTAAAAGACGCACATCGCCATCTGCTGACTGGAGTGGGCAACGCAGTTGAGGAACCAAACGTTTATTTTTCATTTATTTCAGAAAAGTTTAATATTATATTAAGTCGTTCAAAGAGAAGCATGTGTTGATTGATTCGTTTTTAATGAGTGAGAATTTAAAACAAACTTTACACCCACTACATATTTGCATTGAACCATACTTCTGACATGGATCATTTTGACCCCATCTTTTATCATGGCCAAAATGTATTTTATTCAATTCTTCCAATTTTTCATGACTTTGTCAATCAACTGGTTGTTAATAAATCTAAATCATGGTTTAGTGTTTCTGTATCAATATGGACTTTTAACAAATTCAAATCCTTTGGAGTCATTTTGACCCCAGACAAAAGCACCTTTGATAAATAGGACGTTTATTTCAAATCAAAATCACATTTTATTGGTCACATACACGTGTTTAGCAGATATTATTGCAGGTGTAGCAAAATGCCTGTGTTTCTAGCTCCGACAGTGCAGTAATATCTAACAAGTAATATCTAACAATTTCACAACATATACCCAATACACACACATCTAAGTATTTGAATCTAGGTTTCTCTGTAGACATGATCCATCCCACCAGAGGGTGGAGGGGCTCCTGTAACAGTGGTTTTGACCAGATAGACACCTGCAGACACACAGTATAGTGCCTCCCATGTACTCTCCTAAGATTGGGTTTTTCTTTACCATGTCTCACGTGACTGTGTACAAAACTGCCAATGGTAGAAAACTCTGCCAGCGGTATACAGCGCATTTGTAAAGTATTCAGACCCCTTCACTTTTTCCACATTTTGTTATGTTACAGCCTTATTCTAAAATGGATTAAATAGAAAAATGTTGAATAATTTTTAATCCTCATCAATCTTCACACAATACCCCACAATGACAAACCCAAAACAGGTTTTTAGACATTTTTACAAATGTATTTACTTAACTATTCAGAACCTTTGCTATGAGACTCGAAATTGAACTCAGATGCATCCTGATTCCACTAATCACCCTTGAGATGTTTCTACAACTTGATTGGAGTCCACCTCTGGTAAATTCAATTGATTAGACATGATTTGGAAAGGCACACACCTCTCTATATCAGGTCCCACAGTTCAGTGCATGTCAGAGCAAAAACCAAGCCATGAGGTCAAAGGTATTGTCCGTAGAGCTCTGAGACAGGATTGTGTCGAGGCACAGGTACCAAAAAGGTACCAAAAAATGTCTGCAGCATTGAAGGTCCCCAAGAACACAGGAACACAGTGGCCTCCATCATTCTTAAATGGAAGACGTTTGGAACCACCAAGACTCATCTTAGAGCTGGCCGCCCGGCCAAACTGAGAAATCGTGGGAGAAGGGCCTTGGTCAGGGAGGTGAACAAGAACCCGATGGTCACTCTGACAGAGCTTCCAGAAGGACAACCATCTCTGCAGCACTCCATCAATAAGACCTTTATGGTAGAGAGGCCAGACAGAAGCCACTCCTCAGTAAAAGGTATATGGCAGCCCGTTTGGAGTTTGCCAAAAGGCACCTGAAGGACTCTCAGACCAAGATTCTCTGGTCTGATTAAACCAAGACTGAACTCTTTGGCCTGAAATCAAAGTGTCATGTCTGGAGGAAAATTGGCACCATCCTTACAGTGAAGCATGGTGGTGGCAACATCATTACTGTGGAGATGTTTTTCAGCAGCAGTGCAAATTGTCCCCTGATATTGGTGTAATTTATCACCCATTTTGTCTGTATGAAAGTTAATTTCCCCTCAGGCACACATGAGTAATTTGTTATTCTTTGTCATATCTTACGCATATTCAGTGGCCTGACTGCGTCCAGACTACATCAAAGGCCCGTCCTGATAGATCTTAACGTAATGCAGCTTGGAGTGATCGGATGACGGAAGTCACATTTAGGTGCCAGGTGTAACTGAGGCCATAGACTATCCATTACTTTGAGTGTTTTATAGAATATGACTAAATGTGATTCTGTGTTGCAGGGGCATTTATCATTTTCAGCAAATCTACTGGGTTGGTTGAAAAGTGATACTAAATCTACATACCATGCACTATTTTGACATAGTGGAAAATATACTGAATGTATATTGTTTTTCATAGTAAGTTATGTGTTGCTTTTGCACATTTGTTCATTGGTTTGCTTAGTGTTGATTGGTCAGTCATTGGGTTTATTTGTTTTACAACATGTTCAAATCAAGCTTTATTTATACAGCACATTTCAGACATGGATGCAACACAATGGCTTCACAGGAAAAATGAAAAGAAGAGGATTAAAAAAAAGAATAACATCTGAAAGACTAATGAAGATTCTAAGGAAAATCCATTGATTAAAATATTTATTGGATGGATCCAACCCAAAATATAAGCTTGTTTTACTCCATTGTTTGTTGTTACGTTCACCAGCAAGAAACCAGAAACGTCCCTTAAATTGAAGAGGGAACTAACAAAGAGTCACTGACAACAACCACAACTAAACAGGTGGGTTTTAGGAGGGGTTCTGAAAGACACTATGGGGGTGTCCACTGGAAGTTGACTAGTAACAACAACTGGGACATAAAAGACACCCACCATGAGACCCACTAAATCTGCCCAAGAAGAGGAAAACAAAAGAAAAACCCACACCAAACTTAAAGACAGGAAGTAAACCAAAAAGGTGGAGCAACTAAAGGTGTTGACTCTCTCATAACGAGATGGACAAGCCAGCACAGGTGTAACACATACTGACTAACGAGGTGACACCAATCAGTGCGTCCTACGTGCTAACGAGCTAGACGGGCTAACGAGCTAGACGTGCTAACGAGCTATACTTGTCAACAATTAAAAACAAGAAAAACACATTTCTAAATAATAATATACAATCAAAATATTTTTTTATCCTTTTTCTTACTATAGAATCCTAAAACTCACTATCTTCTAGAACTCTCGTGTTCCAAAAACTCACTAGCTTCTAGAACTCTCGTCCCCTTGGAACGAGCCCAAACAAAACTCATCTCCAATACGGAAAAACATGCAGTTATAATAAATTGTGATCCATGGCAACACACTGGCTAAACGCAAAACACAAACATTTTGACTGCCCACCCGTGAGACAATCAGCAAATTGTCCTTAAAACGAACATGTCTGATTTCAAGAGGAAACTCCTGCAATATCCGTAGTAACTTCCCACCTCACAGCTTCTCTCTCTTTTCAGGGTTCACTAGATAGGCATGTTGTTGGATCGGGGCCCAGTCCCCAATGTCATGCTCTAGTATATTTGGGTTGGCACATCTGAGAATGATTCCTGATATTCTAAAAGCAGGGTAACAATGTCAATATAATTGTACCCAAAAATTGTCAGTTGGTTGCATGAATAATTATGATTACTAAATCTTACATGAATATTAAACATGAAATATAAAACCCAAATGTACACCCCTTTGTTAATATGTATTAGCAATAATTCACTTAATGGTGAGGCATAAAATGTATCTTTTGTCAGGCTTAATGTTCGAAATATGAGGTGATTTGAGTCATGCTTCTTCAGTAGTGGAATAAAGACAATTAGTAGTTGAATGTTGTAAATAAATACTGGAGTGATGTAGGATTGTTCATATAATTGATTATTGTACTGTGACTATGTGTATAGGCTGTAAGTATGTTGAAATTAAATTGTTTTCTTTTCAACTTTCACTTTCAACTAAAACCAAACTTATATTGTATGTCGGGCAAAGTCTTATTTTCTACGATATTTTGCTAGGTGAGATATCCCCAATGTCACAGCTTAAACGTGTCCAAATCAGTAGTCCAAATGCAGAAACAGTTTGTGATAAATTGAAAACCTAAACATAAAATGTAATACATACACAAACATCTGTCACAATAATCATATTACTTGTATTATTTAAAACAAGCACCTTATAAAACTGTACAAGCACCAAAAACGCTGTTGTTTTGACAAGTAGCAATAAATCACTAATATCGATTAGGGGGGAAATCAGGTTGTACGTGCTGTTGAAACTAACACAACTAAAAAAACACATGGAATGGGAGATATATTTTACCTCACTGGTTAGAGGACAACCTGCAGAAGACAGTCAGCTACATTTTGGAGTGATGCATTTAAATGTAGGGGTCACTAAATAAAGGAACACAACACTTATTTGTCATCACTCATTAATATCATGTTGAAATCAATTGTACGACAGGAGGGAGATGAGGTTGCACGTCCTGTTAAAACTAACAGCTCAAAAATCACACGGAATCTGGGAATAATGTGTACATCCCTGGTTAGTGGACAACATGTAGAAAACAGCTCGCTACATTTTGAAGTGTTGCATTTTGATTCCAGTGGGTCACCAACGTGGTAAGTGTAACACAGCTCTTTTTGTGTTAGTACTTTTTGTTAAATCACATAAATAGTAACTCTTCCATTTCAGAGCCTGGATTTTCCCCCTGAGGCTAATATCCATATCATGTTGAAATCAATAGAACAGGGGACAAACATTTAGGGTTCTACATTGTGACATCATTAAAATACTCCTACTACAATGTTAAAACATTCTACATTTTATTTCACTGATATCATGAAACAACTCCTTCATGAATTTTCTGATGTTTAATCAGAGATCTTTTATCAGAGTATCTCTTCCCACATTGATTACAGCTATGAGATTTCTCTCCTGTGTGTGTTCTCTGATGTGATACCAGGCTGTTTGACTGAGTAAAACTCTTCCCACATTCACCACAGCTATAAAATTTCTCTCCTGTGTGTGTTCTCTGATGTGATACCAGGTTGGTTGACTGAGTAAAAGTCTTCCCACATTGATTACAGCTATAAGATTTCTCTCCTGTGTGTATTCTCTGGTGTTTAGTCAGATAGAAAGATGTAGTAAAACTCTTCCCACATTGATCACAGCTATAAGGTTTCTCTCCTGTGTGTCTTCTCTGGTGCACTGTCAGCACTCCAGATCGACAAAAACTCTTCCCACATTGATCACAGCTATAAGATTTCTCTCCTGTGTGTTTTCTCTGGTGTAGTGTCAGAGTTCTAGTTGCAGCAAAACTCTTCCCACATTGATCACAGCTATAAGATTTCTCTCCTGTGTGTATTCTCTGGTGAGCTGTCAGCTCTCCAGATCGAGCAAAACTCTTCACACATTGACCACAGATATAAGATTTCTCTCCTGTGTGTGTTCTCTGATGTAGAGTCAGACTGGTAGATGCAGCAAACCTCTTCCCACATTGATCACAGCTATAAGGTTTCTCTCCTGTGTGTATTCTCTGGTGTTTCGTCAGACCACTAGAGTCAGTAAAACTCTCTGATGAATTTTAATGCCTGATGAGGTGAATCTCTTCCCACAGTCAGAGCAGCAGTGAGTTCTCTTCCCTGTGGATCTCTGCAGGTGTTTATTGAGGTGTTCTGATCTGGAGAGACTCTTCTCTGCCTCTTCAGCATCAAGAGGTTGTTGAGGCTCCCCAGAGGATCCACGATAGTCACGTCTCTCTCCTGTGTGAACAACAAAGTCAGACAGATGATTAAAGGCCCACAACAGCGGTAATCCACTGTAAAAGGTGATGCCTACAGCGGAGCCATGATGTCTGACAACAATTGACGTCTGTAATGAATGTTACAATTATTTGAAATTTGCCTTAAAATGAGCAATAATAGTCATATTTTGTCTTGTTTTCACATTAGTAGTAACATCGATGATTGTAGGCTAGAAATAAGTTATTCATGTTGTTGAAACTCTAAGCAGTGTGCCAGACGAATTTTGGTCTCCAATATAGGCCCCTTTCTATGTTTGCTAAAATTGTGGCACGAGGGCAATTTGATTGCAGAAACTCCTCCCTGCTAATGAGGAAACCGATAGTTATGGATGTACTATATCGGCCTGGAGCAAAAATGGTGAGCAAAGATTTTAGTTTTTCACAATGTATTCTGAATATTATCTTTGCTACTTCCAGACACAAATGAGACTCTGACCATTTTACTCGCCCTAGCAGAGCTGTTAGGCAGTTTTCATGTTATCCAGGGTGACTGTAACTGTGCTGCTGGAAAACATTTATTTACGGTTTTTGTTGCCTACGTTTACTGACACCTGGACATATTGAACGGGTGTTGAGCGCTAGTAAATTCATTATTCTGCTCTCTGGTACTCAGACGAGAGTGCTCAGAAATCAGAGTAGATAGTCAATCAGAGTGAATTTATGAAAGCACCCGAATGTCCATTGAGAAAGCACAACGACTATACCATTTAGCTAAGCTAAGAATGACGGGAATAATCAAGTCAATAAACGTTGGGTAGTTAGTTAGATAGAATATAGTTCATATACTGGCAAGTTTGATGTATAAGTAGCCAACTAACGTTAGGTAGCTAGTTAACATACCGGTACATACTGCTGTAATAACATGCTAGCAAATAGTCAGCCAAAATGACGTGTAAAGTAACTTATTTGAAAAGTAATTATTTTATTACATTGCTCAACATTTTCTTAACATTTGTCATAATTAGTTAAAGCAATGAATTTGATTCGGCTCTTGTTGGACTTCGGCTGCATATTTTCTGCAATTTTCTTCAAATCTGAAAACGATGTGAAGCCACGCCCATTTCCTGAAGAATTGCATTATGGGCCCTAACGTACTGCGTGTTTACGTCATATTATGGCGAATTTAGTACGACATCCGGGAGGTTTTGGCATACTAACTATATCATACTATGACCAATAAGCACACTATATACTCAATTAACATCACAAATAGTACGGTTAGTATGAGTATTCTAACACAGCTAATGACTTATCAACAGCTCTAACAATTTGACCCCCACAGGAAAATCTACACTGGCAGTTATAGAAAGACCCATTTACTATATAACCATTGATTCTTGAAGAATATAACTTAGAAATGCCTCAAATGTTTCAACTGTATTACCCCATCAGAAACCAAAACATAAGCTTGAAAAACGCCACTGTTTGTAAACAAGCACTGTATAGCCTTGAAATCTGGTTAAAACTATAATTTTGACCTTATGGCCAGCCAGTCCTTGTATTCAGAGTGTAGTGAATTCAGGGGGTAGTCCTGAGCTGAACTCAAACCTGGGTCCAGCGACTGTCAAGTCAACAGCTTATAACTGTTACACCAAGATGTCTGAACTTCTTGACGAGGTCGCTAGGTGTTGGGTTACGGTTGCTACAATAGCTTTCTCTATGAATTTCAGAGTGGTTACACTTCTCCTTCCCCCATCCCTCAGCTGTTTACCAAACCAAGTCTCTGGGCAGCCATTTTGTTTCTGTTTAAAAACTAGGTTGTCCCTTTAAACAAGCCACACAATCAACCAATTAATCTGCAGTTCAAACAATAACAAAGCTGTAATTCCACCACTGATTTGGTAATAAGATGATGATGGGGCTGGAGAAATGTAACTACTCTCAAATTCATAGACGGACCTATGGATACAAGGACTGACCATCCATGATATCAACATAGTTTTAACCATGTTTTGAGTGTGAGTGTTTACAGTGTTTGTTTATCATTTAAATTGTTTCTAAACATTGGAGTATAAAAAGCTTATTTGGGGTTCTGATGGGGTACAACAGTTGAACTAAGCTCATGAGGCATGTGTTATATTCTTCAAGACTCAATGGCCATAAATAACTAATTTAAAAGTAACAATATGGATGTAGCTATTGAATATTTCCCCTCTAACACCACACATCAGTTCAACAACAACATCATCTTTATCAGGAGGAGAGTAGCTTAGTGAACTCATGGTCGGAGATGTTAGCTAGCTAGGCTAATGCTAACTTAACCAGCCCGCTAGCTGACTAATAACAACAACACCGCAAATATGAAATTAAATCTGATAACTAACTAGACGACAGTGGTGGGTTTAAAACACAGTGGCTAATATACACGAAAGCGTCTAAAGAGCTTTATTGGTTCGGCTATTTTGTCTAGCAAGCTACCGAGGTGGCTGAATAACTGTTGCTACTGTTGAAAGAAGCGTTCCGTCCACTACATTATACGTCACACCAACAGCATTACCTTAAATTCCCACACCGCCATCTGCTGACTGGAGTGGGTAACGCAGTTGAGTAAAATGTTTATTTTAATTTTCAGACAAAAGGTTAAAGTATAGGAAGCATTCATTTTTACTCGCTAGTGTAACAACACAGTGTGGTTAAAGACGTAGTAAGCTAGTTGTAGTCACGATATGGTTCCCTATAAGTACAAACAGTTATGTTTTTGCGTTGTTACATATTTCTTGACTTATTTCCGGATATCTTCTAAACTACCCACAATGCACTATGTGCTACAGAGTTTGTATGCTAGCTCGGTATTTAGCTCCAGCTTGTAAACGTCAGCCACACCTCATGCTTTCATATACTGTGTGGTTGTGATATCTAGTGGGAACGCATTAGCACGGTAGACTCTGCTGCCTTGTTGTCAGTAGGGATGTTACTTTTGATACCGGAGCTACGACGCCTGCGTCCAAATCGCTAAGCAGTAAACTTCAAAGCAGTGTACCGATGCCTGTATCACTTTATCAGCAGCACGTCATCAATGGCGTCTGAAGCTTCATTTCATCAAACAACCACCTGATTGGTTTGGTATTGGGCTTGAAGATCCCACCCAATGTGTTCTCTAATCTCATAAAACATTTCAGTGTCTTTATTCTCCCAAGGGGAAGGTGCTGGAGTATTGAAAACATGGGTGGCAATAATTCAGACCCCTACCTTTTGAGAATTACATGTTAAACTAAATATCTTTCTCTGAGCTATTGTATTAGTATAAAATCATTTCCCTGTATTTTTGACACAATATAGCTCAGTATTTGAATTTTTTTTATAGAGTCGTTTTTGCTCATCTTTATCAAGAGTGTCAACAATTTTGTCCCCCACTGTACCTCCATACTGCTGCTACATGGTGTAACAATACATCATGTAGATGTATATAATGAACAGACTAGGTCCATACTGCTCCTACATGGTGTAACAATACATCATGTAGATGTATATAATGAACAGACTAGGTCTATACTGCTGCTACATGGTGTAACAATACATCATGTAGATGTATATAATGAACAGACTAGGTCTATACTGCTCCTACACGGTGTAACAATACATCGTGTAGATGTATATAATGAACAGACTAGGTCTATACTGCTCCTACATGGTGTAACAATACATCATGTAGATGTCTATAATGAACAGACTAGGTCTATACTGCTCCTACATGGTGTAACAATACATCATGTAGATGTATATAATGAACAGACTAGGTCTATACTGCTCCTACATGGTGTAACAATACATCATGTAGATGTATATAATGAACAGACTAGGTCTATACTGCTCCTACATGGTGTAACAATACATCATGTGGGGCTTTAAGGCGATGCTAGTGTGACGTATAATGTAGTGGACGGAACGCTTCTTTCAACAGCAGCAACAGGGAATTTGTAGATCAGTCAATCGGCAGTCGCTTGCAATGTCGAACAAGCCATTCCTCCATACAGAATCTCTCCAGGTCCTTGATTTATTTAGTCTGTCTTATGGACTGCCCTGATCAATTCAAACCACAGGTTTTCAATGGAGTTCAAGTCCGAAGACTGAGATGGCCATTGAAAATGTTGATTTTGTGCCCAATTAACCATTTCTTCATGGATGTTGATGTGTCTTGCTGGAAGATCCACTTATGGCCAAGTTTCAGCCTCCTAGCAGAGAGGTAACCAGGTTTTGGGCTAAAATATCCTGGTAGTGGGTAAAGTTTATTTATTTATTTTATACAGTAATTTTTGCTCGTCTTTATCAAGGGTATCAATAACTAGGTGCTTATTTTGATATCTAGTTATTTGACCGAATCAGAAATACAGATGTGGAGTAGATGTAGAGTTTGTTTTAAATTCTCATAAAAAAAATCTGAACTAATCAAACAACACTTGTTGCTCTTTGTACGTGTTGATATAATATTCATATTTAATAGAGAGAAAAAAACGTTTCCCTAAACTGCTTTATAATATTATAATTCAATGAAAGAATAAAAATAGTTTTCCCTCCTCAACTGCGTTTCCTCCCTCCAGACAGCAGATGGCGATATGTGTCTTTCAGGCGATGTTTCTAGTGTGACGTATAATCTAGTGGACGGAACGCTTCTTCAACAACTGCAGCCACCTCGGTAGCTCGCTAGCCGACAAAGTCGGAACATTCAAGTTCTTTAGACAATTTCGTGGTTTAATCGCCACTGTGATTTAAACATAGTACTCCATTTTATGTAATATTTACGTTGTAAGTCAACTAGCTGTCTGGTCAAGTTAGCACTAGTCTAGTCGCTAATGCTAACTAGCTATTATCTCCGACCATGAGTTCACTAAGCTACTCTCCTCCTGTTAAAGAAGAGGAGGTCTGCTGGACGGAGAAAGAAGCTCTGGTGAAAGAGGAGGAGGAAGAGGAGGCTGTTACAATACAAAAACAAGTAGAGGGTGAGGCTGTTACAGTGAAAGAAGAAGAGAAAGACGTTACAGAGAAAGAAGAGGAAGACGTGTTCAGAGTGAAGGAGGAGGAGGATGTTACTGTGAAAGAAGAGGATGAAGTGAAAGAAGATGAAGACGTTTTTGGAATGAAGGATGAAGAGGGGGAGATTACTGTCACATTAGAGGAGGACGAAGAAGAGAAGACTGGAGAACTGATTAACACCAGTAAATACAGTGAGTACTATCTAATAAAACAGGGACATTGATCTGATTAACACCAGTAAATACAGTGAGTACTATCTTATAAAACAGGGACATTGTTCTGGTTAACACCAGTAAATACAGTGAGTACTATCTTATAAAACAGGGACATTGATCTGATTAACACCAGTAAATACAGTGAGTACTATCTAATAAAACAGGGACATTGATCTGGTTAACACCAGTAAATACAGTGAGTACTATCTAATAAAACAGGGACATTGATCTGATTAACACCAGTAAATACAGTGAGTACTATCTAATAAAACAGGGACATTGATCTGATTAACACCAGTAAATACAGTGAGTACTATCTAATAAAACAGGGACATTGATCTAATTAACACCAGTAAATACAGTGAGTACCATCTTATAAAACAGGGACATTGATCTGGTTAACACCAGTAAATACAGTGAGTACTATCTAATAAAACAGGGACATTGATCTAATTAACACCAGTAAATACAGTTGAGTACTATCTAATAAAACAGGGACATTGATCTGATTAACACCAGTAAATACAGTGAGTACTATCTAATAAAACAGGGACATTGATCTGATTAACACCAGTAAATACAGTGAGTACTATCTAATAAAACAGGGACATTGATCTGATTAACACCAGTAAATACAGTGAGTACTATCTTATAAAACAGGGACACAAACTCTGCAGTTGTTGAACTAATGTGTGATTTTAAAAGGGCATTCTACACTTGAATATGTTTTTGTACTGTCGGAATTGTTCATGACGTCCTTTCCTGTTGAAAAGTGATATAAATACAGTAAAGTATAAACACACTAATGGGAAACAAATAAATGTTTTGAGCAAAATAGTGTTTTTTTAGACAACTGCAAACTAGACGGAGTGAGTGATGTCATAGTAAGGCCTTCAAGGAGTTGGCTTGATGGGAAGTCGTGATGTCATCCAATAGGAGACTGATATTCATGTGAATATTCATTATTCTTTTTAAAATCCTTCCTGTTCTGTCAAGTTGGTTGTTGATCATTGCTAGAAAGCCATTTTCTCGTCTTGCATTGACTTTCAAGATGATTTAAGTCCGAACTGTAACTAGGCCACTCAGGAACATTCAATGTCATCTTGGTAAGCTCCTCCAGTGTAGATTTGGCCTTGTGGTTTAGGTTATTGATCTGAATCTGAATCCTACAGTAGGTCTATGTTGTTGTTAGGTGAAGTTATGGGTCCTACAGTAGGTCTATGTTGTTGTTAGGTGAAGTTATGGGTCCTACAGTAGGTCTATGTTATTGTTAGGTGAAGTTATGGGTCCTACAGTAGGTCTATGTTGTTGTTAGAAGTTATGGGTCCTACAGTAGGTCTATGTTGTTGTTAGGTGAAGTTATGGGTCCTACAGTAGGTCTATGTTATTGTTAGGTGAAGTTATGGGCCAATTTGTTAAACACTTAGTGTACAAAGCCTCATTGTCAGGCTGATGTTAAAGCTAGCCAAAGAGCATTTTACTGGTTGAAGTGTTTTTTAAGTGTAAAGCAGTTGATTTGCGACAATAACACAAACATATTAAGCAGGAGGTTCAAACGAGCTTTACAATTATAATCCAAAAGTAATGTGAAATGCACTCATATGCAACCTGTAAATGGAGGCTATTTTTGCTGTCAGCCTATGAGAACTCTCCTGAGTTTTCCCCCACAGTGCTGAATTAGTGAATAGACAGAACTTAATGTGAGTTTACTTGAGTAGCACTCCTGATCTTGTCCTGATAGTGCGCTGTAATATTCAGAATACATTGTGAAAAACGATCATCTTCGCTCACCATTTTTGCTCCAGGCAGATATACTACATCCATAACTAGTGGTTTCCTCATTACCAGATATACTACATCCATAACTAGTGGTTTCCTCATTACCAGATATACTACATCCACAACTAGTGGTTTCCTCATTACCAGATATACTACATCCATAACTAGTGGTTTCCTCATTAGCAGATATACTACATCCATAACTAGTGGTTTCCTCATTACCAGATATACTACATCCATAACTAGTGGTTTCCTCATTAGCAGATATACTACATCCATAACTAGTGGTTTCCTCATTACCAGATATACTACATCCATAACTAGTGGTTTCCACATTACCAGATATACTACATCCATAACTAGTGGTTATTTACCAGATATACTACATCCATAACTAGTGGTTTCCTCATTACCAGATATACTACATCCATAACTAGTGGTTTCCTCGTTACCAGATATACTACATCCATAACTAGTGGTTTCGTCATTACCAGATATACTACATCCATAACTAGCGGTTTCCTCATTACCAGATATACTACATCCATAACTAGTGGTTTCCTCATTACCAGATATACTACATCCATAACTAGTGGTTTCCTCATTACCAGATATACTACATCCATAACTAGTGGTTTCCTCATTACCAGATATACTACATCCATAACTAGTGGTTTCCTCATTACCAGATATACTACATCCATAACTAGTGGTTTCCTCATTACCAGATATACTACATCCATAACTAGTGGTTTCCTCATTAGCAGATATACTACATCCATAACTAGTGGTTTCCTCATTACCAGATATACTACATCCATAACTAGTGGTTTCCTCATTACCAGATATACTACATCCATAACTAGTGGTTTCCTCATTACCAGATATACTACATCCATAACTAGTGTTTTCCTCATTACCAGATATACTACATCCATAACTAGCGGTTTCCTCATTACCAGATATACTACATCCATAACTAGTGGTTTCCTCATTACCAGATATACTACATCCATAACTAGTGGTTTCCTCATTACCAGATATACTACATCTATAACTAGTGGTTTCCTCATTACCAGATATACTACATCCATAACTAGTGGTTTCCTCATTAGCAGATATACTACATCCATAACTAGTGGTTTCCTCATTAGCAGATATACTACATCCATAACTAGTGGTTTCCTCATTACCAGATATACTACATCCATAACTAGTGGTTTCCTCATTACCAGATATACTACATCCATAACTAGTGGTTTCCTCATTACCAGATATACTACATCCATAACTAGTGGTTTCCTCATTACCAGATATACTACATCCATAACTAGTGGTTTCCTCATGACCAGATATACTACATCCATAACTAGTTGTTTCCTCATTACCAGATATACTACATCCATAACTAGTGGTTTCCTCATTACCAGATATACTACATCCATAACTAGTGGTTTCCTTATTAGCAGGGAGGAGTTTCTGCAACCAAATTGTGTCGCCCTTATAGTCCAAACACAGAAAGGGGCAGAATATTGGAGACCAAAAGTCGTCCGGCACACTGCTTAGAGGTTCAACAACATGAATAACTTATTTCTAGCCTACAATCATCGATGTTACTACTTATGTGAAAACAAGACAAAATATGACTATTCTTGCTCATTTTAAGACAATTGTCAAATCATTTTTACATTCATTACAGATGTCAATTGTTGTACAACATCATGGCTACGCTGTTGGCATCACCTTTTACAGTGGATTTCTGCTGTTGTGGGCCTTTAATCATCTGTCTAACTTTGTTGTTCACACAGGAGAGAGACGGGACTATCGTGGGTCCTCTGGGGAGCCTCAACAACCTCATGATGCTGAAGAGGCAGAGAAGAGTCTCTCCAGATCAGAACACCTCAATAAACACCTGCAGAGATCCACAGGGAAGAGAACTCACTGCTGCTCTGACTGTGGGAAGAGTTTTGTTAATTCTGGGAAGCTGACTGTACACAGGAGAATACACACAGGAGAGAAACCCTATTGCTGTGATCAATGTGGGAAGAGTTTTACAAGATCTAGCGAACTGACATTACACCAGAGAATACACACAGGAGAGAAACCTTTTAGCTGTGATCAATGTGGGAAGAGTTTTTCTGCATCTAGCAATCTGACTCTACACCAGAGAATACACACAGGAGAGAAACCTTATAGCTGTGATCAATGTGGGAAGAGTTTTACAGGATCTGGCAATCTGACAAGACACCAGAGAATACACACAGGAGAGAAACCTTATAGCTGTGATCAATGTGGGAAGAGTTTTACAGGATCTGGCCAGCTGACTTTACACCAGAGAACACACACAGGAGAGAAACCTTATAGCTGTGATCAATGTGGGAAGAGTTTTACAGGATCTGGCAATCTGACAAGACACCAGAGAATACACACAGGAGAGAAATCGTATAGCTGTGATCAATGTGGGAAGAGTTTTACAGGATCTGGCCAGCTGACTTTACACCAGAGAACACACACAGGAGAGAAATCTTATAGCTGTGATCAATGTGGGAAGAATTTTGTTCATTCTGGGAGTCTGACTGTACACAGGAGAATACACACAGGGGAGAAGCCTTATACATGTGATCAGTGTGGGAAGACTTTTGTTCGATCTGACCAGCTGACATTACACCAGAGAACACACACAGGTGAGAAACCTTATAGCTGTGGTCAATGTGGGAAGACATTTGTTCAATCTCGCCAGCTGACATTACACCAGAGAACTCACACAGGAGAGAAACCTTTTAGCTGTGATCAATGTTGGAAGAGTTTTGCTGCATCTAGCAATCTGACTCTACACCAGAGAATACACACAGGAGAGAAACCCTATTGCTGTGATCAATGTGGGAAGAGTTTTGGTCAATTTGGGCAGCTGACTGTGCACCAGAGAACACACACAGGAGAGAAATCTTATAGCTGTGATCAATGTGGGAAGAGTTTTTCAGGATCTGGCCAGCTGACTTTACACCAGAGAACACACACAGGAGAGAAACCTTATAGCTGTGATCAATGTGGGAAGAATTTTGTTCATTCTGGGAGTCTGACTGTACACAGGAGAATACACACAGGGGAGAAGCCTTATACATGTGATCAGTGTGGGAAGACTTTTGTTAGATCTGACCAGCTGACATTACACCAGAGAACACACACAGGTGAGAAACCTTATAGCTGTGATCAATGTGGGAAGAGTTTTGCTGCATCTCGCAATCTGACTGTACACAAGAGAACACACACAGGAAAGAAACCTTTTAGCTCTGACCAGAGATAATCTGATAAAAGATCTCTGATCAAATATCAGAAAATACATGGAGTTGTTTCATGATATCAATAAATTAATTTCACAATGTAGAATGTTAACACATTGTAGTAGGACAATGTAGAACCCTAAACGTTTGCCCCTTCATCAACATGATATGGATATTAGCCTCAGGCTCTGAAAGGGTCGTTACACTTACCACGTTGGTGACCCACTTGAATCAAAATGCAACACTTCAAATGTATCTGTATCTGGCTGTTTTCTACAAATTGTCCTCTAACCAGGGATGTACACATTATTCCCAGATTCCGTGTGGTTTTTGAGCTGTTAGTTTAACAGGATGTGCAACCTCATCTCCCTCCTGTCACACAAATGATTTTAGCGATGAGTTATGACAAATAAGTGTTGTGTTCCTTTGTTTAGTGACCCCTACATTTAAATGCATCACTCCAAAATGTAGCTGACTGTCTTCTGCAGGTTGTCCTCTAATCAGTGAGGTAAAATATATCTCCCATTTCCATGTGTTTTTTTTAGTTGTGTTAGTTTCAACATCACGTTCAACCTGATTTCCCCCCTAATCGATATCAGTGATTTATTGCTACTTATCAAAACAACAGCGTTTCTGGTGCTTGTGCAGTTTATAAGAAGCTTGTTTAATAAAAATACAAGTAATATGATTATTGTGGCAGATGTTTGTGTATATAGCACATGTTATGTTTAGGTTTTCAATACATCACAAACTGTTTCTGCATTTTGGTTTTTGATTTGGACAGCCCACCAGACATTATTTCCTAAAGGAC
Source organism: Salmo salar (assembly GCF_965601325.2). Lineage (NCBI taxonomy): Eukaryota > Metazoa > Chordata > Actinopteri > Salmoniformes > Salmonidae > Salmo > Salmo salar. Next base: position 1,496,308 of record NW_027675333.1, read on the forward strand.
TTAATGATGAAATGCCTATGTATTTTATGTTGTGATTCTAAACTTGAATTGTTTTCCTATTTAAGATAATTCTGATGCTTTTCGTACGATATACCCAATGAAAACTTGTCCTCATTGTGGTTTTATTTAATGCGTCTTATTTATACACTGTAGTGTTTGTGAAATGCTTGTTATGTTTGGTAGCACTTATTTATTTGTCCTTTGCCTCCAACCCCTTTCCATGCATGGAAAATATCCCACCCAGCAAAATGTAATTGAAAAGATGTTGAAAATAAGACTATGCCCAACATCCAATACACATTCAGTTTTAGTTGAAAGTGAAAGTTGAGAAGATGTCGTTTTTTTCATTGACTTGAAAACAACTTAAATTCAACGTCCTTGCAGCCTATACACATTGACTCAGTATAATAAATTGGTCTATAATCAATTGTATTAACAATCCTACATCACTCCAGCATTTATTGACAACATTCAAGTGCTAATTGTCTTTATTCCACTACTGAAGAAGCATGACTCAAATCACCTCATATTTCAAACATTCAGCCTGACAAAAGATACATGTTTTATTATTTTATGCCTCACCATTAATTTAATTATTGCCAATACATATTAACAAAGGGGTGTACATTTGGTTTGATATTTCATATTTACAATTAATGTAGCATTTAGTAATCAATGATTTATGCAACCAACTGACCATTTTTGGGTACAATTATATTGACGTAATATCAGGGATCATTTTATAATGTCATTTTAGAATATCTGTGTTCATTCTCAGATGTGCCAACCTAAATGTACTAGAGCATGACATTGGGGACTGGGCCCCGATCCAACAACATGCCTATCTAGTGAACCCTGAAAAGGGAGAGAAGCTGAGGTGGAAAGTTACTACGGATATTGCCAGAGTTTCCTCTTGAAATCAGAAATGTCCGTTTTCAGGGCAACTTGGTTGCTGATTGTCTCAAGGCTGGGCAGTCAAAAATGTTTTGTGTTTAGCCATTGCGTTGCCATGGATCCCAATTTATTTTGACTGCACGTTTTTCCGTATTGGAGATGAGTTTTGTTTGGGCTCGTTCCAAGTGGACGAGAGTTCTAGAAGCCAGTGAGTTTTAGGAAGACGAGAGTTCTAGAAGCTAGTGGGTTTTAGGAAGACGAGAGTTCTAGAAGCTAGTGAGTTTTAGGAAGACGAGAGTTCTAGAAGCTAGTGGGTTTTAGGAAGACGACAGTTCTAGAAGCTAGTGGGTTTTAGGAAGACAAGAGTTCTAGAAGCTAGTGAGTTTTAGGAAGACGAGAGTTCTAGAAGCTAGTGGGTTTTAGGAAGACGAGAGTTCTAGAAGCTAGTGGGTTTTAGGAAGACGAGAGTTCTAGAAGCTAGTGAGTTTTAGGAAGACGAGAGTTCTAGAAGCTAGAATTTTAGGATTCTATAGAAAGAAAAAGGATAAAAAAATTATACGTGTAATAAATAATTATTATTTTGCTTTCTTGTTTTTATTTGTTGATTGTATATTATTATTTAGAAATGTGTTTTTTCTTGTTTTTAATTGTTGACAGCCAGTAGACACCATGTTTATATTCGTGAAGGTGAAGCTTTGTAGATGATTATAATGTGAAATGGAAGTTGTAGAGATACTCTGAATGATTGGCTATGAAAAGCCAACTGACATTTACTCCTGAGGTACTTGTTGCACCCTCGACAACCACTGTGATTATTATTATTTGACCCTGCTGGTCATCTATGAACATTTAAACATCTTGGCCATGTTCTGTTATAATCTCCACCCTGCACAGCCAGAAGAGGACTGGCCACCCCTCATAGCCTGGTTCCTCTCTAGGTTTCTTCCTAGGTTTTGGCCTTTCTAGGGAGTTTTTCCTAGGGAGTTTTTCCTAGCCACCGTGCTTCTACACCTGCATTGTTTGTTGTTTGGGGTTTTAGGCTGGGTTTCTGTACAGTACTTTGAGATATCAGCTGATGTAAGAAGGGCTATATAAATACATTTGATCTGAATTGATTGATTGTACAACTGAATGCATTCAACTGAAATGTGTCTTGGGTACATATTGGTGTCGCCTGGTTAGTCAGTATGTGTTACACCTGTGCTGGCTTGTCCATCTCGTTAGTGGGAAGGTGTTTCACCTGAGCTGGTCCAGGTTCTATTTAAGAGTGTCTGGCCCAGTGCTCCAGTTGTCTTGATACATGTGGAGAGTCAACACCTTTAGTTGCTCCACCTTTTTGGTTTACTTCCTGTCTTTAAGTTTGGTGTGGGTTTTTCTTTTGTTTTCCTCTTCTTGGGCAGATTTAGTGGGTCTCATGGTGGGTGTCTTTTAGGTCCCAGTTGTTGTTACTAGTCAACTTTCAGTGGACACTGAGAGCAAAACTACAAGATTATGTTATAATACTTTTATTGCATCAAATGGTTGTTTTATGCAACAGAATAGAGGGTTCTTAGAACTATTGTGTCTGTGTGTTCTACTGAGGATGGGCCTCTGGGAGAAAACACTGACAGGAGATTTACAATGTCTTTTGGGTGATAAAACCTAAAGAGACCGCATTCCAGAGCATGAGTTAATGTTTCTGTTCTATATGGTATCAGGGAGAGATGACCCCAGGGCCAGACCCTGGTCTCTACACAAAGAGTACTGTTTTTACAGCAGATACTTATTATTCTCAGCAGACAGTATCTTTCATACAGATCTTAACCTTGTGACCCGTTCTATACATCTGTTGTTGGTCATGTAGGTTAAAAGGGGTGCATCTTGGCTGTAAAAGACCTTTGTACTTTTGTCTCGGGGCTCTCAACGAATCATCTGGGGGTGATTGTTCGACCAGCCATCATTATCATAGGGCACCCAATTGATTGACTTTATATGTGTGTTGTATTGACCTGCTCCCTTATAAGTGAATAAAGATTTAGTTTCAGAATAACTCTGACTTGTGTGACAAGTTTGTCTATTCATTTGTTATGAAAGAAATTAACCACATTTGGGGATGTTAAAACCGCTCCTGATGACCTGGGTAAGTGGTGCTCCAGGGATCCCTCTAACTTGATCTCAGGGAGACCACACTTTGGGAACAGAGCAGATAGACCCACCTTTGACCTGAGAGACAGCGAGCTGAGTGGATACATCTCAAACCTAGTTTAAAAAAAAAGAGGTTAGAGAAACACGCAAAGTGTAGTTTTTAGAAAAGCCTCGTAGGCTCTGAGTGTGTGTTCCTGTGTGGAGGTGTAAACAGGGCCCAGTCAGTAGGCTCTGAGTGTGTGTTCCTGTGTGGAGGTGTAAACAGGGCCCAGTCAGGAGGCTCTGAGTGTGTATTCCTGTGTGGAGGTGTAAACAGGGCCCAGTCAGGAGGCTCTGAGTGTGTGTTCCTGTGTGGAGGTGTAAACAGGGCCCAGTCAGGAGGCTCTGAGTGTGTATTCCTGTGTGGAGGTGTAAACAGGGCCCAGTCAGGAGGCTCTGAGTGTGTGTTCCTGTGTGGAGGTGTAAACAGGGCCCAGTCAGGAGGCTCTGAGTGTGTATTCCTGTGTGGAGGTGTAAACAGGGCCCAGTCAGTAGGCTCTGAGTGTGTATTCCTGTGTGGAGGTGTAAACAGGGCCCAGTCAGGAGGCTCTGAGTGTGTATTCCTGTGTGGAGGTGTAAACAGGGCCCAGTCAGTAGGCTCTGAGTGTGTATTCCTGTGTGGAGGTGTAAACAGGGCCCAGTCAGAAGGCTCTGAGGCTGAGTCAGCTATCTGTGCAAACTGGATGAAAACTAGAATCTGTGTTTACTAGTTAAGACCATTTATGATATAGTATAAGATAGTAAGGTGTATCTGTAATTATTTTAAACCTGTACCCCATTTTAGAAGTATTGAAAGATGTAAATGTATGAGTTATATTATCCTAGGAACTAACCATGACATAGAAATGTGAAAATATTCCTGCAGGTTAAAATATTGTTCAAAAACAACTAATTGATTAGGTAAGTTTGGGAATAGCATTGTGTGACTGTGATATGAGAGTTGTGTGATTGTGTCTTAATCTGAAGTTTGGATAGCAACAGAGATCTGTAGTTCCTCACAGAGATCTATAGTTCCTCCTAGAGATCTATAGTTCATCACAGAGATCTATAGTTCCTCCTAGAGATCTATAGTTCCTCCTAGAGATCTATAGTTCCTCCTAGAGATCTATAGTTCCTCACAGAGATCTATAGTTCCTCACATATCTATATTTCCTCCTAGAGATCTATAGTTCCTCCTAGAGGTCTATAGTTCCTCCTAGAGATCTATAGTTCCTCACAGAGATCTATAGTTCCTCACATATCTATATTTCCTCCTAGAGATCTATAGTTCCTCCTAGAGATCTATAGTTCCTCACAGAGATCTATAGTTCCTCACAGAGATCTATAGTTCCTCACAGAGATCTATAGTTCCTCACAGAGATCTATAGTTCCTCCTAGAGATCTATAGTTCCTCACAGAGATCTATAGTTCCTCACAGAGATCTATAGTTCCTCACATATCTATATTTCCTCCTAGAGATCTATAGTTCCTCCTAGAGATCTATAGTTCCTCACAGAGATCTATAGTTCCTCACAGAGATCTATAGTTCCTCACAGAGATCTATAGTTCCTCACAGAGATCTATAGTTCCTCCTAGAGATCTATAGTTCCTCCTAGAGATAGATCTATAGTTCCTCCTAGAGATAGATCTATAGTTCCTCATAGAGATAGATCTATAGTTCCTCATAGAGATAGATCTATAGTTCCTCATAGAGATAGATCTATAGTTCCTCATAGAGATAGATCTATAGTTCCTCATAGAGATAGATCTATAGTTCCTCATAGAGATAGATCTATAGTTCCTCCTAGAGATAGATCTATAGTTCCTCCTAGAGATAGATCTATAGTTCCTCCTAGAGATAGATCTATAGTTCCTCCTAGAGATAGATCTATAGTTCCTCATAGAGATAGATCTATAGTTCCTCATAGAGATAGATCTATAGTTCCTCATAGAGATAGATCTATAGTTCCTCATAGAGATAGATCTATAGTTCCTCATAGAGATAGATCTATAGTTCCTCAGAGATAGATCTATAGTTCCTCATAGAGATAGATCTATAGTTCCTCATAGAGATAGATCTATAGTTCCTCATATAGAAATATGCTTAATCAGATGATTGACATGTGGATAATAAGCTTTGATATAACGTTATCTTGGGGTTCCTTCACTGCCCATCATAGAAGATCACGGGGTGGTATTGAGAGGGGGATGATATTTTAGAAAGCAGCGGAAGATCTATAGTTCCTGGGAGGCTTGATTTTGCCGTGGTCTCTGGGAGGTTAGAGAACCGTTGACGATCCGGTCATTGTCCTGGAAACAAACGTATATTTTTGGTTCCGCTGGGAGGATGTTTGGAGAGCTGCTTCGTTGCTATGGAGAGTCCCTGAAAAAGCAAATGGAATGGTTGTCATGAGTACCTAAGAATGTCTTATGTTTTATATGGATTCTGTGAATATATGAAAATATGATGAATTATATGTGTGTATAATCGATTACTAGAGATTTGATAAAGTAATACAATTAGATACAATTTAAACAACCCATATGTAGACGAACGTAGGTTTTGAGTTGGTATCTTTAATGGATCATTTGATAAAGATGAGGTTTAAGCATTATTAAACTGTCTATAAAGTCTGGGCAGTTGTCTCAGAAACTGATGGGAGTGTGTCCACTTTAGGTTAAGTTACCCTAACGATGTAACTATAAAACGCTAATTGGATTTTCTCCGTCCAGGTACTACTTTTGAAATAAACTGCCCTTAAGGCTGGGGGGGGGTTCTTCCCAGTATGAGAGGAGTTGCTAGATTTATTGAATAAACCTTTTTCCATAAAGTTAGAGTGAACCAAGGTGGCTGACTAGCTGTTGATGCTGAAGAATCGTCCCATCCACTAGATTATACGTCACAGTGGCAGAATCACCTGAAAGATGCACATCGCCATCTGCTGACTGGAGTTGGTATCGCAGTTGAGAAAATACAAAGTCTGGGCAGTTCGATGAAACTGGAGTGAATCACAGGTAAACTAACAATATTGTAGACTTGATGCTAAATACAGATTTTTCAGCTTTAGTGTGTATATTGTATCCACTTAGTTATGTTAGTAAGTTTTCCATCTTTATGACCGGCCCTGGTAACTTCACCCCAACTTCTCTGATCCCCAGAACACAGTAACTTAACAACATAAGTGTTTTTCTGACATTTTTGGGAAATTGAAGGGAAAATAAAAAATCCAGCCGTAGCAGAGCCCCAAGTCCCATGGGGACGTCCTCTAGGGCCTGGATGTTCTCCCCATCAAAGGCCAGCGGGATTTCACTCTCATGGTGAAATGGATTTCCACCGATGTGCAGTAAAGGAGTGAAGAGCGGTGAAATCTGTGTCAACAAAAGTAAGAAATGATTAATACACATACAATTAACAAAGAACATAACAAATGTTAAGCTGTAGTTTTATATAAGCATGCACACCTATGTTTATGAAGAAACAGATGATTGGTGCATAGGCATACCTTGTCACGGACATAAAGGCCACTCGGGTCCTCATTGAAGAGGTAGGGCAAGAGCAGAATCACTGCTGTGGTCTCCAGTCCTAGTAAAGTAAAGCAATGATCTTACTACACTTGCTCATTTTATTACAAAATACATTAGAGAAAGGGAAGGAATAAGAGCAAATCCCTCTTCTGTATTGTCCTTCAGGGACTGTCAAAATAGCAGGATGATGTCCTCACCCCTGCCTCGCCTCTCTACCTCTGATAGTCCTTGAATTATATTTTTGTCTATATCCATTCCATGGACCTAATTCATTTCTGAGAAGATCTGAAAAGATCATTTGCACACATTTGTATGCTAATAGATGTCAGTTTGTATTGACTGCTATGTAGGTTAAATGTACACTTCAAATGCAGCTGTCCTACAACATATCTGTACCTTCTTCTTGATCCCAATTGCATTGTGTCCATGTTCTGTACCATCTAAGATATTAATTTCCCTCCACAAGGGGGCGGACATGTAACGTTTCCAAAATGGGATAGTATTGTACATGTAACGTTTCCAAAATGGGATAGTATTGTACATGTAACGTTTCCAAAATGGAATAGTATTGTCCATGTAACGTTTCCAAAATGGGATAGTATTGTACATGTAACTTTTCCAAAATGGGATAGTATTGTCCATGTAACGTTTCCAAAATGGGATAGTATTGTACATGTAACGTTTCCAAAATGGGATAGTATTGTACATGTAACGTTTCCAAAATGGGATAGTATTGTCCATGTAACGTTTCCAAAATGGGATAGTATTGTACATGTAACGTTTCCAAAATGGGATAGTATTGTACATGTAACGTGTCCAAAATGGGATAGTATTGTCCATGTAACGTTCTGCCCCCTTGTGAGTTAATAGTATTGCATGCTGTAGCAGCCTATATAAAGAGGAAGACCTCCATTGACGATTCAGTTCGTTGTAACATCTCGTCTGGACAGGTCACCGTCCTTAGTTAGTTAGTTAGTTAGTTAACGAAGCTAACGTTAGCTAGTTCATTATCACAAAAGTGAGAACTGCTCTAGATTGGAAACTTACGTTAATGAGTGTAAAGCCATGTTGGCTTTATAGAAACGATATACAATATATGGGAAAGAATATAGTTGAGGAAATAATCCAAACCTAGTTGTGCCTAGTTAGGACATAACGTTAGCTAGCTAGCTAACGGTACTGTACTGTAGCTCATACAACGCCGACGGTCAAACCCGGCTTTCTAATATTTACGTTCATTAACTATCGTAACGTTATGGAAGATATTCACAGAAAACCATCATTGTCTTCGTTATTCATTATTAGTATGTTATATTATTATAATAAATGATTTCGAGACATATTCAGAGCCAAACATCAACCCAACTTAACCTTTTTAACTGTTGTCGCATCCAAACTTGTCACCATCGTTTTCAGTTGTAATTGCGAAGTTCCCGGAAGAAGTCCAGCAACAACGGAGGTTCCTCGATGAACCCACCTTCTAACAAGTTCTTTGAAGAACCTTTTGGGGCTGTTTTTTATTGACCAAGAACCCTACGGTTCTTAGGGGATCTGAGAACAACTCCAGTTGAACCCTTCATTTTTAGAGTGTAGTCGGCTCTATTTACTCTCAGATTCAAACATGATGATTAGTATCAACTGTCAAGTCAGCTGCTGCTGCTCCAATACAGTTTGAGGTGAGATGGTGAACTGACGTTCAACTGGGCAGTCAGCTGCTGCTGCTCCAATACAGTATGAGGTGAGAGGGTGAACTGATGTTGACCTGGGCAGTCAGCTGCTGCTGCTCCAATACAGTATGAGGTGAGACGGTGAACTGATGTTGAACTGGGCAGTCAGCTGCTGCTGCTCCAATACAGTAGGAGGTGAGACGGTGAACTGATGTTGAACTGGGCAGTCAGCTGCTGCTGTTCCAATACAGTATGAGGTGAGACGGTGAACTGATGTTGAACTGGGCAGTCAGCTGCTGCTGCTCCAATACAGTATGAGGTGAGACGGTGAACTGATGTTGAACTGGGCAGTCAGCCGCTGCTGCTCCAATACAGTATGAGGTGAGACGGTGAACTGATGTTGAACTGGGCAGTCAGCCGCTGCTGCTCCAATACAGTATGAGGTGAGACGGTGAACTGATGTCGAACTGGGCAGTCAGCTGCTGCTGCTCCAATACAGTATGAGGTGAGACGGTGAACTGATGTTGAACTGGGCAGTCAGCTGCTGCTGCTCCAATACAGTATGAGGTGAGACGGTGAACTGATGTCGAACTGGGCAGTCAGCTGCTGCTGCTCCAATACAGTATGAGGTGAGACGGTGAACTGATGTTGAACTGGGCAGTCAGCTGCTGCTGCTCCAATACAGTATGAGGTGAGACGGTGAACTGATGTTGAACCGGGCAGTCAGCTGCTGCTGCTCCAATACAGTATGAGGTGAGACGGTGAACTGATGTTGAATCATAATGATTAAGTTAATTAAAATGAATTAGTGATACTATTAAAAAATTGTATTTGTCATATTAAATATATTACTCTATTGTTATCAGATAGAAACATGATGGAATATTGTACATCATATTAGCATCAACATACATTATTGTTTCATACAATTTCACATAATAAGGATATTTAATATTTTCAAGTTCAGAACCCATCACCTGCTATGTAAAAGAGACAGAAGAATGCACAATGGTCAATGCTATCTGGGATCCTTGGGACATCCCTACCCTAACCCCTAACCTTAACCCCTACCTTAACCATTTTAAATGTCAACTTCAACGGGCTAGGGACGTCCCAAGGATGTATCTCTACCTGAAAATACATGATCTAAGTGATTGATCGTTGGTATTCAGCAGTCATAAAGCCTTATTTACTTTAATGAACTACTGAAATTGTGATTTTGTCAGACAGCATAGACAGCAGCTCTACACTTTATTGACTGACTGATCCATTCATCCTTCCATCCCTACTCAGCCTTCCTCTCCTCTGAAGACCCAGTGAGGGTGGAGCTCAGTCAGAGAGCTGTTGAGGGACTGGTTAGGAAGAACACTTCTACATCCAGAGAGGTGAGAGGTCACACATGGTTTAGATGGTAAATATTTATGTCCCCTTAGTGGTTCATCACGTCAGCTAAAGGGAATATGTTCCATCATCTATGTTTATTTACATTAGTGCAAATTGTCCACTGATATGGGTGTAATTTCTCACCCCTTTTGGCTGTATGAAAGTTAATTTCCCCTCAGGCACAGACATTTCTTCTTTGTTATTACCCGAGCCACTGCCTGTTCAGCCTGCTATCATCCAGAAGGTGAGGTCAGTACAGGTGCATCAAAGCTGGAACTGAAAGACTGAAAAACAGCTTCTATCTCCAGGCTATCAGACTGCTAAACAGCTTCTATCTCCAGGCCATCAGACTGTTAAACAGCTTCTATCTCCAGACCATCAGACTGTTAAACAGCTTCTATCTCCAGACCATCAGACTGATAAACAGCTTCTATCTCCAGGCCATCAGACTGATAAACAGCTTCTATCTCCAGGCCATCAGACTGTTAAACAGCTTCTATCTCCAGACCATCAGACAGCTTCTCTCTCCAGACCATCAGACTGAAAAACAGCTTCTATCTCCAGACCATCAGACTGATAAACAGCTTCTATCTCCAGACCATCAGACTGATAAACAGCTTCTATCTCCAGACCATCAGACTGATAAACAGCTTCTATCTCCAGGCCATCAGACTGATAAACAGCTTCTATCTCCAGGCCATTAGACTGATAAACAGCTTCTATCTCCAGGCCATCAGACTGGTAAACAGCTTCTATCTCCAGACCATCAGACTGTTAAACAGCTTCTATCTCCAGACCATCAGACTGTTAAACAGCTTCTATCTCCAGGCCATCAGACTGTTAAGCAGCTTCTATCTCCAGACCATCAGACTGAAAAACAGCTTCTATCTCCAGGCCATCAGACTGATAAACAGCTTCTATCTCCAGGCCATCAGACTGGTAAACAGCTTCTATCTCCAGACCATCAGACTGTTAAACAGCTTCTATCTCCAGACCATCAGACTGTTAAACAGCTTCTATCTCCAGGCCATCAGACTGTTAAACAGCTTCTATCTCCAGGCCATCAGACTGTTAAACAGCTTCTATCTCCAGGCCATCAGACTGTTAAACAGCTTCTATCTCCAGGCCATCAGACTGAAAAACAGCTTCTATCTCCAGGCCATCAGACTGTTAAACAGCTTCTATCTCCAGACCATCAGACTGTTAAACAGCTTCTATCTCCAGACCATCAGACTGTTAAACAGCTTCTATCTCCAGGCCATCAGACTGTTAAACAGCTTCTATCTCCAGGCCATCAGACTGATAAACAGCTTCTATCTCCAGGCCATCAGACTGGTAAACAGCTTCTATCTCCAGGCCATCAGACTGGTAAACAGCTTCTATCTTCAGACCATCAGACTGGTAAACAGCTTCTATCTCCAGACCATCAGACTGTTAAACAGCTTCTATCTCCAGGCCATCAGACAGCTTCTCTCTCCAGACCATCAGACTGAAAAACAGCTTCTATCTCCAGGCCATCAGACTGTTAAACAGCTTCTATCTCCAGGCCATCAGACTGTTAAACAGCTTCTATCTCCAGGCCATCAGACTGTTAAACAGCTTCTATCTCCAGGCCATCAGACTGATAAACAGCTTCTATCTCCAGGCCATCAGACTGGTAAACAGCTTCTATCTCCAGACCATCAGACTGTTAAACAGCTTCTATCTCCAGACCATCAGACTGTTAAACAGCTTCTATCTCCAGACCATCAGACTGTTAAACAGCTTCTATCTCCAGGCCATCAGACTGTTAAACAGCTTCTATCTCCAGACCATCAGACAGCTTCTCTCTCCAGACCATCAGACTGAAAAACAGCTTCTATCTCCAGGCCATCAGACTGTTAAACAGCTTCTATCTCCAGGCCATCAGACTGATAAACAGCTTCTATCTCCAGGCCATCAGACTGTTAAACAGCTTCTATCTCCAGACCATCAGACTGTTAAACAGCTTCTATCTCCAGACCATCAGACTGTTAAACAGCTTCTATCTCCAGGCCATCAGACTGTTAAACAGCTTCTATCTCCAGGCCATCAGACTGTTAAACAGCTTCTATCTCCAGACCATCAGACAGCTTCTCTCTCCAGACCATCAGACTGAAAAACAGCTTCTATCTCCAGGCCATCAGACTGTTAAACAGCTTCTATCTCCAGACCATCAGACTGATAAACAGCTTCTATCTCCAGGCCATCAGACTGTTAAACAGCTTCTATCTCCAGGCCATCAGACTGTTAAACAGCTTCTATCTCCAGGCCATCAGACTGTTAAACAGCTTCTATCTCCAGGCCATCAGACTGTTAAACAGCTTCTATCTCCAGGCCATCAGACTGTTAAACAGCTTCTATCTCCTGGCCATCAGACTGATAAACAGCTTCTATCTCCAGACCATCAGACTGATAAACAGCTTCTATCTCCAGGCCATCAGACTGTTAAACAGCTTCTATCTCCAGACCATCAGACTGTTAAACAGCTTCTATCTCCAGGCCATCAGACTGTTAAACAGCTTCTATCTCCAGACCATCAGACTGTTAAACAGCTTCTATCTCCAGGCCATCAGACTGTTAAACAGCTTCTATCTCCAGGCCATCAGACTGTTAAACAGCTTCTATCTCCAGGCCATCAGACTGTTAAACAGCTTCTATCTCCAGGCCATCAGACTGTTGAACAGCTTCTATCTCCAGGCCATCAGACTGTTAAACAGCTTCTATCTCCAGGCCATCAGACTGTTGAACAGCTTCTATCTCCAGACCATCAGACTGTTAAACAGCTTCTATCTCCAGACCATCAGACTGTTAAACAGCTTCTATCTCCAGACCATCAGACTGTTAAACAGCTTCTATCTCCAGACCATCAGACTGTTAAACAGCTTCTATCTCCAGGACATCAGACTGTTAAACAGCTTCTATCTCCAGACCATCAGACTGTTAAACAGCTTCTATCTCCAGACCATCAGACTGTTAAACAGGCATCATGAAATCATTGGCCCTTTAATAATGTTTGCATATCATTTCTCATCTCATATGTATAAACTGTATCTCAGTCAACGCTGCTCTGACATTGTTTATCCATATATTTATTTATTTTTTATTTATTTATTTACCCATAATTATATTCCTAATTCCATTCCTTTAACTTAGATTTGTGTGTATTAGGTATTTGTTGTGAAATTGTTAGATATTACTTGTTAGATATTACTGCACTGTGGGAACTAGAAGGACAAGCCTTTCACTACACCTGCAATAACATCTGCTGAACACCTGTATGTGACCAACAACATTTGATTTATTATGAAGGTAATTTGTGTCAAATGTACTTTTCCCCTCATTCACCCCATCTCTTTACATTGCTGATGCATAATCAGTGGCCTGACTGTGTCAAAGGCCCATCCTGGTAGATCTGAACCTAATGCAGCTTGGAGTGATCAGATGACAGAAGTCACATTTAGGTGCCAGGTGTAACTGAGGCCATAGATGCTCCATATCCATTACATTGAGTGTTTTATATAATATGACTAAATGTGTTTCTGTGTTGCAGGGGCAGTCAGAAATGGAACAGCAAGGCCACAGAACATGACATAATCAGAGCTGTGGGAGACCACTTCAAGCCCCTGGTAGAGCCGGGGGTGGTGTTTACCACTCCACCACGCCTTCAGCAGGCTGGAAACGTGGGATTGATACAGTTTTTCATACTAAGGTGGACCAGGAGTCTGTTGATTGGTCAGTCATTGGGTTAATTTGTTTTACAATGTGTTCAAATCAAATCAAGCTTTATTTATACAGCACATGTCAGACATGGATGCAACACAATGGCTTCACAGGAAAAAACTATGAAAATAATCAGAAATATTTAGTACACAAATATGAGGATAAAAAACAATAACAACTGAAAGACTAATGAGCATTGTAAGGAAATGCCATTGATTAAAATATCAACAATATGATGCAATATCCAACCCAAAATATAACTTGTTTTTTAGGAGGGGCTCTGAAAGACACTATGGGGGTGTCCACTGGAAGTTGACTAGTAACAACAACTGGGACCTAAAAGACACCCACCATGAGACCCACTAAATCTGCCCAAGAAGAGGCAAACAAAAGAAAAACCCACACCAAACTTAAAGACAGGAAGTAAACCAAAAAGGTGGAGCAACTAAAGGTGTTGACTCTCCACATGTATCAAGACAACTGGAGCACTGGGCCAGACACTCTTAAATAGAACCTGGACCAGCTCAGGTGAAACACCTTCCCACTAACGAGATGGACAAGCCAGCACAGGTGTAACACATACTGACTAACGAGGTGACACCAATCAGTGCGTCCTACGTGCTAACGAGCTGTACGGGCTAACGAGCTAGACGTGCTAACGAGCTAACGAGCTAGACGGGCTAACGAAGCTAGACGGGCTAACGAAGCTAGACGTGGTAACGAGCTAGACGGGCTAACGAAGCTAGACGTGCTAACGAGCTAGACGTGCTAACGAGCTAGACGTGCTAACGAGCTAGACGGGCTAACGAGCTAGACGTGCTAACGAGCTAGACGGGCTAACGAAGCTAGACGTGCTAACGAGCTAGACGTGCTAACGAGCTAGACGTGCTAACGAGCTAAACGTGCTAGACGTGCTAACGAGCTAGACGTGCTAACGAGCTAAACGTGCTAACGAGCTAGACGTGCTAACGGGCTAGACCTAAAGTCCAACCTCAAAACCAAAGCCTGTAACACCTTCCCCCTTAAGACAAATATATCCTATATTTTTGTTGGACAAGTTTGCTCACCACCAACAGAAAACAACTTCCATTTCACATTTTAAATCAACTACAATGCTTCACCTTCTACAATATAATCACTGGCTGTCAACAATTAAAAACAAGAAAAAAACACGTATTTCTAAATAATAATATACAATAGGATTATTTTTCTCCTTTTTCTTTCTATAGAATCCTAAATCCCACTAGCTTCTAGAACTCTCATCTTCCTAAAACTCACTAGCTTCTAGAACACTCATCTTCCTAAAACTCACTAGCTTCTAGAACTCTCGTCTTCCTAAATCCCACTAGCTTCTAGAACTCTCGTCTTCCTAAAACTCACTAGCTTCTAGAACTCTCGTCTTCCTAAAACTCACTAGCTTCTAGAACTCTCGTCCCCTTGGAACGAGCCCAAACAAAATGTATCTCCAATACGGAAAAACGTACAGTCAAAATAAATAAAGATCCATAGCAACGCACTAGCTAAACACAAATCTAATATCCATTTGGGGGGAAATCAGGTTGAATCTGCTCCTGAAACTAACACAACAAAACAAAAAACACATGGAAACGGAGATATCTTTTACCTCACTGGTTAGAGGACAACCTGCAGAAGACAGTCAGCTACATTTTGGAGTGATGCATTTAAATTTAGGGGTCCCTAAACAAAGGAACACAACACTTATTTGTCATAACTCATCGATATCATGTTGAAATCAATTGTGCCGAGAGGAGGGAGATGAGGTTGCATGTCCTGTTAAAACTAACAGCTCAAAAACCACACAGAATCTGGAAATAATGTGTACATCACTGGTTAGAGGACAATTTGTAGAAAACAGCCAGATACATTTTGATTCCAGTGGGTCACCAACATGGTAAGTGTAACACAACTCTTTTTTTGTTAGTCACTTTTTATTAAATCTCATAAATAGTAACTCTTCCATTTCAGAGCCTGGATTTTCCCCCTGAGGCTAATATCCATATCATGTTGAAATCAATAGAACAGGGGACAAACGTTTAGGGTTCTACATTGTGACATTATTAAAATACTCCTACTACAATGTTAAAACATTCTACATTGTGACATATCACTGATATCATGAAACAACTCCTTCATGTATTTTCTGGTTTGATCAGATGTCTTATCGGAGAATCTCTTGTCACACTGATCACAGCTATGATTTCTCTCCTGTGTGTGTTCTCTGGTGTAATATCAGGTTGTCTGACCGAGTAAAACTCTTCCCACATTGATTACAACTAAAAGATTTCTCTCCTGTGTGTATCCTCTGGTGTGATAACAGGTTGCTTGACTGAGTAAAACTCTTCCCACATTGAGTACAGCTGTACGGTTTCTCTCCTGTATGTGTTCTCTGGTGTATAATCAGATAGCTAAATGTAGTAAAACTCTTCCCACATTGATCACAGCTGTAAGGTTTCTCTCCAGTGTGAATTCTCAGGTGTACTTTTAGTGCTTTTAATCTTAAGTAACTCTTCCCACAATCAAAACAGTGGTGAGATTTCTCTCCTGCGTGTGTTCGCTGGTGTATTTTAAGTTCTGATGAAGATTTGCAATGTTTTCCACAGTCAGAGGAGCAGATAGATTTCTTCCCTGTGGGTCTCTGCTGGTGTTTCTTGAGGTGATAGAATCTGGACAGACTCTTCTCTGACTCGTTAGCATCATGATGTTGAGACTCCCCAGAGGATCCATGATAGTCACGTCTCTCTCCTGTGTGAACAAGTCAGACAGATAGTTAAAGGCTCACAACAGCAGAAATCCACTGAAAAAGGTGATGCCAACAGCGTAGCCATGATACTGTACAACAATTGACGTCTGTAATGAATGTTAAAATTACTTGACAATTGTCTTAAGACAGTCAAGTGAGCAACAATAGTCATATTTAGTCTTGTTTTCACATTAGTAGTAACTAGAAATAAGTAAAAGGTGTTGAACTCCTAAGCAGTGTGCCAGGCGACTTTTGTTCTCAAATATAGGCACCTTTCTGTGTTTGCTAAAATTGCGACAAGGGCGATGCGCACACAATTTGATTGCAGAAACACCTCCCTGCTAATGCAGAAACCGCTAGTTATGGATGTAGTATATCTGCCTGGAGCAAAAATGGTGAGCAAGTGGCCTAAGCTGTGCCATTAGAGATTCTGGGTTCGAGTCCAAGCTCTGTTGCAGCCGGCCGCGACCGGGAGGCCCATGGGGCGACGCACAATTGGCCCACCGTCGTCCGGGTTAGGGGAGGGTTTGGCCGGCAGGGATATCCTTGTCTCATCGAGCACTAGCGACTCCTGTGGCGGGCCGGGCGCAGTGCACGCTGACCAGGTCACCAGGTGTACGGTGTTTCCTCCGACACATTGGTGTTGCTGGCTTCCGGGTTGGATGGGCATTGTGTCAAGAAGCATCGCGGCTAGGTTGGGTTGTGTTTCAGAGGACGCATGGCTCTCGACCTTCGCCTCTCCTGAGTCCGTACGGGAGTTGCAGCGATGAGACAAGACTGTAAGTACTAATTGGGGAGAAAAAAGGGGTCAAAAAAATATATATATTTAAAAAATGGTGAGCAAAGATTAGTTTTCACACTGTATTCTGAATATTACAGCACTAGATCAGGAGTGCTTCTCAAGGAAACTCACATTAAGCTCTGTGTCTATTCACTAATTCACCACCGTGGGGGAAACTCAGGGGAGTTCTCATAGGCTGACAGCAAATAAAGCCTCCGTTTCCAGGTTGATTATTATTATCATTTGACACTACTTTGGATTATAATTGTAAGGCTCGTTTGAATGTCCTGATTTAATATAATGTTTGTGTTATTGTCAAATGTACTACTTTATATTTAAAAACGACTTCAACCAGTAAAATGATCATTGGCTAGTTTTCCATCAGCCTGACATCAGCCTGACAATGAGGTTTTGTCCACTAAGTGTATGCCAAAATGGTCTATAATCTCACCTAACAATAACATAGACCTACTGTAGGACCCATAACTTCACCTAACAACAACATAGACCTAGGACTATAAATCATTTAATATTTTAGGTGAAACAAGGAGACTAAAATGTCATTGTCATGACAATTCATAACCTGATCACCAGATAATTTTGTGAATAATCCCACTAGGCTATTCTGTAATGTGTTGTCATTCTAAATGTCCTGAATAAAGGAAAATAGCTCTGTGTGTTGTACAATAGCCTTTCCATCAAGGAACATTTCTCTACACATTATGAGCTAAGTATCTCCGTTTCCAAACGGACTAACGAGACCCTACTGTAAATCAAGTAGACAATAACACATTATAAATATCGATTTGTTTGGGATGTTGGATCCAACGTGGAGCACTGCATCACTGTACTTACCGGTGTAATGAATGAAGAACTACATTTGACTGGAATGCAGAAAATTATTTCCTGGATCAGCTGATGATAGTTGAACATGTGACTGTAACTAAACAGCTACAGTATTAAGTATTATGCATAATTATTTAAGAACCGCATTAATGACAGTATCCATTTGGGAGTTGTCAATAAAGTTAAGGTGACTCTCGGTTAGAACCATTGGATTTAGTAAACTGAAATGATTTAGGATTTCTGTGCCCATGAAAACTGTTTTCCCAGCGTAATATAAGGAGACAATAAATGTTACGTAGTTAGAGAGCATTTCAGAGATCTGAATACAAAAAAACTGTCCCACAGCAAGATCCAGTATTTAAGTTGAAGTTCATCATATGACAAGCTTAACGTTATGACTATAACTACTGTTCCCTGAAGGAGGGAAACTAGGTACAACATACTATTAAATCCACACGTTATGACTATAACTACTGTTCCCTGAAGGAGGGAAGCTAGGTACAACATACTATTAAATCCACACCTCGCTGGAAGCCCCGCATTCCACAGGTGATGAGCGTGAGACTCGGATATATTCATTAAATGATTTAATCCTTAAATGTAATAACTCACTTCACCGACCCAGGAAGTGGAGGAGCCAAACAGGTGTTGTAACTCGTTCATAACTGGCACGCAGATCGGTAGAAATGGTAAGATAAATTGGCACTTCAAACGGAAATGGCAAAAGTTTGCCTATTTTACCGGAAACTTCAGGAGCATAACGTCAGAATTAACGAAGGCCAGCAGCAGGTGGGGAATTGGTTATTTTCTTCTGGTTATATTGACCTCTGGCTTCCTCAAGTCATTTGTGTGTGTTAATTATTTAATCAAACGCTTGAAGCATCAGTTCAGTTCAAGTTCTGCACATACAGTTGATTTTATTAAACACATGGGGAGTGTCTATATGAACAAATACACGTCATAACATTTCAACCAATCAATTGGTAGAAAGAAAATACTATTTTTTTTTCAAATCTGCCCTAGAACATACAACATACATGCATTCAGACCCTTTCTTTTTTTACACATTTTTATTATAAAATAGAATTTTCAGACAATACCTCATAAAGACATCACAATACCCCATAAAAGTGAGAAAAAAAGTTTAGAAATGCTTGTATATATATATATATATATATATCTAGGTCATGCCAGTAGGCTACAGTAGGTTGTATCTCTCTAGGTCATGCCAGTAGGTTGTAACTCTCTAGGTCATGCCAGTAGGTTACAGTAGGTTGTAACTCTCTAGGTCATGCCAGTAGGTTGTATCTCTCTAGGTCATGCCAGTAGGTTACAGTAGGTTGTATCTCTCTAGGTCATGCCAGTAGGTTACAGTAGGTTGTATCTCTCTAGGTCATGCCAGTAGGTTACAGTAGGTTGTATCTCTCTAGGTCATGCCAGTAGGTTACAGTAGGTTGTATCTCTCTAGATCATGCCAGTAGGTTACAGTAGGTTGTAACTCTCTAGGTCATGCCAGTAGGTTACAGTAGGTTGTATCTCTCTAGGTCATGCCAGTAGGTTACAGTAGGTTGTAACTCTCTAGGTCATGCCAGTAGGTTACAGTAGGTTGTATCTCTCTTGTTCATGCCAGTAGGCTACAGGGGGTTGTAACTCTCTAGGTCATTCCAGTAGGTTACAGTAGGTTGTAACTCTCTAGGTCATGCCAGTAGGTTACAGTAGGTTGTAACTCTCTAGGTCATGCCAGTAGGTTACAGTAGGTTGTAACACTCTAGGTCATGCCAGTAGGTTACAGTAGGTTGTAACTCTCTAGGTCATGCCAGTAGGTTACAGTAGGTTGTATCTCTCTAGGTCATGCCAGTAGGCTACAGTAGGTTGTAACTCTCTAGGTCATTCCAGTAGGTTACAGTAGGTTGTAACTCTCTAGGTCATGTCAGTAGGTTACAGTAGGTTGTAACTCTCTACGTCATGCCAGTAGGTTACAGTAGGTTGTAACACTCTAGGTCATGCCAGTAGGTTACAGTAGGTTGTAACTCTCTAGGTCATGCCAGTAGGTTACAGTAGGTTGTAACTCTCTAGGTCATGCCAGTAGGTTACAGTAGGTTGTAACACTCTAGGTCATGCCAGTAGGTTACAGTAGGTTGTATCTCTCTAGGTCATGCCAGTAGGCTACAGTAGGTTGTACCTCTCTAGGTCATGCCAGTAGGTTACAGTAGGTTGTAACTCTCTAGGTCATGCCAGTAGGCTACAGTAGGTTGTATCTCTCTAGGTCATGCCAGTAGGTTACAGTAGGTTGTATCTCTCTAGGTCATGCCAGTAGGTTACAGTAGGTTGTATCTCTCTAGGTCATGCCAGTAGGTTACAGTTGGTTGTATCCAAGTGGAAACAATTATCAACCCAATGTGGAAAGTGTTGAATTTGGTCAACAACAAAATGAATGGCGTATTTGCTACGTGAGGTTTACTTGATCTAACAGAAGTTTCGTAATGATTAAGTTGTTATGTGGACAAGTGACATACCGACAACTTTGATAAAAACACTATTGGAGTTGTCTCCAGATCGCTATGCATATTCATGCTAGTAGCTTACCATCTCTCTCCATTGAATACAGGCGGTTGACATCAACAACCCTCATAGAATATAAACAATAGATTACAATAATAAGATGTATCCACCAATCCAAAGACAGGATAGGCGGGAGATAGACAACCCACAGTGCAGCTTTGTGGACAACGACTCCCCTTGTCAGGACGGAGAGACATCTTGTCAGTATATCCATAATGTTTGGTGTAGCCAACCCAACTCTCACATGGCTCTATTGGGGGTCACGGTGTGTAGTAAAACATCACTACATTAAAAACACTACATGCCGTGGCCCCCCAGTCTGCGGTCAGCAGATAGACCCTCCTCAAATATATATGTTAAGTCACTTTTAAGTCACTTTCATCTCCTCCTCTTCATCTTCCAATGTGACAGTAATCTCTCCTTCCTTCTTCACTCCAAAAACAGCATCATCCTCTTCTTCCTCTTGTTTAACTGAAACGTCTTTCTCTTCATCTTTCACTGTAACAGCATCACCCTCTACTTCTTGTTTCACTGTAAGATCCTCCTCTTCCTTCTCCTCTTTCACGACAATGTTCAGCCCCAGAGCTTCTTTCTCCGTCCAGCAGACAGAATAACGTAATATTAAATTAAATAGGTTAACAAGTAGATACGACAGAAGTGTGTCTAAAACACAGTAGCTAATATAGACCGAAAGCGTATAAATAGCTTGAATATTTCGGCTATGTTGTCTAGCAAGCTACCGAGGTGGTTGACGAGCTGTTTATGAAGAACCGTCCACTAGATTATACGTCACGCTGCAGCATCGCCTGAAAGACGCACATCGCCGTCTGCTGACTGGAGGGAAACGCACTTGAGGATCCGATTTTATTTACGGACAAAGATTATTTTACATGGATTTAAATAAATAATACTATTATATTGAGACATACAAATACCTGAATGTGCTGATTGATTAGTGCGAATAAAAAATGTTTACCACAGCATATTTATGGAACCGTCTTAAAACTGCAACGCAAACAATTGCCTGTAAATGAAAAATATCAATACCTTCTCAACTACGTTGCATAGAGATCAAAATAAATTTGACACTGTAAAGAGACCTCTTCTCTCGAATACAATTAGTTACATTTTTTTTTCTTCTATAAAATCTACAAAATGTAAAATAAATCACTTTACACAAAAAATACTTTAAAAAACATCAATATCTTATAAGACTTTACGTCAACTTGATTCTGTTTTTATGTAGTTTTGATTTTGGACCTTTTAAGACTTTTTCTGGAAGATGTTTTCTAATATCCCTTTTCCCATGTTTACCCAGAAATCAAAGCCTTCACTGGTTGAAAAATGAATCTAGAGTTACATTTACCAAAAATATAGACTCTTAGATTTCATTTGACACCAAATTACACATGCTCCTATGAACATCACGTTGGTGCTCCTGGGTCCTTTTACATGGAAATGCCCTACTGTAACTCTAGAGATACAATCTATCCCCAACTAGTAATAAAGTGGTCGGGCTGGTTTGCCACTGGCCTCTCCAGCTTCAGGCTGAATCACACCCATGATGAGAGGAGGTTTACTGGACACACAGGGAGAAACTACAGTCTGAATCACACCCACGATGAGAGGAGGTTTACTGGACACACAGGGAGAAACTACAGTCTGAATCACACCCATGATGAGAGGAGGTTTACTGGACACACAGGGAGAAACTACAGTCTGAATCACACCCATGATGAGAGGAGGTTTACTGGACACACAGGGAGAAACTACAGTCTGAATCACACCCATGATGAGAGGAGGTTTACTGGACACACAGGGAGAAACTACAGTCTGAATTACACCCACGATGAGAGGTTTACTGGACACACAGGGAGAAACTACAGGCTGAATCACACCCATGATGAGAGGAGGTTTACTGGACACACAGGGAGAAACTACAGTCTGAATCACACCCATGATGAGAGGAGGTTTACTGGACACAGGGAGAAACTACAGTCTGAATTACACCCACGATGAGAGGTTTACTGGACACAGGGAGAAACTACAGTCTGAATCACACCCATGATGAGAGGAGGTTTACTGGAGACACAGGGAGAAACTACAGTCTGAATCACACCCATGATGAGAGGAGGTTTACTGGACACAGGGAGAAACTACAGTCTGAATCACACCCATGATGAGAGGAGGTTTACTGGACACAGGGAGAAACTACAGGCTGAATCACACCCATGATGAGAGGAGGTTTACTGGACACAGGGAGAAACTACAGGCTGAATCACACCCATGATGAGAGGAGGTTTACTGGACACACATGGAGAAACTACAGTCTGAATCACACCCATGATGAGAGGAGGTTTACTGGACACACATGGAGAAACTACAGTCTGAATCACACCCATGATGAGACTACCTTTAAGGCTTAAAGGTTTGGTTAATGTTAGGGTCAAGGTTAAGGTTAGGGTCAGTTTTAGGTTTCAGGTTTTGGCCAGACGGGCTGTCAATGGGATGTTGGTCCGAAAAGTCCATTTAGTCTTTCCCTTCTCAAACCTGTCCTCCCCCTAACCAGTTCATATCATGTATTCCACCACCAGCACACCTGATTCACTAATCAGAGGTTTTGATGATTAGTTGACCAGCGGTACAAAGTGGACTGGATCAAGGTGAACTATGTGGAGGGTCTTCCAGGGACAGTACAGTACAGACTGAGAAGATAACAACAGTGTAGTTTACTCAACTCATTCACACTATCATGATTATTGTTTAGAGAGAAGATCAGCACAAGGGCATAAAGTGTAAGATATAGCAAGAGAGGACAATATGGTGCAAGGTAGCCAAAGTGGAATCAAAAGTCATAGGCCTAATCATCAATCAAATATGAAATATAAAACCAAAATATAATCTACATATAAAGACAACATGTCATCTACATGTGTTATAGAATAGCTCCCTGCTCACATCCCAGGTCATGTTTGGACTGGAACGTGACAACTCAACAGGCTATGCGCATCTCCCCAATAGCCAACAGACAACTTTCCTGAGTGCAATGTGATTAATGTGACAGATATGTACAGTATAATAAGCATAGCGAAGAAGGTAAAGATCCCACCTCGGACGCACAGCAGAGACATCGCTGCTGAGATTTCCCCTGGAGCAAGAGTCCCTCAACAATTTAAAAACACTCATTGCGTTTCAATGAATGTACTCCCCAAACGCTTGTTGCATCGTAAACTATCCTCCCTCCATTGGGACATTCAGCGGATGGATGATGCGCCGCTGCAATTTACTTGGATGAGAGGTTGGACGAACGCTCCTCCAGCTCACGATACGCAATGGTGGAGAACTACAGTGTGGTGATGTGTCGTTCACGAACGGCTCTTTTTGAACGGATCGTTTTTGTTGAACGTCGGGAACCGAAATGCATCGGTGAAAGATCCATTCATCTGGCTCTCTGATTTGCATACTGCTACTACTGCTTGTTGAGCTCAGATCAACGTTTTTCTGCAGATAAATTACAACATCATTGTCTAAAGGGGGTGAATCCTCACTGCAGAAACAATACATAGTGGGGAGAGCGGGTCAATCTGGTCCACGAGGATTTATTTCATGCTTAAAAACGAGTTCTTCAATTGTTGACGCGCATTTCAGAATCGGACTTCATGTTAGCCTACCTTTTGGCTTTTACATTGAATATTTGGTGCCCAAGAGTTGTGATTGTATGTTTGTTTGTACAGTTATGGCTGTCCTGTTATTATTTTGTGTACTCACTAAACACCCACATTTGTATTTGTGTGGGAAATGTTTGTAGGCTATGGTTGCTGTTTGTATTTCATTGAACTTTAGGTCCATACAAAGAGAAATCACACAACATAGACTACCAAATAACCTTAGGCAAAAATACGCGAAATAAAAGTCAAGTGAAAATGGTTATAAATGTCTTTATCAATTATGAGTAGCTCAACAATATCGACTTTTGGACACTGATGCGCAGGAGAACCTCTAGCTGTCAATCAAGCAGGCGCGGTGAACCGATTATGACGCTCAAGCGTTTCAAATGACGCAACAATACAGCTCCAGACCAGAGAAAGTTAATGCCAAAGATATTATTCGGTTCCACACTAAAACTGCGCTTTGACACGTGTGATTTGAGGTGAGTTAAATATTTACACAAGTTTACAATACATGAACCAACCGCTAGCCTACTTAGCCTATAATTCTGTCATGGTAAGATAACACATGTGAAGGTGAACGTTAATGTATTTGAAATATTTTTTCTTTCTGACATTATAAAATACAATTATATCTTTGTTTTTTTCTGTTGCTATCAATCAGTCCATCTATATCTACTCTTCTGTCTGTCTGTCTTGCTGACTTATCTGTCTGTCTGTCGGACTATCTGTCTGTCTGTGTACTGTCTAGCCAGCATATGCCAGAAAGGTTCTTTCACACAGGCTCATATTCACAAAGTCTCATAGAAGGAGTGCTGATCAATAATCAGTTTTGTCTTTTAAATCAAACTGAATACGTTTTGATGAACAGGGGGGGGGATCTGATCCTAGATCAACACTCCTACCCTGAAACACTTTGTGAACACAATCCAGGTGTACTGTGATTATGAAGTTGTGATGAGGTATTATTATATTAGTTGTGCTGATGCATGATGGGTTGTAGGCTAGAGCTTGAGTACTGTAGTGTGTAGACTATTTCTGAATTCACTGACCTGGTGAGTAAATGTTGTGTACAATGGCCCCATCTAGTGACAGAAACATAGAAACACACATTGTTGCTGAACGAAGGCATCTCTTTATTTTCCAGAAATAAAACTTGTAGACCTTTACTACAGTCTCTGAGAAGATGGACACCTCTTCTTCTTCTGGACGATCTCCGTCTCCTACTGGGACTGTCTTCTTACCCCCTCCTATCATGTGGAACAGTCTGTAAGTCATTCATCACATAACCTAGCTCTGGTCCAGGGCATTATGTGCGGCTTGCTGAAGGAAGGCTCAGTGTCTGCAAGCTGTACGTAACGCCCTGGACCAGAGCTACACATTACCCACCTCTGGCCATCATGGACAGTCAACTCATTACATTCATGTACTGTAAGTCACAGTTGTGTGAGTTGTGTTATTAAAGACAGTTTAATTGAGCAGAGGTTTAATTATTATTTTAACGCTGTAATAAATTGTCTGAGTTCACTTCCTAAATAATGTGTTGACATTCATTTGCTCCCAGCTACAAGCAGGCAGAGATGGAGGTTCAGTTCCTGAGAGAAGAGAAGAAGACCTGTACAAAGAAGGAAGCCCACATGCTTGAGTTGAGAGGGAAGGATCGAACGATCCGAAATCAGAAGAAGGAGATGGACAGACTTCAAGTCTGCCTCTGGGAGGAGGAAAAGAAGAAGAGGAATGGTGGAATGGAGAAGGACAAGATCATTGAACATCTACAGTCTGAGACAGACCATCTCAGATCCCTTTTAAAAGAGGAAAGGAGGAGAAGAAGAGTAGAAAGGGGTCTAATGAATGAGTGGAAGGCTGAGATCCTGAGACTGAGGGAGTCAGAGAGCCAGAGAGAGGCAGAGAGCCAGTGGGAGGCAGAGAGCCAGAGGGAGGCAGAGAGCCAGAGGGAGTCAGAGAGACAGAGAGAAGCAGAGAGACAGAGAGACAGAGGGAGGCAGAGAGATGCAGAGAGACAGATGGAGGCAGAGAGCCAGAGAGAAGCAGAGAGACAGAGGGAGGCAGAGAGCCAGAGGGAGGCAGAGAGCCAGAGAGAAGCAGAGAGACAGAGGGAGGCATAGAGACAGAGGGAGGCAGAGAGACAGAGGGAGGCAGAGAGACAGAGGGAGGCAGAGAGCCAGAGAGAAGCAGAGAGACAGAGAGAAGCAGAGAGACAGAGGGAGGCAGAGAGCCAGTGGGAGGCAGAGAGACAGAGGGAGTCAGAGAGCCAGAGAGAAGCAGAGAGACAGATGGAGGCAGAGAGCCAGAGAGAAGCAGAGAGACAGAGAGAAGCAGAGAGACAGAGAGAAGCAGAGAGGCAGAGAGAAGCAGAGAGACAGAGAGACAGAGGGAGGCAGAGAGCCAGAGAGAAGCAGAGAGCCAGAGAGAAGCAGAGAGACAGAGAGAGGCAGAGAGACAGAGAGAGGCAGAGAGACAGAGGGAGGCAGAGAGACAGAGGGAGGCAGAGAGCCAGAGGGAGGCAGAGAGCCAGAGGGAGGCAGAGAGACAGAGGGAGGCAGAGAGCCAGAGAGAAGCAGAGAGACAGATGGAGGCAGAGAGACAGAGGGAGGCAGAGAGACAGAGAGAAGCAGAGAGACAGAGAGAAGCAGAGAGACAGAGGGAGGCAGAGAGACAGAGAGAAGCAGAGAGACAGAGAGAAGCAGAGAGACAGAGGGAGGCAGAGAGACAGAGAGAAGCAGAGAGACAGAGAGAAGCAGAGAGACAGAGGGAGGCAGAGAGACAGAGAGAAGCAGAGAGACAGAGAGAAGCAGAGAGACAGAGGGAGGCAGAGAGACAGAGAGAAGCAGAGAGACAGAGAGAAGCAGAGAGACAGAGGGAGGCAGAGAGAGTCACAGAAGCGATGGAGAACCAGAGAAAAATGCAGGAGATCAAGAGAGTCAAACATCTGCTGGAGCTACTGATGGTGGATCTACAACTGGCCCACGTAAGACATGTCATTGTTATTATTAAATGGCCGTGTATATTCACCCAGCTGAAAATGAATGATGGTGGACAGCGGTACACTAACCCAATGTTAACCTTTATGCCTTTCCTTAACGTTAACCCTTACCTTGACCTCACTGAAACTATACCTAACCTTTACCTTAACCCAACCCTAGGTCCTGAACCTAACCTTCATTTATCTCAACCCCTATGCCTTTCTTCTGCCGGTTGAATATCCACTTCCTTATTAACATCATTACTGTTGTTGTTGTTGATAACTGTATGTGTGCAGGTTGTAAATAATTGCATTGGTGAAACATCATTTGTAGGAGTAATTTCTACAAGCATAAACATCAGAGGCAACATTGTTATAACATCACACAAATTGCAACAGGAATTTCTCAAACCCCTAACTGAATGGGCAAGCTAGTTGTGTGTTTGTATTTGTCCATAAAATGTCTCATAATTCTTTCAAACATGTCAATACATTAATTGACAATGAATTGTCCAGATGAATTGATCAAAATAACCCTGCTATTGATGTTGTCCAGTGTTTGATTCAATTACCTAGGTCTAGGTTGTATTTCTATGTATCATTCTCTGCAAATCCTTTGAAAGTATGTCTTGGTCATAGATTATCACTAATTTCACCTTTTAAAATGAAGCAAGAGATAGAGAGATTGAGGCTATGGCAGAAAGTCATGGAGGATCAGCGACCAAGACTGGCCTGGAACAACAAACCTATTGAGACAGAAAGAGAGAGGGAAAGAGAGAGGGAAAGAGAGAGAGAAAGGGAGATGGAAAGGGAGAGAAAAGCAGAATTGGAAAGACAAGAAATGAAGAAGAAAGTGAAACAGGCAGAAGAAACGATAAAAGCGTTAGAACGAGAGATTGAGACATTGAAAGAGATGGAAAAGGAAATCATATTTGAAAGAGGAAGAGACATGCGTATTGCAGAGAATGAGAAAGTCAAACTGGTTAACGGAAAGGTAAAAGAGTTAGAGAGAGAGGTTGAGAGACTGAAAGAAGATATGACAACAAAAGAGATTCAATACAAAATCAAATTTGAAAGAGCGAAAGAAGCATATAGAAGACAGAATGAGAGAGTGAAACAGTTTAACCAAAATGTACTAGTGTTAGACAGAGAGGTTGTGAGAATGAAAGAAGAGATTAGATTGAAACACGAGACTGAACCAGAGAGAACATTTGATAGAGACAGAGAGAGAGAAAATGATTGGAGACGAAGTGAAGAGGAGATGAAAAATAGAGTGGAGAGAGAGATGGAGATGGAGACAGCCCTCATCAATGACAAAAAGACGTCTGAATTGGAGGAAGTCTTCAAGAAAATCAAGGTACAGCTGCTAGAATTAGAAAATATGGAAACAGACGAATATAAATGGAAACAGAACCAAATGGACATGGAGGAGAAGATGGAGGGTGAGAACAACAAACAGAAAGAGGTAGAAAGAAAGAGAATGGAGACAATACCAAAACAGAGACAACAAGAAGATGAGAAGAAGAAGGAGATGGAGAGCGAAGGAGAAGAAGAAAGATGTAAACAGAAGCAAATAGAGATGGAAGAGGAAGAAAGAGAAGAAGAGAGACAGAGAGAGATTGAAAGAGAGAATGAAGAGGAACTATTTAAACAGAAGCAAATAGAGATGGAAGAGGAAGTACGAGAAGGAGAGAGACAGAGAGAGATTGAAAGAAAGAGAAAGGAGAAGAGACAAAAAAATATGGAAAGCAAACAAGAGAGACAGAGAGAGATTGAAATAGTGAATGAAGAAGAAAGATGTAAACAGAAGCAAATAGAGATGGAAGAGGAAGAAAGTGAAGAAGAGAGACAGAGAGAGATGGGAGAGAAAGAGAGACGACAACAACAAGAGGAGAAAAAGAGAAAGTTTGAGAGAGATCAAGAAGAAGAAGATATATGGAAACAGAAGCAAATTGACATGGAGAAGGAGGGAAGAGAGAGGGAGAACAAGATACAGAGAAAGATAGAAGAGATACACAGACGACAACAACAAGAGGAGAGACAGAAACAAATGGAGAAAGAGAAAGAAAGGGAGAAAGACAATGAGAATCAGGGAGAGATGGAATTAAAAGATCAGCAACAGAAAAAGATGGAGAAAGAAAATATGATTATGAGAGAGAGGGAGGAAGCAGGAAGAAGAAATGAGGGGCAGAATGAACTGGAGATAGAACAGGAGAGAGAGATGGAAGAAAAGCAGGAAGTGATTATTAAGAAAGCAGAGGAAGAGTACATGGAAAGAGAAGAGAGAGGAAAGGAAGTAAGCATGAAGAAAGATGTAGTAGTTCATGTTAAAGCTAAAGCACGGGAAGTCTTCAATAGACGTTCAGACTAAGAGAGGAGGAGAGGCAGAGAGAGGAAAAGAGAGAGGAGGAGAGGCAGAGAGAGGAAAAGAGAGAGGAGGAGAGGCAGAGAGAGGAAAAGAGAGAGGAGGAGAGGCAGAGAGAGGAAAAGAGAGAGGAGGAGAGGCAGAGAGAGGAAAAGAGAGAGGAGGAGAGGCAGAGAGAGGAAAAGAGAGAGGAGGAGAGGCAGAGAGAGGAAAAGAGAGAGGAGGAGAGGCAGAGAGAGGAAAAGAGAGAGGAGGAGAGGCAGAGAGAGGAAAAGAGAGAGGAGGAGAGGCAGAGAGAGGAAAAGAGAGAGGAGGAGAGGCAGAGAGCCATTGAAGAGCCATTTAGCTTTAATCAGAGAGAGAGAGAACATCATAAAGGCAAACATAAGAGAGGAGATGTCAGAAGAGGAAAGAAGAGAGATCCCTGGGAATTACAAGATGGGTGAGACAGAGAACAGTGAAGAGGAGGAGGAGGAGGAAGATGACAAGGAGGACATTCTCCCACCTGATAAAAGTATCCGAAGGAGAGCTGTGGACTGGGTGAATAAGAAGTGGGAGAAGAGGAACCTCAAAAAGATGGAGAGAACGTATCAGAGAGAGGCTGAGGAGGGCTATAAGATCGTCCACATAGGTAAGACCTGTTTTACCTCTGCTTATGACATCATCCTCTTTAGTCTCCTCTACACACATAAGTTCCAGGCCAGTCATCATGTTGCATCATTGTTTCAATATAAAACTTCTGTCCAAAGAATATGTTAGCTGACATGGCTAATTGAGTGACTGACTGACATAACAAGAAAAATACTGCTGATGTAACAACCACGTTTTTAAATGATACCTTATGTCATCTACTAGTCTAACTCTCAAGACTAAGTAGAGACCCAGAAAGAGTTCCTAAAAAACACACACAAAAAAGGCTTTTGGGGGGGTCGGGGGTCCGCTAGTTGCCATGGAGCCCTAAGCTATCACATAGGCCCTGGCACTATACAAGGAATAGGTGCCATTTGGGGCTCATGTTCAACTTAGGGTCAGGTCAATTCGGGATGGGAATTATTGCACTTTATTGACAAATTCCATGCCTTGCTCAATTGAAAAGATTAAAGAATCATTGAGCTCCAACTGTGTTTTCTATTCTTAATTCCCTGTGTCCATTACATTTTAGTTGATACCAGATCCACTAAGTTGAATGTGAACTCTACTTCTTCTCCCCTCCCAGCCTTCCCTGGACACCCAAGGGTAATATCCACCATGACCCGGGCAGAGAGAGAGAGGGAGAAGAGGAAGGAGCTGCTGAAGGATGAGGAGAGAAGGAAGAAGTTGGAGGATTTCAATAAGCAGTGGAGAGAGCAGTCCCTGCTTAAAAAAAGGACTCATCAGAATCTGAAGGAGGAGAGGGAGAGGATGATGGAAAAGTACCTGGAGCAGATGAATCTGGAGGCTGATGCTCAAATCAACACCCGGTGTCTAACCACCCAACACAGCCACGATTCCAACCACGGTCAGGCATTGCCGGGATGGGCCACAGGCCAACAAGTAAGCCAAGAGCCTGTTGGATCTGGAGATGGCCAGCAGGAGGGGCCAAGGAGGCAGCAGGCATGGGCAGAGAACCAGGAGGGGAGTTCGGAGAACCAGCAGGAGTGGCCAGAGAACCAACAGGGGGAGCCAGAGAGCCAGGAGGGGAGTTCAGAGAACCAACAGGGGGTGCCAGAGAACCAGGAGGGGAGTTCAGAGAACCAACAGGGGGTGCCAGAGAGCCAGGAGGGGAGTTCAGAGAACCAACAGGGGGTGCCAGAGAGCCAGGAGGGGAGTTCAGAGAACCAGCAGGAGTGGCCAGAGAACCAACAGGGGGTGCCAGAGAGCCAGGAGGCGAGTTCAGAGAACCAGCAGGAGTGGCCAGAGAACCAACAGGGGGTGCCAGAGAGCCAGGAGGGGAGTTCAGAGAACCAGCAGGAGTGGCCAGAGAACCAACAGGGGGTGCCAGAGAACCAGGAGGGGAGTTCGGAGAACCAGCAGGAGTGGCCAGAGAACCAACAGGGGGTGCCAGAGAGCCAGGAGGGGAGTTCAGAGAACCAACAGGGGGTGCCAGAGAACCAGGAGGGGAGTTCAGAGAACCAACAGGGGGTGCCAGAGAACCAACAGGGGGTGCCAGAGAACCAGGAGGGGAGTTCGGAGAACCAGCAGGAGTGGCCAGAGAACCAACAGGGGGTGCCAGAGAGCCAGGAGGGGAGTTCAGAGAACCAACAGGGGGTGCCAGAGAGCCAGGAGGGGAGTTCAGAGAACCAACAGGGGGTGCCAGAGAGCCAGGAGGGGAGTTCAGAGAACCAACAGGGGGTGCCAGAGAGCCAGGAGGGGAGTTCAGAGAACCAACAGGGGGTGCCAGAGAACCAGGAGGGGAGTTCAGAGAACCAACAGGGGGTGCCAGAGAACCAACAGGGGGTGCCAGAGAACCAGGAGGGGAGTTCGGAGAACCAGCAGGAGTGGCCAGAGAACCAACAGGGGGTGCCAGAGAGCCAGGAGGGGAGTTCAGAGAACCAACAGGGGGTGCCAGAGAGCCAGGAGGGGAGTTCAGAGAACCAACAGGGGGTGCCAGAGAACCAGGAGGGGAGTTCAGAGAACCAACAGGGGGAGCCAGAGAACCAACAGGGGGTGCCAGAGAACCAACAGGGGGAGCCAGAGAACCAACAGGGGGAGCCAGAGAACCAACAGGGGGAGCCAGAGAACCAACAGGGGGAGCCAGAGAGCCAGGAGGGGAGTTCAGAGAACCAACAGGGGGAGCCAGAGAGCCAACAGGGGGAGCCAGAGAGCCAGGAGGGGAGTTCAGAGAACCAACAGGGGGAGCCAGAGAGCCAGGAGGGGAGTTCAGAGAACCAGCAGGGGGAGCCAGAGAACCAACAGGGGGAGCCAGAGAACCAGGAGGGGAGTTCAGAGAACCAACAGGGGGAGCCAGAGAACCAGGAGGGGAGTTCAGAGAACCAACAGGGGGAGCCAGAGAGCCAGCAGGGGGAGCCAGAGAACCAACAGGGGGAGCCAGAGAGCCAGCAGCTAGAAGCTCCAGGAGAGGCTGAAACATCAGAGCCAACCTCCAAGAACAAGAAAAGGCCAGGCATCTGGAAGAGAATTAAGATGAGGTAAATAATGTTTAAACATGTATTCATGTTACACTGTTTATATATATGTTGTCACTTTAAAAGTGACATTATCCAAATGTGAGGGTTTAGTGTACATGCAACACACATGTAAATATGTAGATACTTACCTGTCTCTGTGATGTCTTACAGCATTCCTGACGTGCTGTCTGCCTAGAGCTGGAACTCGATGAAGCCACAGTTCCACTGAGGTTACATTGGTAATTAAAAGTGTCGCCCAATAATTCCTCCTCCTCTTTAAGTCATCAAGCCACATTTCCTCCACAAAACATGATATTCTCCTCAAGCCAGAAAGTATCCTCTTTATCAAGGCAACAAACCATCTAAGGTCAGTGACTCTCCTCCCCAGAGCAGAGATTCTCATCTTTATCCAAGTTGAATTCATCTCTGCTCACCACCTCTACTGTCCTAGAAAATATCCCCAAATGGACATGGTTTAAACAGAAGTCCTCCCCTTAGACCAGTGGCTCCACAGACCAGAGTTTCTCATCTTTATTCAAGTTGAATGCAACTCTGATCATTTCCACCACCTCACCTGTTAAGGGGAGGTGCTGAAAAGGAGGTCTGGGAGGAGGTCTGCAGGTAGCCTGGACCGGACCGGTTGCAGCTAAGTTGCTGGCTCCATCCCCGGGCAGAGCTGCTCAAGTCAGGCCAGTGATGTTTGTTGATGTCATTTTCGTTAGCAAAGTTGTACGCTTTAATAAAAGCAGTTATTAAAAAAGCAATATTGTTGTTACGGTGTGGATTGTTGTTATTTATTAGAATTGAAACATCCAGTAGTCATGGTAGATGTTAGACTTTCAATGAGACACCTAACATTCCATCAGTCTGACACAATGTGTGACATGTTATATTAGAGATGAGTCCTCTATACACATAAATTGCACTATAACGGTGACAAACGGTGCCCACAAATAGTTGGGACAGCTTTATGTAGAACCTATTTACTTTTTGGAGGTGAAATGTAGCTAAAAATGTGCTATCCTCTGCTCAGAGGGTTAAGGAACCGTCTTAAAACTGCAACGCAAACAATTGCCTGTAAATGAAAAATATCAATTCCTTCTCAACTACATGGCATAGAGATCTCAAATAAATTTGACACTGTAAAGAGACCTCTTCTCTCCAATACAATTAGTCACTTTTTTTTTTACTTCTATAAAATCTACAAAATGTAAAATAAATCACTTAAAATAAAAAATACTTTAAAAAAACATCAATATCTTCCACCCCATAAGACTTTCATGAATACAACCAACTGTTATTGGTTCAGGGACGTCATGCCTTCAATCAACTGCAATTATGTTTGGACTTTTGGACATAACAAATGAAGTCAAATTGAAAACAGTATTGGTATTGTTGAATTAGGTTTTTAGAATAGCAAGCTAGGACTGATGGTTTGGTTATCTAAACTAGCAAGTATGTTTGTTTGGTTACCAAGGCAACTATTGTAGCTATCTAGTAAACTTGCTAGCTACTTCAGTGGATGTTGAACTCATTTCCACCGGCAAATGAACACATTTCTACCAGCAAATGTGTTAAATTATAGCCATGGTATAAAAGGGATAATCAACTCAGGGCTTTATGGTTCTCTGGAAAATAATGCAAATCCATGGAAGGTCAGTTCCACAGTGTTCATTATTTACCATAGAACACATAGTCCCTCGTTGATTATCCCTGACATAACTTTATGAGCTGGATTTGCCTTTCTTTGCAACAGTGGAAGCTGCTGAGGAGACGACAGCTCATAATAATGGTTGGAATGGAGTCAATGGAGTGGTATCAACCCATCAAAGATGTGGTTTCCATGTGTTTGATACCACTCAATTGACTTCATTCCAGAAATTATTATGAGCTGTCCTCCCCTCAGAAGCCTCCACTGCTTTGCAATTAGTTTGTTCGTTTTCAGTTGTTAGCATTTAGCTAACAGCGTCTATGTGAATTTGCTAACAGTTTGTGCTAATTTGTTAGGATTCTGGAAATAGATGCCCATAGGCTTTTCTTGTGTTTTTAGCATCCCCTCATGTGCTATGCTGGTAGTACTTTAAATCCTGGTATGAGAGAAGGACGGTATGACAATATGAAAATCTGGATACAGCCCAAGCCTAATCACCACACCTACCACAACTACCACACCTATGTACCACAACTACCACCCCTATCTACCACAACTACCACACCTACATACCACAACTACCACCCCTATCTACCACAACTACCACACCTACCTATCACAACTACCACAACTACCACACCTACCTATCACAACTACTACACCAACCTACCTACCACAACTACCACATCTACCATCACCACACCTACCACACCGACCTACCACAACTACCACACCTACCATCACCACACCTACCACACCCACCACAACTACAAAACCAACCATCACCAAACCTACCTACCACAACTACCACACCTACATACCACAACTACCACCCCTATCTACCACAACTACCACACCTACCTACCACAACTACCACACCTACCACACCGACCTACCACAACTACCATCAACACATCGACCAAACCTACCATCACCAAACCTACAAACCACAACTACCACACCTACCATCACCATGTTCCTACTGTATATTTCATTACCACACCTACCAAACTTACCTACCACAACTACCATCAACACATCGACCAAACCTACCATCATTAAGTCAAACAACATCTAAATTAGCAATTAGCTACTGTAGGTCTATACTGCTCCTACATGGTGTAACAATACATCATGTAGATGTATATAATGAACAGACTAGGTCTATACTGCTCCTACATGGTGTAACAATACATCATGTAGATGTATATAATGAAAAGACTAGGTCTATACTGCTCCTACGTGGTGTAACAATACATCATGTAGATGTATATAATGAACAGACTAGGTCTATACTGCTCCTACATGGTGTAACAATACATCATGTAGATGTATATAATGAACAGACTAGGTCTATACTGCTCCTACATGGTGTAACAATACATCATATAGATGTATATAATGAACAGACTAGGTCTATACTGCTCCTACATGGTGTAACAATACATCATGTAGATGTATATAATGAACAGACTAGGTCTATACTGCTGCTACATGGTGTAACAATACATCATCATGTAGATGTATATAATGAACAGACTAGGTCTATACTGCTCCTACATGGTGTAACAATACATCATGTAGATGTATATAATGAACAGACTAGGTCTATACTGCTCCTACATGGTGTAACAATACATCATGTAGATGTATATAATGAACAGACTAGGTCTATACTGCTGCTACATGGTGTAACAATACATCATGTAGATGTATATAATGAACAGACTAGGTCTATACTGCTCCTACATGGTGTAACAATACATCATGTAGATGTATATAATGAACAGACTAGGTCTATACTGCTGCTACATGGTGTAACAATACATCATGTAGATGTATATAATGAACAGACTAGGTCTATACTGATCCTACATGGTGTAACAATACATCATGTAGATGTATATAATGAACAGACTAGGTCTATACTGCTGCTACATGGTGTAACAATACATCATGTAGATGTATATAATGAACAGACTAGGTCTATACTGCTCCTACATGGTGTAACAAAAGTTTGGGGTCACTTAGAAATGTCCTTGTTTTTGAAAGCAAATCACATTTTTTGTCCATTAAAATAACATCAAATTGATCAGAAACAGTGTCGACATTGTTAATGTTGTAAATGACTATTGTAGCTGGAAACAGCTGATTGTTTATGGAATATCTACATAGGCGTATAGAGGCCCATTATCAGCAACCATCACTCCTCTGTTCCAATGGCACGTTGTGTTAGCTAATCCAAGTTTATCATTTTAAAAGGCTAATTGATCATTAGAAAAACCCTTTTGCAATTATGTTAGCACAGCTGAAAACTGTTGTGCTGATTTAACAAAGCTTTTGTAAACAGTGTTGTTGCATAACAATCAGGCAGTAGAACAACAATAATCATCACCCTCTTGACCAATCTACCCTCCCCTTAACATTGGGTTTGATTCAGACCCTGCCAGTGTACCAGGTGGACATTGGGTTGATTCAGACCCTGCCAGTGTACCAGGTGGACATTGGGTTTGATTCAGACCCTGTCAGTGTACCAGGTGGACATTGGGTTTGATTCAGACCCTGTCAGTGTACCAGGTGGACATTGGGTTTGATTCAGACCCTGCCAGTGTACCAGGTGGACATTGGGTTGATTCAGACCCTGCCAGTGTACCAGGTGGACATTGGGTTGATTCAGACCCTGCCAGTGTACCAGGTGGACATTGGGTTTGATTCAGACCCTGCCAGTGTACCAGGTGGACATTGGGTTTGATTCAGACCCTGCCAGCATGGCCAGAAATGTATTCCAAGGTCAGTAACTTATAACCACAGAACCACCCCAGACCTTTCATGGATGACTAAAAACACCTAAGTATTAGATTTACTGTCATGGTCTAGTATGTCACTGCATCAGACACCAGTCACAATGCTGGCTGAGGTACTAGTAAAACATTACATATTATTTCCTAACCATTCACAATGCTGGCTGAGGTACGAGTAAAACATGACATATTATTTCCTAACCATTCACAATGCTGGCTGAGGTACGAGTAAAACATGACATATTATTTCCTAACCATTCACAATGCTGGCTGAGGTACTAGTAAAACATGACATATTATTTCCTAACCATTCACAATGCTGGCTGAGGTACGAGTAAAACATGACATATTATTTCCTAACCATTCACAATGCTGGCTGAGGTACGAGTAAAACATGACATATTATTTCCTAACCATTCACAATGCTGGCTGAGGTACGAGTAAAACATGACATATTATTTCCTAACCATTCACAATGCTGGCTGAGGTACGAGTAAAACATGACATATTATTTCCTAACCATTCACAATGCTGGCTGAGGTACGAGTAAAACATGACATATTATTTCCTAATTGTAAAAAAAATCCCCACTCCTTAATCAACTAGTCTCTCTCTGTTTAACCAGAATAACATGAGTTGTGTCCTTCAAACTGTTAGTCCATAATCATATTCAGCTACTTAGATGTCATGTATTGTCATGTTCTCTATAATGAAACATCACCACTGTAGATGTCATGTATTGTCATGTTATGTTCTCTATAATGAAACATCACCACTGTAGATGTCATGTATTGTTATGTCATGTTCTCTATAATGAAACATCACCACTGTAGATGTCATGTATTGTTATGTCATGTTCTCTATAATGAAACATCACCACTGTAGATGTCATGTATTGTTATGTTCTCTATAATGAAACATCACCACTGTAGATGTCATGTATTGTCATGTTATGTTCTCTATAATGAAACATCACCACTGTAGATGTCATGTATTGTTATGTTATGTTCTCTATAATGAAACATCACCACTGTAGATGTCATGTATTGTTATGTTATGTTCTCTATAATGAAACATCACCACTGTAGATGTCATGTATTGTTATGTCATGTTCTCTATAATGAAACATCACCACTGTAGATGTCATGTATTGTTATGTTCTCTATAATGAAACATCACCACTGTAGATGTCATGTATTGTCATGTTCTCTATAATGAAACATCACCACTGTAGATGTCATGTATTGTTATGTTATGTTCTCTATAATGAAACATCACCACTGTAGATGTCATGTATTGTCATGTTATGTTCTCTATAATGAAACATCACCACTGTAGATGTCATGTATTGTCATGTTATGTTCTCTATAATGAAACATCACCACTGTAGATGTCATGTATTGTTATGTCATGTTCTCTATAATGAAACATCACCACTGTAGATGTCATGTATTGTCATGTTCTCTATAATGAAACATCACCACTGTAGATGTCATGTATTGTTATGTCATGTTCTCTATAATGAAACATCACCACTGTAGATGTCATGTATTGTTATGTTATGTTCTCTATAATGAAACATCACCACTGTAGATGTCATGTATTGTCATGTCATGTTCTCTATAATGAAACATCACCACTGTAGATGTCATGTATTGTTATGTTCTCTATAATGAAACATCACCACTGTAGATGTCATGTATTGTCATGTTATGTTCTCTATAATGAAACATCACCACTGTAGATGTCATGTATTGTCATGTTATGTTCTCTATAATGAAACATCACCACTGTAGATGTCATGTATTGTTATGTTATGTTCTCTATAATGAAACATCACCACTGTAGATGTCATGTATTGTTATGTTCTCTATAATGAAACATCACCACTGTAGATGTCATGTATTGTTATGTTATGTTCTCTATAATGAAACATCACCACTGTAGATGTCATGTATTGTCATGTTATGTTCTCTATAATGAAACAGCACCACTGTAGATGTCATGTATTGTTATGTTCTCTATAATGAAACATCACCACTGTAGATGTCATGTATTGTCATGTTATGTTCTCTATAATGAAACATCACCACTGTAGATGTCATGTATTGTTATGTTCTCTATAATGAAACATCACCACTGTAGATGTCATGTATTGTCATGTTATGTTCTCTATAATGAAACATCACCACTGTAGATGTCATGTATTGTTATGTTATGTTCTCTATAATGAAACATCACCACTGTAGATGTCATGTATTGTTATGTTATGTTCTCTATAATGAAACATCACCACTGTAGATGTCATGTATTGTTATGTCATGTTCTCTATAATGAAACATCACCACTGTAGATGTCATGTATTGTTATGTTATGTTCTCTATAATGAAACATCACCACTGTAGATGTCATGTATTGTCATGTTCTCTATAATGAAACATCACCACTGTAGATGTCATGTATTGTTATGTCATGTTCTCTATAATGAAACATCACCACTGTAGATGTCATGTATTGTTATGTTCTCTATAATGAAACATCACCACTGTAGATGTCATGTATTGTTATGTTATGTTCTCTATAATGAAACATCACCACTGTAGATGTCATGTATTGTCATGTTATGTTCTCTATAATGAAACATCACCACTGTAGATGTCATGTATTGTTATGTTCTCTATAATGAAACATCACCACTGTAGATGTCATGTATTGTTATGTTCTCTATAATGAAACATCACCACTGTAGATGTCATGTATTGTCATGTTCTCTATAATGAAACATCACCACTGTAGATGTCATGTATTGTTATGTTCTCTATAATGAAACATCACCAAGTGAAATAAAGTTGATCAGATATTCTTAATAGACATTAAATAAAAAATGGTTGTTCAGAAATCATTAATTATCATGTTGCTCTGATGAAATGAACTAAATATTTCACAATCATTACCACTGCTGATATTCACAGAGAATAATTACAAGGATCATATTTCACAATCATTACCACTGCTGATATTCACAGAGAATAATTACAAGGATCATATTTCACAATCATTCCCACTGCTGATATTCACAGAGAATAATTACAAGGATCATGTTTCACAATCATTACCACTGCTGATATTCACAGAGAATAATTACAAGGATCATATTTCACAATCATTACCACTGCTGATATTCACAGAGAATAATTACAAGGATCATATTTCACAATCATTACCACTGCTGATATTCACAGAGAATAGTTACAAGGATCATATTTCTCAGTTGCATTGACCTGCAGACATCAGACACCACCTCTCCCTTATGCACATGTGACTGAAATGGAACCAATCACAAAAATCCCTGACACAGCTTTGATGGCCCAATAAAAACGAAACTGCACGTTTCTGCCAGCCAATGGGATAATTCCAGTGCAGTACATGTGTAGAGGGGTAATTCCAATTCAGGAAGTTCCTACCGTTTAACTTTTTGTCTGAACATTATAATATACATTTTACTCAACTGCGTTACCCACTCCAGTCAGCAGATGGCGGTGTGGGAATTTAAGGTAATGCTGTTAGTGTGACGTATAATGTAGTGGACGGAACGCTTCTTTCAACAGCAGCAACAGTTATTAAGCCACCTCGGTAGCTTGCTAGACAAAATAGCCGAACCAATAAAGCTCTTTAGATGCTTTCGTGTATATTAGCCACTGTGTTTTAAACCCACTTCTGTCGTCTAGTTACTTATCCGTTTTAATTTCATATTTACGGTGTTGTTGTTATTATTCAGCTAGCGGGCTGGTTAAGTTAGCATTAGCCTAGCTAACATCTCCGACCATGCGGTCACTGAGCTACTCTTCTGTTAAAGAGGAGGTCTGCTGGACGGAGAAAGAAGCTCTCGTCAAAGAGGAGGGGGAAGAGAAAGATGTTACAATACAAAAACAAGTAGAGGGTGAGGCTGTTACAGTGAAAGAAGAAGAGAAAGACGTTACAGTGAAAGAAGAGGAAGACGCGTTCAGAGTGAAAGAGGAGGAGGATGTTACAGTAAAAGAAGAGGAGGAAGATGCAGTTTATGGAGTGGAAGAGGAGGAGGGGGAGATGACTGTCACATCGAAAAAGGAAGAAGAGGAGGAAACTGGATATCTGGGCCCGGTTTCCCAAAGGCATGTTAAGGCATCCAATGGTTCTAATGATGAACGGGCCCTGATTAACACTAGTAAGTACTGTCTTAAAAACAGAGGCACAAACTCTGCAGTTGTTGAACTGATGTGTGGTGTTAAAGGGGAAATATGCAATTGCTACATCCATATTGTGACTTTATAATTATTAATTTATAGCCATTGATTCTTGAAGAATATAACACATGCCTCATGAGTTTAGTTCAACTGTTGTACCCCATCAGAACCCCAAATAAGATTTTTTTTACTCCAATGTTTAGAAATAATGTAAATCAACACTGTATAGCCTCAACATGGTTAAAAC
Organism: Salmo salar; assembly: GCF_965601325.2. Lineage (NCBI taxonomy): Eukaryota > Metazoa > Chordata > Actinopteri > Salmoniformes > Salmonidae > Salmo > Salmo salar. The sequence goes on from NW_027675333.1 coordinate 1,537,655, forward strand.
TATAATGTTGATATCATGGATGGTCAGTCCTTGCATCCATAGGTCTGTCTATGAATTTGAGAGTAGTTACATTTCTCCAGACCCATCATCTTATTACCAAAACAGTGGTGGAATTACAGCTTTGTTATTGTTTGGACTGCAGATTGGTTGATAGATTGTGTGGCTTTTTTAAAGGGACAACCTAGTTTTTAAACAGAAACAAAATGGCTGCCCAGAGACTTGGTTTGGTAAACAGCTGAGGGATGGGGGAAGGAGAAGTGTAACCACTCTCAAATTCATAGGGACCTCGTCAAGAAGTTCAGACATCTTGGCGTAACAGTTATAAGGTGTTGGCTTGACAGTCACTGGACCCAGGTTTGAGTTCAGCTCAGGGCCTCCCCCTGAATTCACTACACTATAAATACAAAGACTGGCCATCCATGATGTCATAATGATAGTTTAACCAGGTTTCTAGGCTATACAGTATATTCTAGAATTCATCCATGATGTCATAATGATAGTTTAACCAGGTTTCTAGGCTATATAGTATATTCTAGAATTCATCCATGATGTTATAATGATAGTTTACCCTGTTTGGGATAGGGGGCAGTATTTTCACGTCCGGATAAAAAACGTACCCGATTTAATCTGGTTACTACTCCTGCCCAGAAACTAGAATATGCATATAATTAGTAGATTTGGATAGAAAACACTCTAAAGTTTCTAAAACTGTTTGAATGGTGTCTGTGAGTATAACAGAACTCATATGGCAGGCAAAAACCTGAGAAGATTCCATACAGGAAGGCCCTGTCTGATAATTTGTTGTCCTTCTGCATCTCTATCGACATTACAGCATCTGTGCTGTAACGTGACACTTTCTAAGGCTTCCATTTGCTCTCTAAAGCCACCAGAAAGTGGAATGGGGTGTCTGCTGTCTCTGGGCAAAGTACAGCAGCTCTGTTTGTGATCAGTCAGCCTGGGGACAGTGAGACTGAGATGCGCGTTCACGAGAATTCAATTTTTTTTTCTTTCAGCCTTTGAATGAATACAACGTTGCCCGGTTGTAATATTATCGCTATTTTACGAGAAAAGTAGCATAAAAATTGATTTTAAACAGCGTTTGATATGTCACAAAAACCAAAACCACAGCTAAATGCAGCACTAACCTTTGATGATCTTCATCAGATGACACTCCTAGGACATTATGTTATACAATACATGCATGTTTTGTTCAATCAAGTTCATATTTATATCAAAAACCAGCTTTTTACATTAGCATGTAAAAAGCCCATAGAGGTTAACTTCGGCGATGTCATTTTCAAAATAGCCTCCAACACTCTACTCAGCAAACTGGATGCAGTCTATCACAGTGCCATCCGTTTTGTCACCAATGCCCCATATACCACCCACCACTGCGACCTGTACGCTCTCGTCGGCTGGCCCTCGCTACATATTCGTCGCCAAACCCACTGGCTCCAGGTCATCTATAAGTCTTTGCTATGTAAAGCTCCGCCTTAACTCAGCTCACTGGTCACCATAGCAACACCCACCCATAGCACGCGCTCCAGGAGGTATATCTCACTGGTCATCCCCAAAGCCAACACCTACTTTGGCCGCATTTCCTTCCAGTTCTCTGCTGCCAATGACTGGAACGAATTGCAAAAATCGCTGAAGTTGGAGACATATATCTCCCTCACTAACTTTAAGCATCAGCTATCTGAGCAGCTTACCGATCGCTGCAGCTGTACACAGCCCATCTGTAAATAGCCCATCTGTAAATAGCCCATCCAACTGCCTACCTCATCCCCATGTTTTTATTTATATTTTTTTGCTCTTTTGCACACCAGTATTTCTACTTGCACATCATCATCTGCACATCTATCTCTCCAGTGTTAATTTGCTAAATTGTAATTATTTCGCTACTATGGCCTATTTATTGCCTTACCTCCGTACTCCATTTGCACACATTGTATGTAGATTTTTCTATTGTGTTATTGACTGTACGTTTGTTTTTCCCACGTGTAACTCTGTTGTTTTTTTGTCGCACTGCTTTGCTTTATCTTGGCCAGGTCACAGTTGTAAATGAGAACTTGTTCTCAACTGGCCTACCTGGTTAAATAAATAAATAAAATCTTATTGACAACACCCAAATGGATACTGTCATTAACGCAGTTCTTCAATAATTACACATAATTCTTAATGCTTTAGCAAGCATTATATTAAACAGGACATTCAAATATCCTTACAATTATAATCCAAAGTAGTGTGAAATGAACTCATCATCAACCTGGAAATGGAGGTTACTCCCCTGAATTTCCCCCATTCACATTCAGAATACATTGTGAAAAACTAAAATCTTTGCTCACCATTTTTGCTCCAGGCGGATATAGTACATCCATAACTATCGGTTTCCTCATTAGCAGGGAGGAGTTTCTGCAATCAAATTGCCCTCGTCCCGCAATTTTAGCAAACACAGAAAGGGGCCTATATTGGAGACCAAAAGTCGTCTGGCACACTGCTTAGAGTTTCAACAACATGAATAACTTATTTCTAGCCTACAATCTTAGATGTTACTACTAATGTGAAAATAAGACAAAATATGAATGTTCTTGCTCATTTTAAGACAATTGTTAAATCATGTTAACATTCATTACAGATATCAATTGTTGTCCAACATCATGGCTCCGCTGTTGGCATCACCTTTTACAGTGGATTACCGCTGTTGTGGGCCATTAACCATCTGTCTGACTTTGTCATTCACACAGGAGAGAGACGGGACTATCTTGGATCCTCTGGGGAGCCTCAACAACCTCATGATGCTGACGAGGCAGAGAAGAGTCTCTCCAGATCAGAACACCTCAAGAAACACCTGCAGAGATCCACAGGGAAGAGAACTCACTGCTGCTCTGACTGTGGGAAGAGATTCACCTCATCAGGCATTAAAATTCATCAGATAATTCACACAGGGGAGAAACCTTATAGCTGTACTCAATGTGGGAAGAGTTTTGTTCAATCTGGCCAGCTGACATTACACCAAAGAACACACACAGGAGAGAAATCTTATATCTGTGATCAGTGTGGGAAGCGTTTTGGTCGATCTGGAGGTTTGACAGTGCACCAGAGAACACACACAGGAGAGAAACGTTATAGCTGTGATCAATGTGGGAAGAGTTTTAGTAGGTCTGGCTCTCTGACAGTGCACCAGAGAATACACACAGGAGAGAAACCTTTTAGCTGTAATCAATGTGGGAAGAGTTTTGGTCGATCTGGAGAGCTGACAGTACACAAGAGAACACAGACAGGAGAGAAATCTTATAGCTGTGACCAGAGATAATCTGATAAAAGACCTCTGATCAAATATCAGAAAATACATGAAGGAGTTGTTAAATGATATCAATATATTTTAATGATGTCACAATGTAGAACCCTAAACGTTTGTCCCCTGTTCTATTGATTTCAACATGATATGGATATTAGCCTCAGGGGGAAAATCCAGGCTCTGAAATGGAAGAGTTACTATTTATGTGATATAACAAAAAGTGACTAATAAAAAAAGAGCTGTGTTACATTTACAGCATTGGTGACCCACTTGAATCAAAATGTAGCGAGCTGTTTTCTACAAATTGTCCTCTAACCAGTGATGTACACATTATTCCCAGATTCCGTGTGGTTTTGGAGCTGTTAGTTTTAACAGGACGTGCAACCTCATCTCCCTCCTCTCGGCACAATTGATTTCAACATGATATCGATGAGTTATGACATCGATGAGTTATGACAAGTAAGTGTTCCTTTGTTTAGTGACCCCTAAATTTAAATGTATCATTCCAAAATGTAGCTGACTGTCTTCTGCAGGTTGTCCTCTAACCAGTGAGGTAAAAGATATCTCCCATTTCCATGTGTGTTTTTTTAGTTGTGTTAGTTTCAACATCACGAACAACCTGATTTCCCCCCTAATCGATATCAGTGATTTATTGCTACTTGTCAAAACAACAGTGTTTTTGGTGCTTGTACAGTTTTATAAGGTGCTTGTTTAAAAAAATTACAAGTAATATGATTATTGTGGCAGATGTTTGTGTATATAGCACATTTTATGTTTAGGTTTTCACTTTATCCCACACTGTTTCTGCATATTGGTTATTGATTTAGACACGTTAAAACTGTGTTTTGACATTGGGGCTATTTCATATTTTCATTTCATGTAACATTTAGTAATCATAATTATTTATGCAACCAACTGACAATTTTTTTGGTACAATTATATTGACATTGTTGCCCTGTTTTTAGAATATCAGGGTTCATTCTCAGATGTGCCAACCCAAATGTACTAGAGCATGACATTGGGGACTGGGCCCCGATCCAACAACATGCCTATCTAGTGAACCCTGAAAAGAGAGAAGCTCTGCAGTGAGGTGGAAAGTTACTACGGATATTGCAGGAGTTTCCTCTTGAAATCAGACATGTCTGTGTCCTATTGGAGATGAGTTTTGTTTGGGCTCGTTCCAAGAGGACGAGAGTTCTAGAAGCTAAGGAAGGATTGTATAGAACGAAAGATGAAGGAGAAAAGATGCTGTATATTATTTAGACATTTTTTTTCTTGTTTTTAATTGTTGAAAGCCAGTAGACACCATGTTTATATTGTAGAAGGGAATCATTTTAGTTGATTATAATGTGAAATGGAAGTTGTTTTCTGTTGGTGGTGAGCAAACTTGTCCAAAAGAAATATAGGATATATTTGTTGTCTTAAGGGGGAAGGTGTTACAGGCTTTGGTTTTTCCATTTATGTTTTGAGGTTGAACTTTAGCTCGTTAGCACGTCTACCTCGTTAGCACGTCTAGCTCGTTAGCACGTCTAGCCCGTTAGCACGTCTAGCCCGTTAGCACGTCTAGCTCGTTAGCCCGTCTAGCTCGTTAGCACGTCTAGCTCGTTAGCCCGTCTAGCCCGTTAGCACGTCTACCTCGTTAGCACGTCTAGCCCGTTAGCACGTCTAGCCCGTTAGCACGTCTAGCCCGTTAGCACGTCTAGCTCGTTAGCCCGTCTAGCTCGTTAGCCCGTCTAGCACGTCTAGCTCGTTAGCCCGTCTAGCCCGTTAGCACGTCTAGCTCGTTAGCACGTCTAGCTCGTTAGCCCGTTAGCACGTCTAGCTCGTTAGCCCGTCTAGCTCGTTAGCCCGTCTAGCACGTCTAGCTCGTTAGCCCGTTAGCACGTCTAGCTCGTTAGCACGTCTAGCTGGTTAGCCCGTCTAGCTCGTTAGCACGTAGGACGCACTGATTGGTGTCACCTCGTTAGTCAGTATGTGTTACACCTGTGCTGGCTTGTCCATCTCGTTAGTGGGAAGGTGTTTCACCTGAGCTGGTCCAGGTTCTATTTAAGAGTGTCTGGCCCAGTGCTCCAGTTGTCTTGATACATGTGGAGAGTCAACACCTTTAGTTGCTCCACCTTTTTGGTTTGCTTCCTGTCTTTAAGTTTGGTGTGGGTTTTTCTTTTGTTTTCCTCTTCTTGGGCAGATTTAGTGGGTCTCATGGTGGGTGTCTTTTAGGTCCCAGTTGTTGTTACTAGTCAACTTCCAGTGGACACCCCCATAGTGTATTTCAGAGCCCCTCCTATAAAACAAGCTTATATTTTGGGTTGGATGTTGCATCCAATTAATATTTTAATCAATGGATTTTCCTTAGAATGCTAATCTGTCTTTCAGTTGTTAATCTTCTGTTTGTTGTGGTAAATATTTCTGTTTATTTTCATTGTTTAATTTTTTTTCCTGTGAAGCATCCATGTCTGAAATGTGCTGTATAAATAAAGCTTGATTTGAACATATTGCAAAAGAAATTAACCCAATGACTGACAATCAACAGACTCTTGGAAAACCAATACATATCTTGGTCCATCTTATTATGAAAAAAGTATAAATTCAGTATATCTCCCACTATGTCAAAATAGTGCTGGTATGTACGTTTAGTATCACTTTTCAACCAACCCAGTGCATTTGTTGAAGATAAATGTTTAATTAAACAATACGTCAAAGGATTCAACTACTGCAAACCGAAACAAACAAATGGATCAACCAGATCAATCCCACTTTTTCAGCCTGCTGAAGGCGTGGTGGAGTGGTAAACACCACCCCCGGCTCTACCAGGGGCTTGAGGTGGTCTCCCACAGCTCTGCTTATGTCATGTTCTGTGGCCTTGCTGTTCCATTTATTGACTGTCCCTGCAACACAGAAACACATTTAGTCATATTATATAAAACACTCAAAGTAATGGATATGGAGCATCTATGGCCTCAGTTACACCTGGCACCTAAATGACTTCTGTCAACCGATCACTCCAAGCTGCATTAGGTTCAGATCTACCAGGATGGGCCTTTGATAGTCTGGATGCAGTCAGGCCACTGAATATGCATAAGCAATGTAAAGAGATGGGGTGAATGAGTGGGGAAAAGTACATTTGACACAAATGACCTTCATAATATCAAAGAACAAATGTGTGTGTCTGAGGGGAAATTAACTTCATACAGCCAAAAGGGGTGAGAAATTATACCAATATCAGTGAACAATTTGCACTAATGTAAATAAACATAGATGATGGAACATATTCCCTTTTGCTGACGTGATGAACCACTAAGGGGACATAAATATTTACCATCTAAACCATGTGTGACCTCTCACCTATCTGGCTGTAGAAGTGTTCTTCCTAACCAGCTCTCTGACTGACTCTCCTATTAGATTAGCTCCACCCTCACTGGGTCTTCAGAGGAGAGGAAGGCTGAGGAGGGATGGAAGGATGAATGGATCAGTCAGTCAATAAAGTGTAGAGCTGCTGTCTGCCAAAATCACTATTTTAGTAGTTCATTAAAGTAAATAAGGCTTTATGACTGCTGAATACCAACGATCAATCACTTAGATCATGTATTTTTAGGTAGAGATACATCCTTGGGACGTCCCTAGCCCATTGAAGTTGACATTTAAAATGGTTAAATGTGATTGTCAGCCCTAACAATCCATTCTAGCACCTCATCAGGCTCTGAAAAAGTCTTCATTGATGACGTGTTCCATCTATTCCAGGGGACAGCAGAGGAACTTCATCGATTCCACTCCTTCATCAATACAAGCAGTAAACATCTGAAATTCACCCTCACCTTCCATGTGCATGAAACAAGTTATCTGGACATTTTGACTAAGAGGGAGGGGGGTGGTTTTAGCACAGACCTATACAGGAAGCCGATGGACAGGACTTCCCTGTTACACGTAGACAGCTTCCACCCTACACCCCTAAAAAAGATCCTCACCATCAACCAATAAAGTCGCATACACAGGATTTGTAGTACACAGAGTGACTATGACAAACAAGCTGACTGTCTGAGTGTTTCAGACAGCGGGGTTACCCAGAGGAATGGCTGGATGAGTGTTTCAGACAGCGGGGTTACCCAGAGGAATGGCTGGATGAGTGTTTCAGACAGCGGGGTTACCCAGAGGAATGGCTGGATGAGTGTTTCAGACAGCGGGGTTACCCAGAGGAATGGCTGTCTGAGTGTTTTCAGACAGCGGGGTTACCCAGAGGAATGGCTGTCTGAGTGTTTTCAGACAGCGGGGTTACCCAGAGGAATGGCTGTCTGAGTGTTTCAGACAGCGGGGTTACCCAGAGGAATGGCTGGATGAGTGTTTCAGACAGCGGGGTTACCCAGAGGAATGGCTGGATGAGTGTTTCAGACAGCGGGGTTACCCAGAGGAATGGCTGGATGAGTGTTTCAGACAGCGGGGTTACCCAGAGGAATGGCTGGATGAGTGTTTCAGACAGCGGGGTTACCCAGAGGAATGGCTGGATGAGTGTTTCAGACAGCGGGGTTACCCAGAGGAATGGCTGGATGAGTGTTTCAGACAGCGGGGTTACCCAGAGGAATGGCTGTCTGAGTGTTTTCAGACAGCGGGGTTACCCAGAGGAATGGCTGTCTGAGTGTTTCAGACAGCGGGGTTACCCAGAGGAATGGCTGGATGAGTGTTTCAGACAGCGGGGTTACCCAGAGGAATGGCTGGATGAGTGTTTCAGACAGCGGGGTTACCCAGAGGAATGGCTGGATGAGTGTTACAGACAGCGGGGTTACCCAGAGGAATGGCTGGATGAGTGTTTCAGACAGCGGGGTTACCCAGAGGAATGGCTGGATGAGTGTTTCAGACAGCGGGGTTACCCAGAGGAACGGCTGGATGAGTGTTTCAGACAGCGGGGTTACCCAGAGGAATGGCTGGATGAGTGTTTCAGACAGCGGGGTTACCCAGAGGAATGGCTGGATGAGTGTTTCAGACAGCGGGGTTACCCAGAGGAATGGCTGGATGAGTGTTTCAGACAGCGGGGTTATCTAGAGGAACTGCTGGATGAGTGTTTCAGACAGCGGGGTTACCCAGAGGAATGGCTGGATGAGTGTTTCAGACAGCGGGGTTACCCAGAGGAACGGCTGGATGAGTGTTTCATACAGCGGGGTTACCCAGAGGAACGGCTGGATGAGTGTTTCAGACAGCGGGGTTACCCAGAGGAATGGCTGGATGAGTGTTTCAGACAGCGGGGTTACCCAGAGGAACGGCTGGATGAGTGTTTCAGACAGCGGGGTTACCCAGAGGAACGGCTGGATGAGTGTTTCAGACAGCGGGGTTACCCAGAGGAATGGCTGGGTGAGTGTTTCAGACTGCGGGGTTACCCAGAGGAATGGCTGGATGAGTGTTTCAGACAGCGGGGTTACCCAGAGGAATGGCTGGTTGAGTGTTTCAGACAGCGGGGTTACCCAGAGGAATGGCTGGATGAGTGTTTCAGACAGCGGGGTTACCCAGAGGAATGGCTGGATGAGTGTTTCAGACAGCGGGGTTATCTAGAGGAACTGCTGGATGAGTGTTTCAGACAGCGGGGTTACCCAGAGGAATGGCTGGATGAGTGTTTCATACAGCGGGGTTACTCAGAGGAATGGCTGGATGAGTGTTTCAGACAGCGGGGTTACCCAGAGGAATGGCTGGATGACGCAAGGGATCTTTATAAAAATACAGTGGTGGAAAAAGTACCCAATTGTCATACTTGAGTAAAGAAAACATTTAAAATGTCCTTTTAATTTTGTAAATTTAAAACAGAAACATAACTGTTTGTACTTATAGGGAACCAGATCGTGACTAGAACTCAGTTACTAAGTCTTTAACCACACTGTGTTGTTACACTGCTGAGTAAAAACTCATGCTTCCTACACTTTAACTTGTTGTCTGAAGATAAAGTGTACATTTTACTGAACTGCGTCCAGTCAGCAGATGGACTAGATGCCTCTTAGGCCACCCATTGTGACTCCGTCAAGAATTCAGCAGAGCAAGTTTGTATGAAGGTCTGGTTATTAAATGGGTACATAGTTCAATAGTAATATCCTCTAAAACGCTCTGGTGACAAACTTTGCTGCCCTGTTTCCAATTGTCCACATGGCTGGGAGAACCTATTCAAGTAAGTAAGTAAATAGATTATGAAAATGTAAAAAAAACCGATGTATTATTAGCTAACTAGCTACAGTGCAGGCTAACTCAAATGAGCTGCTAAATGAGCTAGCGATCTAGCCAACTTCACATACAGTATAGATAGATAGGTAGCTGGTGATATTTAATTCACTTAGCTAGCGAACTTCATATTAGCTAGCTATCTATTTATCACTGTAAAAAGCAAACTTCAAATGCATTTGTAGGTAGCTAGCTAACAGCCATGGAAGAGGGTGAAAGGATAGCAGCCCCAACTGTCAGTGAGAGAGGAGGCTATTCTGGATAGGGCAGGTACTTTTGTGTAGTTCCTGTCCCTAGAAGTGAGGACGGAGATAATAGTAACATAATATTCAGTGTGGTGTAATCTGACTATAATGAAGTCTGTTTCTTGTGAGGATTTCTGTCCTCAGATAAAGAGCTCTATGAAAGCCAGTCTACATATGAAGAGGTCCCAATGAAGAGCAGTGGTTCTCAGTCCTGGGGACTCAGAGGGGCACATTGTTGTTTTTGCCTTCACACTGCACAGCTGATTCAAATGATTCAAACTCATCATCAAGCTTCAAGTGGTATTTATGTATTCATTTGTGATGCCATCCTTGATATGATCCTGTTATTGTCACATGCTACACATGTACATATGTGTGCCCATGCATCTATCAATCCAATGTTATCATGATTTGTTATCAGGGATATTATACTTTAGTAATCCACAATGACCTGGTGATGTAACAGTCTAATAATTACATTGTCTTCCATATTCCTACAGATACCTTGTAACTGGAGATTCCTTCAAAACGATTGCCTACAGTTACCGTGTAGGGCACTGCAAGGTTGGGTGATCAGGGCCATCTGGGACTGCCTCCTGGAGGAATTCAGGTGTGTGAAGGCTACCTGTGTCCTGCGTAACTTCATGAGGATGGACACGAGGACCAGGAGGGGATCTGCAGCTCGCCGCCGTGTGCCAGAGGAGGAGTCTGCTGCTCTGCAGGATGTTTCAAGGATGGGGTCCAACAACGCAGCAAGAGAGGCAATCCGTGTGCAGGAGATCTTCACCTCCTACTTCTTCAAAGAGGGTGCTGTTCCCTGGCAACACCATAGACGTCACTATGCACAACCAAAGGCTCTTTTAAGAGCCATTCACATTGCAATAAGAGTATTCTTCCATTTACTGAGCTATGTCAACTGCAGTTATTCAATTCACAGTTTCTCTCCCTTTGATTTCTACTTCTCAGGTGAGGGTGCTGTTTAGGTAAGGGTGTGATTTCTGTACAAAAACAAAAACAGGCTATTTTAAATCACCCATATTGAAAAAATGTAGAACAATTAGACACCCTATAACCCACACCTACACACTCATGTATCAATCTGATGGATTGTGTTGTGCAGTAAACAGGCTCAGGTGTATAACTGTGGCTCCTTCCACCTTCAAAGAATAGGCAAGAGGGCCAACCATGGAGAATAGTAAGACACTTCATTATTTCTATAACTACGCTATATTGTTTGTCCTCGTGTGTCCGTTCATGTTTTTCAGCATAAAGTCCTCTGCAACCACTTAGTGTGGTGTGGACACCAGGTGAGGCCACACACAGATTCCTGTGAACACTGTCGCTTTAACTACCTTATTTTCTCAATAACAGTCTCTCTCCTTCACTTCATCCCTCTCTCCCCTTCTCCCTAAATCCTCTAGGTTATATCAGCTGTGTCGGTGAACCCCTCCTGCATCTGAACTGGCTACATAGAGGGCACAGCATGATCAGAGGTGAGAGGTCACTTGGTCAGGTCAACAGGAAGTATTATTAAAGAGATTCTTTACATTGAAATACAGATAGAGATGCAGTAGTCCCAGAGTTAATGATCCCAGGTCAGTTTATATTATACAGGAAGTATTATTAAAGAGATGCTTTACATTGAAATACAGATAGAGATGCAGTAGTCCCAGAGTTAATGATCCCAGGTCAGTTTTGCATTTCACCTCCTGATTGATGACTAACAATGTTAGAATAAAAAATAAAAACACAAGGTTTAAACATGCTCTCTCTCTCACCATCTGTCTCTTGTCTGCAGGTATGTTTTGATGTGAGAGGATGCCAACCCCCAGTCCCGTCATCACCACCTCACTTGCTTTTAAGAACCTTTGGGTCGACTAGAGACACTATGTAATTGTGATGAACTGAGAGAATATTTATGTAGCACTGTGATTCATTAATCATGTGCTGCCTTCCCTGCTCCTATGTGCTTACCTCTTTCCCTTTCTGTCTTTTACACCTCTCTCACCACCTCCTCTTTCTTCCTCTGTTTTTATAATGCACAACAGATGTGCATTGAAGTACAGATTAAACTTGTATTTATAACACTTGGATAATGAGCTTTTCAATAAAGCATTTCACATTCTCTACTGGTTGAAATGAAGTGTAATGTGATTAAATACTCCACCTATCCTGTGTTTATCAGATCAATGCAGATGAAGGGCATTAGATGTTGAGATGAACCAGTGTTAGAGTATTTACATGATGCATAGGAAGTGTAGTGTTCTGTTTTTTAACATGATATTTCTGTATATATGAATTAACTAGTTAAATCATGTTTCTTGTCTATTAGTTACAATGTGTAACCATTGATGTCCCAGGACCAAGATTGGTAAACACTGTTGAAGTGTATAATTGTAATCCATACATGCAGACACAGCGTCATTCAAAGACTGGAATTTGATACTCCTGGTATTGGATATGACTGAAAAATAATCTCAAAGACATTCATACCTAAACTGCACCTTTATTTGCCAAGGTAGAGTACATGATCAGTGAATATGTTAAATGTACAGGCTACAATGTGGGGATCTCATGCATGGTAATAACTACATGTATATACGACTTGCATCCTTGGCACAACATGATATTATATTCTACTCAATCCATAGGCTTCATTAATGTCATTCAGGCTGTTTTGAAGTTGATACAACTGGCTATGATAGCTGAGGTTCATAGGTTCTGAACTAATATGTATACCAAACGTTTGGGTCCATACACAGATCGGCTAGATAGCTAGCTACACATCCATAGGCATACAGGTATTTTAATCATCCACTGCACAATAAGCAAGAACATAGCTAGCTACGTTATTTCATCTATCTGCATGGCAAATATCAGCAAGGCAAGCTAACACAATTGTACATTCAATTTTCAGTAAATTCTTCAGCTGGCTAGATTCTATACATTCACTGTTTCACAAAACAACAGCCTGGTTTGCTGGTTGTTTCAGGAGTCCCTAAAACAACCAGAATGACAATTACATACTCATGTCACAACACCCATAATGCTAGTCAGCTAGCTGGCTAATGTTAGCTAGTCAGCTAGTTGGTTAATGTTAGCTAGTCAGCTAGCTGGTTATTGTTAGCTAGTCAGCTAGCTGGTTAATGTTAGCTAGTCAGCTAGCTGGCTAATGTTAGCTAGTCAGCTAGCTGGTTAATGTTAGCTAGTCAGCTAGCTGGTTAATGTTAGCTAGTCAGCTAGCTGTTTAATGTTAGCTAGTCCGTTAGTTGGCTAATGTTAGCTATTCAGCTAGCTGGCTAAATCGCGATTTTCGTAAATAAACTTTACGATAAGAAAAAGCATAATCGTTTGTCTCTACATTAACTAACATTTCTGTCAACTGTACATGTTTCTGCATGATTCGTTATGACGTTATAATCCCTTACATTTGCTTCCATCCTAGTATTTCTGTCCGCCATCTTTGATCCAGTTCAGTTCTGTGTAGGGGTACCCCTCTCTCCTAGTGTTTCTGTCCGCCATCTTTGATCCAGTTCAGTTCTGTGTAGGGTTACGCCTCTCTCCTAGTATTTCTGTCCTCCATCTTTGATCCAGTTCAGTTCTGTGTAGGGGTATCCCTCTCTCCTAGTATTTCTGTCCGCCATCTTTGATCCAGTTCAGTTCTGTGTAGGGGTACCCCTCTCTCCTAGTATTTCTGTCCACCATCTTTGATCCAGATCAGTTCTGTGTAGGGTTACGCCTCTCTCCTAGTATTTCTGTCCGCCATCTTTGATCCAGTTCAGTTCTGTGTAGGGGTACCCCTCTCTCCTAGTATTTCTGAAGAAAGTCTAACAGTCACTGGTGCAGCAGCAGCCTCCCCCGGTCCTAGGAGTTTAAGATGCGATGGAACGGTTGACGAAAAAAAAAAAATCACAGAAAAAATATATTGACCGATATTGATTTATTTAGGGTGGGGGGGGCTAATGAATATTTTAGGACCAGCGATGTCCCTTATTCCTACACTTTAACTTTTTGTCTGACAATAAAATATACATTTTACTCAACTGCGTTACCCACTCCAGTCAGCAGATGGCGGTCTGGGAATTTAAGGCGATGCTGTTGGTGTGACGTATAATGTAGTGGACGGAACTCTTCTTTCAACATCAGCAACAGTTAGTCAGACACCACGGTAGTTTGCTAGACAAAATAGCCGAACCGATAAAGCTCTTTAGACGCGTTAGTGTATATTAGCCTCTGTGTTTTAAACCCACTACTGTCGTCTAGTTAGTTATCCGATTTAATTTCATATTTACGGTGTTGTTGTTATTATTCAGCTAGCGGGCTGGTTAAGTTAGCATTAGCCTAGCTAGCTAACATCTCCGACCATGCGGTCACTGAGCTACTCTCCTCCTGCTAAAGAAGATGAGGACATCACAGTAAAACAAGAAGTAGAGGGTGAGGCCGTTACTGTGAAAGAAGAAAAAGACGCGTTCAGAGTGAAAGAGGAGGAGGATGTTACAGTAAAAGAAGAGGAGGATGCAGTTTATGGAGTGAAAGAGGAAGAGATGACTGTTACATCGATAGAGGAGGAAACTGGACATCTGGGCCCGGTTTCCCAAACGCATCTTAAGGCGTCCAATGGTTCTAACGGTGAACTTAGCCATAAGATGGTTTTGAGAAACCGTTCCCTGATTAACACTAGTAAGTACTGTCTTAAATACAGAGGCACAAACTCTGCAGTTGTTGAACTGATGTGTGGTGTTAAAGCGGAAATATGCAATAGCTACATCCATATTGTGACTTAGTTAAAACTATAATGTTGATATCATGGATGGTCAGTCCTTGCATCCATAGGTCTGTCTATGAATTTGAAAGTAGTTACATTTCTCCAACCCCATAATCATCTTATAACCAAAACAGTGGTGGAATGACAGCTTTGTTGTTGTATGAACTGCAGATTGCTGGGTTGTGTGAGTTATTTCAACAGTAACAAAATGGCTGCCCAGAGGCTTGGTTTGGTAAACAGCTGAGGGATGGGGGAAGGAGGAGTGTAACCACTCAAATTTATTCATCCAGGATGTCATAATGATAGTTTAACCAGGTTTCTAGGATATATAGTATATTCTAGAATTCATCCATGATGTCATAATGATAGTTTAACCAGGTTTCTAGGCTATATAGTATATTCTGGAATTCATCCATGATGTCATAATGATAGTTTAACCAGGTTTCTAGGCTATATAGTATATTCTAGAATTCATCCATGATGTCACAATGATAGTTTAACCAGGTTTCTAGGCTATATAGTATATTCTGGAATTCATCCATGATGTCATAATGATAGTTTAACCAGGTTTCTAGGCTATATAGTATATTCTAGAATTCATCCATGATGTCATAATGATAGTTTAACCAGGTTTCTAGGCTATATAGTATATTCTGGAATTCATCCATGATGTCATAATGATAGTTTAACCAGGTTTCTAGGCTATATAGTATATTCTATAACTGCCAGTGTAGATTTCCTTTGGAGGCAAATTATTAGAGCTGTTGATAAGTCATTGTATAATATTCAGCCAATTGTTTTTCATGTCATTACATTAAAGGCAAGACATACCTAGATTCAATTACATTCATGAATTGGTTTGAAACCTTTGTCTTCTCAAAATTGGTGCCTTGCCGGATTTGTAAAAAAAGGTTTGTCATGAAACTCTATTTTTTTTAAATGTATTTAAATGTAACCTTTATTTAACTATACAAGTCAGTTAACCTCTATGGACTAACATTAGATTATGTCAGCAGAGTACCCAGCCAGAAATAATCAGACACCCATTTTTCAAGCTAGCATATAATGTCACATAAACCCAAACCACAGCTAAATGCAGCACTAACCTTTGATGATCTTCATCAGATGACACCCCTAGGACATTATGTTATACAATACATGCATGTTTTGTTCAATCAAGTTCATATTTATATATCAAAAACCAGCTTTTTACATTAGCATGTGACGTTCAGAACTAGCATAACCCCCGCAAACTTCCGGTGAATTTACTAAATTACTCACGATAAACGTTCACAAAAAACATAATTATTTTAAGAATTATAGATACAGAACTCCTCTATGCACTCGCTATGTCCGATTTTAAAATAGCTTTTCGGTGAAAGCACATTTTGCAATATTCTGAGTACATAGCCCGGCCATCACAGGCTAGCTATTTTGACACCCAGCAAGTTTAGCACTCACCAAAGTCAGATTTACTATAAGAAAAATGTTATTACCTTTGCTGTTCTTCGTCAGAATGCACTCCCAGGACTTCTACTTCAATAACAAATGTTGGTTTGGTTCAAAATAATCCATAGTTATATCCAAATAGCGGCGTTTTGTTCGTGCGTTCAAGACACTATCTGAAAGGTAAATAAGGGTCACGCGCCCGACGCGTTTCGTGACAAAAAAATTCTAAATATTCCATTACCGTACTTCGAAGCATGTCAACCGCTGTTTAAAATCAATTTTTATGCGATTTTTCTCGTAAAAAAGCGATAATATTCCGACCGGGAAACCCTGTATACGCTCAAAGAGAGAGAAAGTAAAAATGGAGTCGCCCCTTGCACGCCCCTCCATTCTCATTGTTCTCAGATCGACCACTTACTGAAGGCGCTAATGTGTTTCAGCCTGGGGCTCCAAAGCCAAGATTCAAATTTCTGGCGCCTTCTGAGAGCCTATGGGAGCGTTAGAAAATGTCACGTCATGCCAGAGATCCCCTGTTTTGGTTAGAGATGATCAAAGAAGGCCATGAAATGGTCAGAGAGAGCGCTTCCTGTTTGGAATCTTCTCAGGTTTCGGCCTGCCAAATGAGTTCTGTTATACTCACAGACACCATTCAAACAGTTTTAGAAACTTTGGAGTGTTTTCTATCCAAAGCTAATAATTATATGCATGTTCTAGTTTCTGGGCAGGAGTAATAATCAGATTAAATTGGGTACGTTTTTTTATCCGGCCGTGCAAATACTGCCCCCTATCCCCAACAGGTTAACAACACCCAAATGGATAACGCTGTTCTTAATACTGTAGCAAACATTATATTAAGCAGGACATTCAAGCGAGCCTTACAATTATAATCCAAAGTAGTGTGAAATGAACTCATAAGCAACCTGGTAATGGAGGTTACTCCCCTGAGTTTCCCCCATTCACATTCAGAATACATTGTGAAAAACTAAAATCTTTGCTCACCATTTTTGCTCCAGGCAGATATACTACATCCATAACTAGTGGTTTCCTCATTAGCAGGGAGGAGTTTCTGCAATCAAATTGCATGTGCATCGCCCTCATGCCACAATTTTAGGAAACACAGAAAGGGCCCTACATTGGAGACCAATTAGTCATCTGGCACAGTGCTTAAGAGTTTCAACAACATGAATAACTTATCTCTAGCCTACAATCATCGATGTTACTACTAATGTGAAAACAAGACAAATATGACTGTTCTTGCTCATTTTAAGACAATTGTCAAGTAATTTTAACGTTCATTACAGACGTCAATTGTTGTACAACATCATGGCAACGCTGTTGGCATCACCTTTTACAGTGGATTACCGCTGTTGTGGGCCTTTAACCATCTGTCTGACTTTGTTGTTCACACAGGAGAGAGATGTGACTATCGTGGATCCTCTGGGGAGCCTCAACAACATCATGATGCTGAAGAGGCAGAGAAGAGTCTCTCCAGATCAGAACACCTCAAGAAACACCTGCAGAGACCCACAGGGAAGAGAACTCACTGCTGCTCTGACTGTGGGAAGAGATTCACCTCATCAACAGGCATTCAAATTCATCAGAGAATCCACACAGGAGAGAAACCTTACGGCTGTGATCAATGTGGGAAGAGTTATAATTCATCTAGCAATCTTATTGTACACCAAAGAACACACACAGGAGAGAAACCTTATAGCTGTGGTCAATGTGGGAAGAGTTTTACTCAGTCAAGCAACCTGATATCACACCAGAGAACACACACAGGAGAGAAACCTTATAGCTGTGGTCAATGTGGGAAGAGTTTTACTGAGTCAGGCAAACTGAAATCACACCAGAGAACACACACTGGAGAGAAACCTTTTATCTGTGGTCAATGTGGTAAGAGTTTTACTACATCTGGCTCTCTGACTGAACACCAGAGAACACACACAGGAGAGAAACCTTGCTGTAATCAATGTGGGAAGAGTTTTACTACATCTAGCTATCTAGCAATACACCAGAGAACACACACAGGAGAGAAACCTTGCTGTAATCAATGTGGGAAGAGTTTTTCTACATCTGGCTATCTATCAATACACCAGAGAACACACACAGGAGAGAAACCTTGCTGTAATCAATGTGGGAAGAGTTTTTCTACATCTGGCTATCTATCAATACACCAGAGAACACACACAGGAGAGAAACTTTATAGCTGTGATCTATGTTGGAAGAGATACTCTGATAAAAGATCTCTGATCAAACATCAGAAAATACATACATGAAGGAGTTGTTTCATGACATCAATGAAAAAATGTCAATGTCTTTAACATTGTAGTAGGAGTATTTTTGGGAATTTCACAATTTAGAACCCTAAACGTTTGCCCCATTCAATTGATTTCAGCGTGATATGGATATTAGCCTTGGGAAAAATCCAGGCTCTGAATTGAAAGAGTTACTATTTATGTGATTTAACAAAAAGTACTAACAAAAAAAGAGTTGTGTTACACTTACCATGTTGGTGACCCACTTGAATCAAAATGCAACACTTCAAAATGTAGCGAGCTGTTTTCTACCAGTTGTCCTCTAACCAGGGATGTACACATTATTCCCAGATTCCGTGTGCTTTTTGAGCTGTTAGTTTTAACAGGACGTGCAACCTCATCTCCCTTCTGTCACACAAATGATTTTAGCATGATATCAATGAGTTATGACAAATAAGTGTTGTGTTCCTTTGTTTAGCGACCCCTAAATTTAAATGCATCACTCCAAAATGTAGCTGACTGTCTTCTGCAGGTTGTCCTCTAACCAGTGAGGTAAAATATATCTCCCATTTCCATGTGTTTTTTTTGGTTGTGCCAAAAACGCTATTTTGACAAGTAGCAATAAATCACTGATATCCATTAGGGGGGAAATCAGGTTGTACGTGCTGTTGAAACTAGCATAACTAAAAAAACACATGGAAATGGGAGATATATTTTACCTCACTGGTTAGAGGACAACCTGCAGAAGACAGTCAGCTACATTTTGGAGTGATGCATTTAAATGTAGGGGTCGCTAAACAAAGGAACACAAAACTTATTTGTCATCACTCATCGATATCGTTTTCAATTTATCACAAACTGTTTCTGCATTTGGACTATTGATTTGGACACGTTAAAACTGTGACATTGGGGATATCCCACCTAGCAAAATGTAATTGAAACTAAGACTATGCCCGACGTACAATATAAGTTTGTTTTTAGTTGAAAAGAAAACTATTTAATTTCAATGTACTTGCAGCTTATACACATGGATGTCTATAATACATTTTATTAACAATCCTAATAAATTGAGTGCTCCAGTCAACACCTTTAGTTGCTCCACCTTGTGGGTTTTTCTTCTGTTTGCCTCTTCTTGGGCAGATTTAGTGGGTCTCATGGTGGGTGTCTTTTATGTCCCAGTTGTTGTTACTAGTCAACTTTCAGTGGACACTGAGAGCAAAACTGCAAGATTATGTTATAATACTTTTATTGCATCAAATGGTTGTTTTATGCAACAGAATAGAGGGTTCTTATAACTATTGTGTCTGTGTTCTACTGAGGATGGGCCTCTGGGAGAAAACACTGTCAGGAGATTTACAATGTCTTTTGGGTGATAAAACCTAAAGAGACCGCATTCCAGAACATGAGTTAATGTTTCTGTTCTATATGGTACCAGGGAGCGATGACCCCAGGGCCAGACCCTGGTCTCTACACAAAGAGTACTGTTTTTACAGCAGATACTGTCTGCTGAGAATTATAAGTATCTTTCATACAAATCTTAACCTTGTGACCCGTTCTATACATCTGTTGTTGGTCATGTAGGTTGAAAGGGCTATAAAAGACCTTTGTACTTTTGTCCCCTGGGTCCACCAGCCATCATTATTGTAGGGCACTCAATTGATTCACTTTATATGTGTACGTTATATTGACCTGCTCCCTTATAAGTGAATAAAGATTTAGTTTAAGAATAACTCTGACTTGTGATAAGTTTGTCTCTCCTCAATTGATATTAAAGAAAATAACAACCACATTTGGGGATGTGAATCTTGACTTGGTGACCGCTCCTGGTGACCTGGGTAAATGATGCACGAGGGATCTCAGGGAGACCACACTGCGGGAACGGGGCAAATGGACCCACCTTTGTTCTGAGAGGCAGCCAGCCGAGTGGATACCACATCTCAAATGTAGTTTTAAGAAAGAGGTGAGCGAAACAGGCAAAGTGGAGTTTTTAGAAAAGAGTGTGTATTCCTGTGTGGAGGTGTAAACAGGGCCCAGTCAGTAGGCTCTGAGGCTGTCTATGAACTGGATGAAAACTAGAATCTGTGTTTACTAGTTAAGACCATTTATGGTATAGTATGGTGCACCTGTAATTTTTTTAAACCTGGACACCATTTTAGAAGTATTGAAAGATGTAAATGTATGAGTTGCATTATCCTAGGAACTAACCATTAGATAGAAATGTGGAAATATTCCTGCAGGTTAAAATATTGTTGAAAAACAACTAATTGATTAGGTATGTTTGGGAATAGCATTGTGTGACTGTGGAAATGAGTCTTAAACCCGTTAGGGCTACCCCCCCACTTCTCTTAATTTCCGCCTGAAGACATACCCAAATCTAACTGTCTGTAGCTCAGGCCCAGTAGCAAGGATATGCATTTTCTTGGTTTCATTTGAGAGGAAACACTCTGAAGTTTGTGGAAATGTGAATTGAATGTAGGAGAATATAACACAATAGATCTGGTAGAAGAAAATACAAGGAAACAAACATACGTTTTCTGGTTTCTATTGTTGTTGCACCATCTTTCAACTGAAAAGGAACAGCCAAACATTCAGATAGGATGCTGGGGATAATTTCTATGCAGAATGTAAGAGGGCAACAGTATCTGAGAAAAGTTTGCTCACCACCAAAAGAAAACAACTTCCATTTCACATAATCAACTACAATGCTTCACCTTCACCAATATAAACATGGTGTCTACTGGCTTTCAACAATTAAAAACAAGAAAAAAACACGTATTTCTAAATAATAATATACAATAGTACTATTTTTTTCTCCTTTTTCTGTCTATAGAATCCTAAAACTCACTAGCTTCTAGAACTCTCGTCTTCCTAAAACTCACTAGCTTCTAGAACACTCGTCTTCCTAAAACTCACTAGCTTCTAGAACACTCGTCTTCCTAAAACTCACTAGCTTCTAGAACTCTCGTCTTCCTAAAACTCACTAGCTTCTAGAACTCTCGTCCCCTTGGAACGAGCCCAAACAAAAATCATCTCAAATACGGAAAAACATGCCGTATAACAAAACTCAAATCAAATTGTACTGCGCCGAATACAACAGGTGTAGACCTGTAGACCTAACAGTGAAATGCTGACTTACGAGCCCCTAACCAACAGTGCAGTTTCAAAAACATACAGAAAAGAATAAGAGATAAAACTCATCTCCAACACGGAAAAACGTGTCAAAATAATATGTGATCCATGGTAACACACTGGCTAAACGCAAAACACAAATCTTTTTGACTGCCCACCCTTGAGACAATCAGCAACCAAGTTGTCCTTACCACAGACATGTCTGATTTCAAGAGGAAACTCCTGCAATATCCATAGTAACTTTCCACACCTCACTGCGGAGCTTCTCTCTCTTTTCAGGGTTCACTAGATAGGCATGTTGTTGGATCGGGGCCCAGTCCCCAATGTCATGCTCTAGTACATTTGGGTTGGCACATCTGAGAATGAACCCTGATATTCTAAAAACAGGGCAACAATGTCAATATAATTGTACCAAAAAAATTGTCAGTTGGTTGCATAAATAATTATGATTACTAAATGTTACATGAAATGAAAATATGAAATAGCCCCAATGTCAAAACACAGTTTTAACGTGTCCAAATCAATAACCAATATGCAGAAACAGTGTGGGATAAAGTGAAAACCTAAACATAAAATGTGCTATGTACACAAACATCTGCCACAATAATCATATTACTTGTATTTTTTTTAAACAAGCACCTTGTTTTGACAAGTAGCAATAAATCACTGATAATCGATTAGGGGGGAAATCAGGTTGTACGTGATGTTGAAACTAACACAACTAAAAAAACACATGGAAATGGGAGATATATTTTACCTCACTGGTTAGAGGACAACCTGCAGAAGACAGTCAGCTACATTTTGGAGTGATGCATTTAAATTTAGGGGTCGCTAAACAAAGGAACACTTACTTGTCATAACTCATCGATGTCATAACTCATCGATATCATGTTGAAATCAATTGCGCGAGAGGAGGGAGATGAGGTTGCACGTCCTGTAAAAACTAACAGCTCCAAAACCACACGGAATCTGGGAATAATGTGTACATCCCTGGTTAGAGGACAATTTGTAGAAAACAGCTATCTACATTTTGATTCAAGTGGGTCACCAATGCTGTAAATGTAACACAGCTCTTTTTTTGTTAGTCACTTTTTGTTAAATCACATAAATAGTAACTCCTCCAATTCAGAGCCTGGATTTTCCCCCTGAGGCTAATATCCATATCATGTTGAAATCAATAGAACAGGGGACAAACGTTTAGGGTTCTACATTGTGACATCATTAAAATATATTGATATCATTTAACAACTCCTTCATGTATTTTCTGATATTTGATCAGAGGTCTTTTATCAGATTATCTCTGGTCACAGCTATAAGATTTCTCTCCTGTGTGTGTTCTCTTGTGTACTGTCAGCTCTCCAGATCGACCAAAACTCTTCCCACATTGATTACAGCTATAAGGTTTCTCTCCTGTGTGTATTCTCTGGTGCACTGTCAGAGAGCCAGACCTACTAAAACTCTTCCCACATTGATCACAGCTATAAGATTTCTCTCCTGTGTGTATTCTCTGGTGTCGAGTCAGTGTGCTAGGTGCAGCAAAACTCTTCCCACATTGACCACAGCTATAAGATTTCTCTCCTGTGTGTGTTCTCTGGTGTAAAGTCAGAGAGCCAGACATACTAAAACCCTTCCCACATTGATCACAGCTATAAGATTTCTCTCCTGTGTGTGTTCTCTGGTGCACAGTCAGATCTCCAGATTGACCAAAACGCTTCCCACACTGATCACAGATATAAGATTTCTCTCCTGTGTGTATTCTCTGGTGTCGAGTCAGTGTGCTAGGTGCAGCAAAACTCTTCCCACATTGATCACAGCTATAAGGTTTCTCTCCTGTGTGTGTTCTCTGGTGCACTGTCAGATCTCCAGATTGACCAAAACGCTTCCCACACTGATCACAGCTATAAGGTTTCTCTCCTGTGTGTGTTCTCTGGTGCACTGTCAAACCTCCAGATCGACCAAAACGCTTCCCACACTGATCACAGATATAAGATTTCTCTCCTGTGTGTGTTCTTTGGTGTAATGTCAGCTGGCCAGATTGAACAAAACTCTTCCCACATTGACCACAGCTATAAGGTTTTTCTCCTGTGTGTGTTCTGTGGTGTGATATCAGGCTGGTTGACTGAGTAAACCTCTTCCCACATTGACCACAGCTATAAGATTTCTCTCCTGTGTGTGTTCTCTGGTGTTGAGTTAGATGGCCAGATGTAGTACATCTCTTCCCACATTGAGTACAGCTATAAGGTTTCTCCCCTGTGTGAATTATCTGATGAATTTTAATGCCTGATGAGGTGAATCTCTTCCCACAGTCAGAGCAGCAGTGAGTTCTCTTCCCTGTGGATCTCTGCAGGTGATTATTGAGGTGTTCTGATCTGGAGAGACTCTTCTCTGCCTCGTCAGCATCATGAGGTTGTTGAGGCTCCCCAGAGGATCCAAGATAGTGAAGTATCTCTCCTGTGTGAACAACAAAGTCAGACAGATGATTTAAAGGCCCACAACAGCAGAAATCCACTGTAAAAGGTGATGCCAACATCGTAGCCATGATGTTATACAACAATTGACGTCTGTAATGAATGTTAACATGATTTAACAATTGTCTTAAAATGAGCAAGAACATTCATATTTTGTCTTATTTTCACATTCGTAGTAACATCAATGATTGTAGGCTAGAAATAAATTATTAGAGTTGTTGAAACTCTAAGCAGTGTGCCAGACGACTTTTGGTCTCCAATATAGGCCCCTTTCTGTTTTTCCGATGCACATGCAATTTGGTTGTAGAAACTCCTCCCTGCTAATGAGGAAACCACTAGTTATGGATGTAGTATATCTGGTAATGAGGAAACCACTAGTTATGGATGTAATATATCTGGTAATGAGGAAACCACTAGTTATGGATGTAGTATATCTGGTAATGAGGAAACCACTAGTTATGGATGTAGTATATCTGGTAATGAGGAAACCGATAGTTATGGATGTAGTATATCTGCTAATGAGGAAACCACTAGTTATGGATGTACTATATCTGCCTGGAGCAAAAATGGTGAGCAAAGATTTTAGTTTTTCACAATGTATTCTGAATGGGGGAAAACTCAGGGAAGTAACTTCCATTTCCAGGTTGCTTATGAGTGCATTTCACACTACTTTGGATTATAATTGTAAAGCTCGCTTGAATGTCCTGCTTAATATAATGTTTGCTACAGTATTAAGAACCGAGTTAATGACAGTATCCATTTGGGTGTTGTCAATAAACTTATGATTTTTTAAATGTATTTTTTTGTACATTTTGTTTTTCACCTTTATTTAACCAGGTAGGCCAGTTGAGAACAAGTTCTCATTTACAACTGCGACCTGGCCAAGATAAAGCAAAGCAGTGCGACACAAACAACACAGAGTTACACATGGGATAAACAAGCATACAGTCAATAACACAATAGAAAAATCTATATACAGTTGTGCAAATGGAGTAAGGAGGTAAGGCAATAAATAGGCCACAGCAGCGAAGTAATTACAATTTAGCAAATTAACACTGGAGTGATACATGTGCAAGTAGAAATACTGGTGTGCAAAAGAGCAAAAAAAGTAAATAAAAACATGGGGATGAGGTAGGCAGTTGGATGGGCTATTTACAGATGGGCTGTGTACAGCTGCAGCGATCGGTAAGCTGCTCAGATAGCTGATGCTTAAATTTAGTGAGGGAGATATATGTCTCCAACTTCAGCGATTTTTGCAATTCGTTCCAGTGATTGGCAGCAGAGAACTGGAAGGAAATGCGGCCAAAGTAGGTGTTGGCTTTGGGGATGACCAGTGAGATATACCTCCTGGAGCGCGTGCTATGGGTGGGTGTTGCTATGGTGACCTGTGAGCTGAGATAAGGTGGCCTAGCAAAGACTTGTAGATGACCTGGAGCCAGTGGGTTTGGCGACGAATATGTAGAGAAGGCCAGCCGACGAGAGCGTACAGGTCGCAGTGGTGGATGGTACATGGGGCTTTGGTGACAAAACGGATGGCACTGTGATAGACTGCATCCAGTTTGCTGAGTAGAGTGTTGGAGGCTATTTTGAAAATGACATCGCCGAAGT
The DNA here is from genome assembly GCF_965601325.2 of Salmo salar. Taxonomy (NCBI): domain Eukaryota; kingdom Metazoa; phylum Chordata; class Actinopteri; order Salmoniformes; family Salmonidae; genus Salmo; species Salmo salar. Next base: position 1,563,064 of record NW_027675333.1, read on the forward strand.
CAAGGATCGGTAGGATAGTCAGTTTTACGAGGGTATGTTTGGCAGCGTGAGTGAAGGTAGCTTTGTTGCGAAATAGGAAGCCGATTCTAGATTTAATTTTGGATTGGAGATGCTTAATATGAGTCTGGAAGGAGAGTTTACAGTCTAACCAGATACCTAGGTATTTGTAGTTGTCCACATATTCTAAGTCAGAATCGTCCAGAGTAGTGATGCTAGTCGGGCGGGTGCGGGCAGCGATCGGTTGAAGAGCATACATTTAGTTTTACTAGTGTTTAAGAGCAGTTGGAGGCCACGGAAGGAGAGTTGTATGGCAATGAAGCTCGTTTGGAGGTTTGTTAACCTCTCTAGGGAAGGTGGGATGAAATCGTCCTGTGGCGCGTTATTCAAATACCTTAGAAATGCTATTACTTCAATTTCTCAAACATATGACTATTTTACACCATTTTAAAGACAAGACTCTCGTTAATCTAACCACACTGTCCGATTTCAAAAAGGCTTTACAACGAAAGCAAAACATTAGATTATGTCAGCAGAGTACCCAGCCAGAAATAATCAGACACCCATTTTTCAAGCTAGCATATAATGTCACATAAACCCAAAAGACAGCTAAATGCAGCACTAACCTTTGATGATCTTCATCAGATGACAACCCTAGGACATTATGTTATACAATACATGCATGTTTTGTTCATATTTATATCAAAAAACAGCTTTTTACATTAGCATGTGATGTTCAGAACTAGCATACCCCCCGCAAACTTCCGGTGAATTTACTAAATTACTCACGATAAACGTTCACAAAAAACATAACAATTATTTAAAGAATTATAGATACAGAACTCCTCTATGCACTCGCCATGTCCGATTTTAAAATAGCTTTTCGGTGAAAGCACATTTTGCAATATTCTCAGTAGATAGCCCGGCATCACAGGGCTAGCTATTTAGACACCGACCAAGTTTAGCCCTCACCAAAAGATTTACTATAAAAAAAAATGTTATTACCTTTGTTGTTCTTCGTCAGAATGCACTCCCAGGACTTCTACTTCAATAACAAATGTTGGTTTGGTTCAAAATAATCCATAGTTATGTTCAAATATCCTCTGTTTTGTTCGTGCGTTCAAGACACTATCCGAATGGTAAAGAAGGGTGACAAGCACGACGCATTTCGTGACAAAAAATTCTAAATATTCCATTACCGTACTTCGAAGCATGTCAACTGCTGTTTAAAAAAAAAATGTATGCCATTTTTCTCGTAAAAAAGCAATAATATTCCGACCAGGAAAGCGTGTTTAGGCTCAAAGACGAAAGAAAATAAAAACATGGGGTTGACTCGTGCACGCGCCTACGCCAATGGTCCTCTGATAGACCACTTAGCAAAAGCGCTAAAGTTTTTCAGCCAGGGCCTGGAATTACATCATTCAGCTTTTTCCCGCCTTCTGAGAGCCTATGGGAGCCGTAGGAAGTGTCACGTTACAGCAAAGATCCTCAGTCTTCAATAAACAGAGCCAAGAAGCTCAAGGAATGGTCAGAGAGGGCACTTCCTGAACAGAATCTCCTCAGGTTTTTGCCTGCCATATGAGTTCTGTTATACTCACAGACACCATTCAAACAGTTTTAGAAACTTTAGGGTGTTTTCTATCCAAAGCCAATAATTATATGCATATTCTAGTTTCTGGGCAGTAGTAATAACCAGATTAAATCGGGTATGTTTTTTATCCGGCCGTGTAAATACTGCCCCCACAGGTTAACAGTGTCCAAAGAAGGGCCAGATGTATACAGAATGGTGTCGTCTGCGTAGAGGTGGATCAAGGAATCACCCGCCGCAAGAGCAACATCGTTGGTATATACAGAGAAAAGAGTCGGTCCGAGAATTGAACCCTGTGGTACCCCCATAGAGACTGCCAGAGGTCCGGACAACAGGCCCTCCGATTTGACACACTGAACTCTATCTGAGAAGTAGTTGGTGAACCAGGCGAGTCAGTCATTTGAGAAACCAAGGCTATTGAGTCTGCCGATAAGAATACAGTGATTGACAGAGTCGAAAGACTTGGCCAGGTCGATGAAGACGGCTGCACAGTAGTGTCTTTTATCGATGGCGGTTATGATATCGTTTAGTACCTTGAGCGTGGCTGAGGTGCACCCGTGACCAGGTCGGAAACCGGATCAGCGGAGAAGGTACGGTGGGATTCAAAATGGTCAGTGATCTGTTTATTAACTTTTTGGTGACAGGGGGCAGTATTCGGAAATTCAGATGAATAATGTGCCCAAATTAAACTGCCTGCTACTCGGGCCCAGAAGGTAGGATATGCATATTATTAGTAGATTTGAATAGAAAACACTCTGACGTTTCTAAACTGTTTGAATGATGTCTGTGAGTATAACAGAACTCATATGGCAGGCAAAAACCTGAGAAAAAATCCAACCAGGAAGTGGTTTGTAGTTTTTCAAGACTGGGCCTATTTGATATACAGTGACTTAGGGTTCATTTTGCACTTCCTAAGGCTTCCACTAGATGTCAACAGTCTTTAGAACGTTGTTTCAGGCTTTTGCAGTGAACAGGGAGTGAACAAGAGCTCCTGGAGTGATATGACTGAGAGAATGACATGGCCTCAGTTGTGTGCTTTCACGTGAGAGGTAGCTGTGTTCCATTACATTTTTGAAGACATTTTGAATCGTCCGGTTGGAATATTATTGAATATTTATGGTAAAAAGGCCGTAAAGATTGATGCTATACATCGTTTGACATGTTTCTACGAACGTAAATATAACTTTTTTTGACTTTTCGTCGTGAAATTTTCGGCGCGCTTCCTACATTTGGAGTAGCTTACTGAACGCGTTAACAAAAAGGACTTAAATGATGGACTTTATCGAACAATAAAAGATTTATTGTGGACCTGGGATTCCTGGGAGTGCATTCTGAGGTAAGTGAATATTTATAATGCTATTTATGATTTTAGATGACTCCAAAATGGCGGGTATCTGTATTGCCTGATGTTTTTTGAGCGCTGTACTCAGATTATCAAAGTGTGCTTTCCCGTGAAGCTTTTTTGAAATCTGTTACAGCGGTTGCATTAAGGAGATGTTTAACTATAATTCTTTGAATAACAGTTTAATATTTTATCAACGCTTATGATGAGTATTTCTATAAATTGATGTGCTCATTCACCGGAAGTTTTCAGAGGAAAAGCATTTCTGAACATTACGGGCCAATGTAAAATGGGTTTTTTGGATATAAATATGAACTTTATCGAGCAAAAAATACATGTATTCTGTAACATGAAGTCCTATGAGTGCCATCTGATGAAGATCATCAAAGGTTAGTGCTTAAATTTAGCTGTATTTCTGGTTTTTGTGACGCCTGTCCTTGCTTGGAAAAATGGCTGTGTGGCTTTTAATCTAATGTTTTACCGTAAAACCTTTTTTGAAATCGGACAACGTGGTTGGATTAAGGAGAAGTGTATCTTTAAAATGGTGTAAAATAGTAGTATGTTTGAGAAATTTGAATTATGAGATTTTTGCTGTTTTGAATTTGCCGCCAGGTGGGATGCTAGCGTCCCACATAGCCCATACCAGTTAACTTGGCTTCCGAAGACTTTAGAAAGGCAGGGCAGGATGGATATAGGTCTGTAACAATTTGGATCTAGAGTGTCGCCCCCTTTGAAGAGGGGGATGACCACGGAAGCGTTCCAATCTTTAGGAATCTCGGAAGATACGAAAGAGAGGTTGAACAGACTAGTAATGGGGTTGCCACAATGGCTGCGGATAATTTGAGAAAGAGAGGGTCCAGATTGTCTAGCCCAGCTGATTTGTAGGGGTCCAGGTTGTCTAGCCCAGCTGATTTGTAGGGGTCCAGGTTTTGCAACACTTTCAGAACATCAGCTATCTGGATTTGGATGAAGGAGAAGCTGGGGAGGCTCGGGCAAGTAGCTGCGGTGGGTGGGGAGCTGTTGGCCGGGGTTGGGGTAGCCAGGAGGAAAGCATGGCCAGCCGTAGAGAAATGCTTATTGAAATTCTCGATTATCGTGGATTTATCGGTGGTGACAGTGTTTCCTAGCCTCAGTGCAGTGGGCAGCTGGGATGAGGTGCTCTTATTCTCCATGGACTTTACAGTGTCCCAAAACTTTTTGGAGTTAGAGCGACAGGATAAAAATGTATGTTTGAAAAAGCTAGCCTTTGCTTTCCTAACTGACTGTGAATTGGTTCCTGACTTCCCTGAAAAGTTGCATATCGCGGGCAGTATTCAATGCTAGTGCAGTACGCCACAGGATGTTTTTGTGCTGGTCGAGGGCAGTCAGGTATGGAGTGAACCAAGGGCTATATCTGTTCTTAGTTCTACATTTTTTGAAAGGGGCTTATTTAAAGCATCAGACAAGTTACGTACATATAGTTGATTTTATTAAAACACATGGAGCGATTGGTAGAAAGAACAGATGACTCTTGGTTGACCAAGATGTATTTTAGGTGGGGACAGCACTAGAACATGATTTTGGGGCTCCCAAGTGGCACAGCGGTCTAAGACACTGCATCTCAGTGCTAGAGGCGTCACTACAGGCTGTATCACAACCGGCCGTGATTGGGAGTCCCATAGGGTGGTGCACAATTGGCCCAGCGTCGTCCGGGGTAGGCCATCATTGGAAATAAGAATTTGTTCTTAACTGACTTGCCTAGTTAAATAAAGGTTACATTTAAATAAATAAGTGTTTTTTGACAAACCGTTTTTTACAAACCCGTCAAGGCTCCAAATTTGAGAAGGGTTTAAAACAAAGGTTTCAAACCAATGCATGAATGTTATTGAATCTAGGTATGTTTCGCCTTTAATGTAATGACATGAAAAAAATTGGCTGAATATTATACAATGACTTATCAACAGCTCTAATAATTTGCCTCCACAGGAAATCTACACTGGTAATTCTATAATATACTATATAGCCTAGAAACCTGGTTAAACTATCATTATGACATCATGGATGAATTCTAGAATATACTATTTATCCTAGAAACCTGGTTAAACTATCATTATGACATCATGGATGAATTCTAGAATATACTATATAGCCTAGAAACCTGGTTAAACAATCATTATGACATCATGGATGAATTCTAGAATATACTATTTATCCTAGAAACCTGGTTAAACTATCATTATGACATCATGGATGAATTCTAGAATATACTATTTATCCTAGAAACCTGGTTAAACTATCATTATGACATCATGGATGAATTCTAGAATATACTATATAGCCTAGAAACCTGGTTAAACTATCATTATGACATCATGGATGAATTCTAGAATATACTATATAGCCTAGAAACCTGGTTAAACTATCATTATGACATCATGGATGAATTCTAGAATATACTATATATCCTAGAAACCTGGTTAAACTATCATTATGACATCCTGGATGAATAAATTTGAGTGGTTACACTCCTCCTTCCCCCATCCCTCAGCTGTTTACCAAACCAAGCCTCTGGGCAGCCATTTTGTTACTGTTGAAAAAACCCACACAACCCAGCAATCTGCAGTTCATACAATAACAAAGCTGTCATTCCACCAGTTTTGGTAATAAGATGATTAGGGGGTTGGAGAAATGTAACTACTTTCAAATTCATAGACAGACCTATGGATGCAAGGACTGACCATCCATGATATCAACATTATAGTTTTACCTATGTTGAGGCTATACAGTGTTGATTTACATTGTTTCTAGACATTGGAGTAAAAAAAGCCTATTTGGGGTTCTGATGGGGTACAACAGTTGAACTAAGCTCATGAGACATGTGTTATATTCTTCAAGAATCAATGGGTATAAATAAATAATTAAAAAGTCACAATATGGATGTAACAATTGCAGATTTCCCCTTTAACACCACACATCAGTTCAACAACTGCAGAGTTTGTGCCTCTGTATTTAAGACAGTACTTACTAGTGTTAATCAGGGCCCGTTCATCGTTAGAACCATTGGATGCCTTAACATGCCTTTGGGAAACCGGGCCCAGATATCCAGATTCTTCCTCTTCTTCCTTCTTCGATGTGACAGTCATCTCCCCCTCTTCCTCTTTCACTCCAAAAACTGCATCCTCCTCTTCTTTTACTGTAACATCCTCCTCCTCCTTCACTCTGAACACGTCTTCCTCTTCTTTCACTGTAATGTCTTTCTCTTCTTCTTTCACGGTAACAGCCTCACCCTCTACTTGTTTTTGTATTGAAACAGCCTCCTCTTCCTCCTCCTCTTTGAAGAGAGCTTCTTTCTCCGTCCAGCAGGCCTCATCTTCTTTAACAGGAGGAGAGTAGCTTAGTGAGCGCATGGTCGGAGATGTTAGCTAGCTAGGCTAATGCTAACTTAACCAGCCCGCTAGCTGACTAATAACAACAACACCGTAAATATGAAATTAAATCGGATAACTAACTAGACGACAGAAGTGGGTTTAAAACACAGTGGCTAATATACACTAAAGCGTCTAATGAGCTTTATTGTTCGGCTATTTTGTCTAGCAAGCTACCATGGTGTCTGACTAACTGTTGCTACTGTTGAAAGAAGCTTTCCGTCCACTAGATTATACGTCACACCAACAGCATTACCTTAAATTCCCAGACCGCCATCTGCTGACTGGAGTGGGTAACGCAGTTGAGTAAAATGTATATTATAATGTTCAGACAAAAAGTTAAAGTGTAGGAAGCATGAGTTTTTACTCACCAGTGTAACAACACAGCGTGGTTAAAGACTTAGTAAGCTAGTTGTAGTCACGATATGGTTACCTATAAGTACAAACAGCTATGTTTTTGCATTATTACAAATGTATTAACTTATTTCGGGAAATCTTCTAAACTACCCACAATGCACTATTTCCCAACGTCATATGTATTATCAACTCTATGCTACCGAGTTTGTATGCCAGTGTAACGGTGTAATGAAGTTACATTTAAAAAATGTATTTAACCATTATTTAACCAGGCAAGCCAGCTAAGAACAAATTATTATTTACAATGACGGACCTACCCCTGCCAAACCCCCTGCCCAAACCCTCACCAAGACGATGCTGGGCCACTGTGCGTTGCCCTATGGGACTCCCTATCACGGCCTGTTATGATACAGCCTAGTTTTGAACCAGGGTCTGTAGTGATGCCTCTAGCACTGAGATGCAGGACCTTAGACTGCTGCTCGTGTCTTTACATTACAGTCAGTGATAAAGGTATGGGATTCTGGGTAATCCAAAGCAGATTTATGGAGAATTTGGAAATTGAGTGGTCCTGGGATAGAAATGTATAAAGTTGACATTAGATCATAAACCATTCACCTTTTAAATCATAAATTAGCAATTTATGTTTTAGTAACTTCTGTTGTTGGTTTGGCCTCTCTTTATATGTTATTTGCCGAATCTCAGTTTTCCATGTGGGTTTTATGCTGAAGTTCCCTCTATCAAGTTGGTAGCAAACTGGAAAATGCATCTTCTTTAGGAGTGCTATTTATATCCTGATCATTCATCCACACTGCATCTTCTTTAGGAGTGCTATTTATATCCTGATCATTCATCCACACTGCATCTTCTTTAGGAGTGCTATTTATATCCTGATCATTCATCCACACTGCATCTTCTTTAGGAGTGCTATTTATATCCTGATCATTCATCCACACTGCATCTTCTTTAGGAGTGCTATTTATATCCTGATCATTCATCCACACTGCATCTTCTTTAGGAGTGCTATTTATATCCTGATCATTCATCCACACTGCATCTTCTTTAGGAGTGCTATTTATATCCTAATCATTCATCCACACTGCATCTTCTTCAGGAGTGCTATTTATATCCTGTCACTACTGATCATTCATCCACACTGCATCTTCTTTAGGAGTGCTATTTATATCCTGATCATTCATCCACACTGCATCTTCTTTAGGAGTGCTATTTATATCCTGATCATTCATCCACACTGCATCTTCTTTAGGAGTGCTATTTATATCCTGATCATTCATCCACACTGCATCTTCTTTAGGAGTGCTATTTATATCCTGATCATTCATCCACACTGCATCTTCTTTAGGAGTGCTATTTATATCCTGATCATTCATCCACACTGCATCTTCTTTAGGAGTGCTATTTATATCCTGATCATTCATCCTCACTGCATCTTCTATAGGAGTGCTATTTATATCCTGATCATTCATCCACACTGCATCTTCTTTAGGAGTGCTATTTATATCCTGATCATTCATCCACACTGCATCTTCTTTAGGAGTGCTATTTATATCCTGATCATTCATCCACACTGTGTATCTCATCAATGCAGGTAATTTATGACATGTATAAAGTATGTGTTTTATAAACTCATGAACACCAGCCAGTTTATCAGCCCGGTTCTGTTAGTTTAGGTGGATTATACTTCTTCACCACCAGAGGGGGACATTGAGTAATATTCCAGGTTAATTTGATATATTTTGATACTAAAATGGATGACAGTTTATTCTGATGTTGTGAATATGAGATTACACATGGAAACAATGTATTATTTTATTATAGTCAATTAGGAATTATTAGGAACTGTTAAATCCACTATATGATCATAATAACTTTGACAGACATCTTGATTTCTTTTTTTGTTAGTATATTATAGGGCAGATTTATGGAGAATTGCTATGGGAGTGCTATTTATATCCCGTCACTACTGATCATTCATCCATACTGTGTGTGTCCCATCATTTCAGCTTTGGAAATAAATGAACTGTCCATCCATTGCTCCTTCCTGTGTTGACTCACTGACTTGAGGGACCAGGAAGGTCACACTAGGTTGATATCTAGCTCAAGCTTGCAAACGTTAGTCACACCTCATGCTTTTCATGAACTGTGTGGTTGTGTTATCTAGAGGGAACCCGTTAGCACAGTAGCTCTGGTGCCTCTTGCCGTGGGATATCAACCTGCTTGCTCGTTTTTTTTTTGTTTTTTTTTGTTGACACAACAGGCTGAAAAGCGTCAATGCTTCAGGAAGCTTTGTTTCCCCATCACTACTTTTCAGCATATTCTCTGTGAAGTCGACTACGGGAGTTTTGTCACTTTTTCCACCTTGGCTTACTGCTAGCGCACTAGCTGACTGACTTCTGGAATCTATCTATTTTGGATGTTGAGGATTTTCCCAGCCATCATTCTGTATGTCTCTGCTCTTTTGATCTGCAGTTATGTTTTAGTTGGGTTTTGTTAATCGGGTTCTAACTGGTCTCTTGTAGTTGGGCTCCAGCTCGCTGACCATAACTAGTTGGCTAAATAGCTAATGTTAGCTGGCTGGCTAAGATAACTGCATATAGCTAACATTCTTTGATATTTGGTTAGATAGCGTTATGTATTTCCAAAACGTTGGTTTAAACGATTGGTTTAATTTGAAGTTCTTTCTGTTGTTGTTTACATCACAGGGAATAGACCGGTCTTCCATATTACATCACACCTGCCTTTGGCATTCTTCTGAATTCTTATTGGTTTTATGTAATAACTCCAAAAATAGAACAGTGAGGTGTAACTTTGCATTGGGACTTAAAACAATTTTTGGGAAAAATATTTTATTTGATCTTTTATAAACTTTACCATAACCTAACCATTTTATTTCTCTCCGTCTCACTCACTTTACATGTGTAGATAATAAAGCATTTGACCTTTCCACTGCGTTAACAATGGAGGATTGGTTGATTTCCAGTTTAAGTATTTAAGATGATTAACGAGAAAAGTATTGTCCAACCATCGGGTAACTTGTTTCATGCGCATCAAAGGTGAGGGTGAATTTCAGATGTTCACTGCTTGTATTGATGAAGGAGTGGAATCGATGAAGTTCCTCTGCTGTCCCCTGGAATAGATTGAACACGTCATCAATGAAGACTTTTTCAGAGCCTGATGAGGTGCTAGAATGGATTGTTAGGGCTGACAATCACATTCTTCTCTAACAACCCCACATACAGATTGGCATAATTTAGGGTGACCAAATTTTAGTTTTCCAAAAAGAGGACATGTCCGGGAAAAAGAGGACGTATGGTCACCCTACTGTAAATGCAATATATTTGGAAAAAATCCCATTATTTTCCAGTGTTTCTTTGATGTATTGCGCGATCGTATCAGCTGTCTCATTTGGAGTGTTTTTAACTTCGACTAATTTACTTTGCACGCCACCATTCTTCCAATCAAAATACTGAATAAGCAGAGGGAATATTTTCACAGCACCGTGATTGCTCCCATCAGTAGAAACACCACAGTAAGGTATGTCTTCTAGTGCTTTCTGAGCTATGTCGACAGAATGTGGTGCTATCACAGCGTTAACAATTGCTTCGGTCTTAGTACGAGCGCTTGAAAGCGGTCAAAGCAATGCAAAAACCCCAAAACGCACACAATGAATGGCGACTGTAGGAAGCAAAAGCCGAATCCCGGACATTTTAGGCGATTTAGAAATCCCGGCCGGACGCATTTTTTTTGGTCCAAAAAGAGTACATGTCCGGGAAAAAGAGGACGTATGGTCACCCTACATAATTAGATGCTATTTTTAAACTACAATGACCATAATGCACTGCGTGCCTACTTGTCTTGTCTGTGTTTATTTTACACCTGCTATGTAAAAGAGACAGAAGAATGCACGATGGTCAATGCTATCTGGGATCCTTGGGACATCCCTACCCTAAACCCTAACCTTAACCCCTACCTTAACCATTTTAAATGTCAACTTCAACGGGCTAGGGACGTCCCAAGGATGTATCTCTACCTGAAAATACATGATCTAAGTGATTGATAGTTGGTATTCAGCAGTCATAAAGCCTTATTTACTTTAATGAACTACTAAAATAGTGATTTTGTCAGACAGCAGCTCTACACTTTATTGACTGACTGATCCATTCATCCCTCCTCAGCCTTCCTCTTCTCTGAAGACCCAGTGAGGGTGGAGCTCAGTCAGAGAGCTGTTGAGGGACTGGTTAGGAAGAACACTTCTACAGCCAGAGAGGTGAGAGGTCACACATGGTTTAGATGGTCAATATTTATGTCCCCTTAGCGGTTCATCACGTCAGCTAAAGGGAATATGTTCCATCATCTATGTTTATTTACATTAGTGCAAATTGTCCACTGATATTGGTGTAATTTCTCATCCCCGTTGGCTGTATGAAAGTTAATTTCCCCTCAGACACACACATTTGTTCTTTGATATTATGAAGGTCATTTGTGTCAAATGTACCTTTCCCCACTCATTCACCCCATCTCTTTACATTGCTGATGCATATTCAGTGGCCTGGCTGCATCCAGACGATGTCAAAGGCCCATCCTGGTAGATCTGAACCTAATGCAGTTTAGAGTGATCGGATGACAGATGTCACATTTAGGTGCCAGGTGTAACTGAGGCCATAGATGCTCCATATCCATTACTTTGAGTGTTTTATTTAACATGATTAAATGTGTTTATTTCTGTGTTACAGGGACAGTCAATAAATGGAACAGCAAGGCCACAGAACATGACATAAGCAGAGCTGTGGGAGACCACCTCAAGCCCCTGGTAGAGCCGGGGGTGGTGTTTACCACTCCACCACGCCTTCAGCAGGCTGGAAAAGTGGGATTGATCTGGTTGATCCATTTGTTTGTTTCGGTTTGCAGTAGTTGAATCCTTTGACGTATTGTTGAATTAAACATTTATCTTCAACAAATGCACTGGGTTGGTTGAAAAGTGATACTAAACGTACATACCAGCACTATTTTGACATAGTGGGAGATATACTGAATTTATACTGTTTTTCATACTAAGATGGATAAAGATGTGTTGCTTTTTGCACATATTTGTTCATTGGTTTAGCAAGAGTCTGTTGATTGGTCAGTCATTGGGTTAATTTGTTTTACAATATGTTCAAATCAAATCAAGCTTTATTTATACAGCACATGTCAGACATGGATGCAACACAATGGCTTCACAGGAAAAAACTATGAACATAATCAGAAATATTTAGTACACAAATATGAGGATAAAAAACAATAATAACAACTGAAAGACTAATGAGCATTGTAAGGAAATGCCATTGATTAAAATATCAACAATATGATGCAATATCCAACCCAAAATATAACTTGTTTTTTAGGAGGGGCTCTGAAAGACACTATGGGGGTGTCCACTGGAAGTTGACTAGTAACAACAACTGGGACCTAAAAGACACCCACCATGAGACCCACTAAATCTGCCCAAGAAGAGGAAAACAAAAGAAAAACCCACACCAAACTTAAAGACAGGAAGTAAACCAAAAAGGTGGAGCAACTAAAGGTGTTGACTCTCCACATGTATCAAGACAACTGGAGCACTGGGCCAGACACTCTTAAATAGAACCTGGACCAGCTCAGGTGAAACACCTTCCCACTAACGAGATGGACAAGCCAGCACAGGTGTAACACATACTGACTAACGAGGTGACACCAATCAGTGCGTCCTATGTGCTAACGAGCTAGACGTGCTAACGAGCTAGATGTGCTAACGAGCTAGACGTGCTGACGGAGCTAGACGTGCTGACGAGCTAGACGTGCTAACGAGCTAGATGTGCTAACGAGCTAGACGTGCTGACGAGCTAACGAGCTAGACGTGCTAACGAGCTAGACGTGCTAACGAGCTAGACGTGCTAAAGTCCAACCTCAAAACATAAATGGAAAAACCAAAGCCTGTAACACCTTCCCCCTTAAGACAACAAATATATCCTACATTTCTTTTGGACAAATTTGCTCACCACCAACAGAAAACAACTTCCATTTCACATTATAATCAACTACAATGATTCACCTTCACCAATATAAACATGGTGTCTACTGGATGTCAACAATTAAAAACAAGAAAAAAACACGTATTTCTAAATAATAATATACAATAGGACTATTTGTTTCTCCTTTTTCTTTCTATAGAATCCTAAATCCCACTAGCTTCTAGAACACTCGTCTTCCTAAATCCCACTAGCTTCTAGAACTCTCGTCTTCCTAAAACTCACTAGCTTCTAGAACACTCGTCTTCCTAAAACTCACTAGCTTCTAGAACTCTCCTCTTTCTAAATCCCACTAGCTTCTAGAACTCTCCTCTTTCTAAATCCCACTAGCTTCTAGAACTCTCGTCTCCTTGGAACGAGCCCAAACAAAACTCATCTCCAATACGGAAAAACATGCAGTCAAAATGAATAAAGATCCATAGCAACGCACTAGCTAAACGCAAAACACAAATCTTATATCCATTTGGGGGGAAATCAGGTTGAACCTGCTCTTGAAACTAACACAACAAAACAAAAAACACATGTAAATGGAGATATATTTTACCTCACTGGTTAGAGGACAACCTGCAGAAGACAGTCAGCTACATTTTGGAGTGATGCATTTAAATTTAGGGGTCGCTAAACAAAGGAACACAACACTTATTTGTCATAACTCATCGATATCATGTTGAAATCATTTGTGCGAGAGGAGGGAGAGGAGGTTGCAAGTCCTGTTAAAACTAACAGCTCAAAAACCACACAGAATCTGGGAATAATGTGTACATCCCTGGTTAGAGGACAATTTGTAGAAAACAGCCAGATACATTTTGATTGAAGTGCGTCACCAACGTGGTAAGTGTAACACAACTCTTTTTGTGTTAGTCACTTTTTGTTAAATCACATAAATAGTAACTCTTCCATTTCAGAGCCTGGATTTCCCCCCTGAGGCTAATATCCATATCATGTTGAAATCAATAGAACAGGGGACAAACGTTTAGGTTCTACATTGTGACATCATTAAAATACTCCTACTACAATGTTAAAACATTCTACATTGTGACATCATTAAAATACTCCTTCTACAATGTTAAAACATTCTACATTGTGACATTATATCATTGATATCATGAAACAACTCCTTCATGAATTTTCTGATGTTTGATCAGATGTCTTTTATCGGAGTATCTCTTGTTACATTGATCACAGCTATAAGGTTTTTCTCCCGTGTGTGTTCTTTGGTGTGATACTAGGCTGGTTAGCCAAGCAAATCTTGTCCCACATTGATCACAGCTATAAGATTTCTCTCCTGTGTGTGTTCTCTGGTGTGATGTCAGCTGGCCAGATTGACCAAAACGCTTCCCACATTGACCACAGCTATAAGGTTTCTCTCCTGTGTGTGTTCTCTGGTGTATCTTCAGTTCGCCAGATTGAACAAAACTCTTGCCACATCGAGTACAGCTATAAGGTTTCTCTCCTGTGTGTCTTCTCTGGTGCATCTTCAGTTCTCCAGATTGAACAAAACTCTTCCCACATTGAGTACAGCTATAGGGTTTCTCTCCTGTGTGTGTTCTCTGGTGTGATATCAGGTTGATTAGCTGAGTAAAACTCTTCCCACATTGATCACAGCTAAAAGGTTTCTCTCCTGTGTGTGTTCTCTTGTGTAATTTCAGGCTGGTTGAATGAGTAAAACTCTTCCCACATTCATCACAGCTGTATGGTTTCTCTCCTGTGTGTGTTCTCTGGTGTGTTATCAGGTTGATTAGCTGAATAAAACTCTTCCCACATTGATCACAGCTAAAAGGTTTCTCTCCTGTGTGTGTTCTCTGGTGTAATTTCAGGCTGGTTGAACGAGTAAAACTCTTCCCACATTCATCACAGCTAGAAAGTTTCTCTCCTGTGTGTATTCTCTGGTGTGATATCAGGCTGCTTCGATGAGTAAAACTCTTCCCACATTGATCACAGCTAAAAGGTTTCTCTCCTGTGTGTTTTCTCTGGTGGAATTTCAGGCTGGTTGATTGAGTAAAACTCTTCCCACATTCATCACAGCTATATGGTTTCTCTCCTGTGTGTGTTCTCTGGTGTGTTATCAGGTTGCCTAGTTGAGTAAAACTCTTCCCACATTGATCACAGCTAAAAGGTTTCTCTCCTGTGTGTGTTCTCTGGTGTAATTTCAGGCTGGTTGAACGAGTAAAACTCTTCCCACATTCATCACAGCTATAGGGTTTCTCTCCTGTGTGTGTTCTCTGGTGTGATGTCAGATTGCTAGATTTACCAAAACTCTTCCCACATTGACCACAGCAATAAGATTTCTCTCCTGTGTGTGTTCTCTGATGAATTTTAATGCCTGATGAGGTGAATCTCTTCCCACAGTCAGAGAGGTTAATTATCTTCCCTGTGGGTCTCTGCTGGTGTTTCTTGAGGAGTTCTGATCTGGAGAGACTCTTCTCTGCCTCATCAGCATCATGAGGTTGTTGAGGCTCCCCAGAGGATCCAAGATAGTGAAGTATCTCTCCTGTGTGAACAACAAAGTCAGACAGATGGTTAAAGGCCCACAACAGCAGAAATCCACTGTAAAAGGTCATGCCAACAGCGTAGCCATGATGTTGAACAACAATTGACATCTGTAATGAATGTAATGATTACTTGACATTTGTCTTAAAATGAGCAACAATAGTCATATTTTGTCTTGTTTTCACATTAGTAGTAACATCTAAGATTGGAGGCCCTTTTCTATGTTTGCTGGTGAGAAAAGATGTTTGCTCAGGGGAGTAACCTCCATTACCAGGTTGCTAATGAGTTCATTTCACACTACTTTGGATTATAATTGTCAGGCTCGCTTGAATCTCCTGCTTAATATGTTTGTGTCATCATCGCAAATCAACCGCTTTGTACTTAAAAAAACACTTCAACCAGTAAAATGCTCTTTGGCTTTTCCATCAGCCTGACAATGAGGGTTTGTACACTGTTTGCCAAATTGGCCCATAACTTCAACTAACAACAACATAGACCTACTGTTGGACCCATAACTTCACCTAACAACAACATAGACCTACTGTAGGACCCATAACTTCACCTAACAATAACATAGACCTACTGTAGGACCCATAACTTCACCTAACAATAACATAGACCTACTGTAGGACCCATAACTTCACCTAACAATAACATAGACCTACTGTAGGACCCATAACTACACCTAACAACAAATATAGGAAAATAGCTCTGTGTGTTGAACAATAGCCTATCCATCAAGGAACAGTTCTCTACACATTATGAGCTAAGTATCTCCGTTTCCAAACGGACTAACGAGACCCTACAGTAAATCAAGCAGACAATAACACATTATAAACATCAATTTGTTAGGGATGTTGGATCCAACGTGGAGCACGGCATAACTGTCTTTACCAGAGTAATGAATGAAGAAGCACTTTGGTTGTTGTTGCATGTCGTGATGTTTGTAATTTGACTGGCATTCAGAAAAGTATTTCCTGGATCTTCTGATAGTTGATCATGTGACTGTAACTAAACATCTACAGTATTAAGTATTATGTGTAATTATTGAAGAACTGCGTTAATGACAGTATCCATTTGAGTGTTGTCAATAAAGCTAAGATTAAAAAAAAAAAAAAATGTATTTCACCTTTATTTAACCAGGTAGGCTAGTTGAGAACAAGTTCTCATTTACAACTGCAACCTGGCCAAGATAAAGCAAAGCAGTGCGACAAAAACAACAGAGTTACACGTTGGATAAACAAACGAACAGTCAATAACACAATAGAAAAATCTATATATAGTGTGTGCAAATGGAGTACGGAGGTAAGGCAATAAATAGACCATAGTAGTGAAGTAATTACAATTTAACACTGGAGTGATAGATGTTCAAGTAGAAATACTGGTGTGCAAAAGAGCAAAAAAACGTAAATAAAAACATGGGGATGAGGTAGGCAGTTGGATGGGCTATTTACAGATGGGCAATTTACAGATGGGCTGTGTACAGCTGCAGCGATCAGTAAGCTGCTCAGATAGCTGATGCTTGAAGTTAGTGAGGGAGATATATGTCTCCAACTTCAGCGATTTTTGCAATTCGTTCCAGTCACTGGCAGCAGAGAACTGGAAGGAAATGCAGCCAAAGTAGGTGTTGGCTTTGGGGATGACCAGTGAGATATACCTCCTGGAGCGTGTGCTATGGGTGGGTGTTGCTATGGTGACCAGTGAGCTGAGTGAAGTCGGCCTAGCAAAGACTTATAGATGACCTGGAGCCAGTGGGTTTGGCGACGAATATGTATACCAGGTCGATTAGAAAGGCCTGCTCGCAGAAGTGTTCTAGGGAGCATGTGACAGTGATGAGGGGTGGCCGTTTGACCGCAAACCCATAACGGATCCAGGCGATGAGGCAGTAATCGCTGAGATCCTGATTGAAAACAGCAGAGGTGTATTTGGAGGGCAAGTTGGTCAGGATAATATCTATGAGGGTGCCCATGTTTACAGATTTAGGGGTTGTACCTGGTGGGTTCCTTGATAATTTGTGTGAGATTGAGGGCATCTAGCTTGAATTGTAGGACGGCCGGGGTGTTAACCTCACTAGGGTAGGGGGCACTATTTTCACCTCTGGATGAAAAGCGTGCCAAAGTAAACTTGGTAGATTTGGATAGAAAACACTCTAAAGTTTCCAAAACTGTTAAAATAATGTCTGTGAGTATAACAGAACTGATATGACAGGCAAAAACCTGAGAAAAATACATCCAGGAAGTGGGATTTGTTGTTGTTGTAGTTTTCCATTGACTGCCTATACAGATTCCATTGACTTAGGTCTCAAATTGCACTTCCTATGGCTTCCACTAGATGTCAACAGTCTTTAGAAATAGTTTCAGGCTTGCATCCTGAAAAATGAGAGTGTAAGACCACTCTGAATGAGTGGACCATTCAGTATCTCAGAGATTTTTCATGCGCGAGACCGAGAGCGCACCTTTCTTGTTTACCTTTTATATTGACGACGTTATTGTCCGGTTGAAATGTTATATATTATTTAGGCTAAAAACAACCTGAGGATTGATTATAA
This sequence comes from Salmo salar, assembly GCF_965601325.2. Classification (NCBI taxonomy): domain Eukaryota; kingdom Metazoa; phylum Chordata; class Actinopteri; order Salmoniformes; family Salmonidae; genus Salmo; species Salmo salar. The sequence goes on from NW_027675333.1 coordinate 1,580,855, forward strand.
ACATCGTTTGACATGTTTCTACGAACTTTACTGATACTTTTAGGATTTTTCGTCTGGCTGTAGTGACTGCCTTTGAGCCTGTGGATTACTGAACAAAACGCATGAACAAAACGGAGGTTTTTGGATATAAAGAGAGACTTTATCGAACAAAACAAACATTTATTGAGTAAATGGGAGTCTTGTGAGTTGCAACGATATGAAGATCATCAAAAGTAAGTGATTCATTTTATCGCTATTTCTGACTTGTGTAACTCCTCTACTTGGCTGGTAACTGTTACTAATGATTTGTCTGCTGGGCGCTGTTCTCAGATAATCGCATGGTATGCTTTCACGGTAAAGCCTTTTTGAAATCTGACACCGTGGTTTGATTAACAAGAAGTTAATCTTTAAACCGATGTATAACACTTGAATGTTTTATGAATTCTTATAATGAGTATTTCTGTTTTTGAATTTGGTGCTCTGCAATTTCACTGGATGTTGGCCATGTGGGACGGTAGCGTCCCACACCCCCTAGAGAGGTTAAGCATATCCCAGTTTAGGTCACCTAACAGAACGAACTCTGAAGATAGATGGGGGCCAATCAATTCACATATGGTGTCCAGGGCACAGCTGGGAGCTGAGGGGGGTCTGTAACAGGCGGCAACAGTGAGAGACTTATTTCTGGAGAGATTCATTTTTTTAATTAAAAGCTCGAACTGTTTGGGCTTAGACCTGGAAAGTATGATAGAACATTGCAGGCCATCTCTGCAGTAGATTGCAACTCCTCTCATTTTGATGGAAAATGTTGTAGTTGGGGATGGAAATTTCAGAATTTTTGGTGACCTTCCAAAGCCAGGATTCAGACACGGCAAGGACATCAAGGTTGGCGGAGTGTGCTAAAGCAGTGAGTAAAACAAACTTAGGGAGGAGGCTTCTGATGTTAACATGCATGAAACCAAGGCTTTTACGGTTACAGAAGTAAACAAATGAGAGCGCTTGGGGACACACAGGGCCTGGGATAACGTCTACATCACCAGAGGAGTAGGATGAGGGTACGGCAAAAGGCTTTCAGAACTGGTCGGCTCCCTCTAGTCAGGTTATAGTGATGACTGGCTCCCTCTAGTCAGGTTATATTGATGACTGGCTCCCTCCCTCTAGTCAGGTTATAGTGATGACTGGCTCCCTCCCTCTAGTCAGGTTATAGTGATGACTGGCTCCCTCCAGTCAGGTTATAGTGATGACTGGCTCCCTCCAGTCAGGTTATAGTGATGACTGGCTCCCTCCAGTCAGGTTATAGTGATGACTGGCTCCCTCCCTCTAGTCAGGTTATAGTGATGACTGGCTCCCTCCCTCCAGTCAGGTTATAGTGATGACTGGCTCCCTCCCTCCTGTCAGGTTATAGTGATGACTGGCTCCCTCCAGTCAGGTTATACTGATGACTGGCTCCCTCCAGTCAGGTTATAGTGATGACTGGCTCCCTCCCTCTAGTCAGGTTATAGTGATGACTGGCTCCCTCCCTCTAGTCAGGTTATAGTGATGACTGGCTCCCTCCCTCTAGTCAGGTTATAGTGATGACTGGCTCCCTCCAGTCAGGTTATACTGATGACTGGCTCCCTCCAGTCAGGTTATACTGATGACTGGCTCCCTCCCTCTAGTCAGGTTATAGTGATGACTGGCTCCCTCCAGTCAGGTTATACTGATGACTGGCTCCCTCCAGTCAGGTTATACTGATGACTGGCTCCCTCCAGTCAGGTTATACTGATGACTGGCTCCCTCCCTCTAGTCAGGTTATAGTGATGACTGGCTCCCTCCCTCTAGTCAGGTTATAGTGATGACTGGCTCCCTCTAGTCAGGTTATAGTGATGACTGGCTCCCTCCCTCTAGTCAGGTTATAGTGATGACTGGCTCCCTCCCTCTAGTCAGGTTATAGTGATGACTGGCTCCCTCCCTCTAGTCAGGTTATAGTGATGACTGGCTCCCTCTAGTCAGGTTATAGTGATGACTGGCTCCCTCCCTCTAGTCAGGGTATAGTGATGACTGGCTCCCTCTAGTCAGGTTATATTGATGACTGGCTCCCTCTAGTCAGGTTATATTGATGACTGGCTCCCTCCCTCTAGTCAGGTTATAGTGATGACTGGCTCCCTCTAGTCAGGTTATAGTGATGACTGGCTCCCTCTAGTCAGGTTATAGTGATGACTGGCTCCCTCCCTCTAGTCAGGTTATAGTGATGACTGGCTCCCTCCCTCTAGTCAGGTTATAGTGATGACTGGCTCCCTCCCTCTAGTCAGGTTATAGTGATGACTGGCTCCCTCTAGTCAGGTTATAGTGATGACTGGCTCCCTCCCTCTAGTCAGGTTATAGTGATGACTGGCTCCCTCCAGTCAGGTTATAGTGATGACTGGCTCCCTCCCTCTAGTCAGGTTATAGTGATGACTGGCTCCCTCCCTCTAGTCAGGTTATAGTGATGACTGGCTCCCTCCCTCTAGTCAGGTTATAGTGATGACTGGCTCCCTCTAGTCAGGTTATAGTGATGACTGGCTCCCTCCCTCTAGTCAGGTTATATTGATGACTGGCGCCCTCTAGTCAGGTTATATTGATGACTGGCTCCCTCTAGTCAGGTTATAGTGATGACTGGCTCCCTCCCTCTAGTCAGGTTATAGTGATGACTGGCTCCCTCCCTCTAGTCAGGTTATAGTGATGACTGGCTCCCTCCCTCTAGTCAGGTTATAGTGATGACTGGCTCCCTCCCTCTAGTCAGGTTATAGTGATGACTGGCTCCCTCCCTCTAGTCAGGTTATAGTGATGACTGGCTCCCTCCCTCTAGTCAGGTTATAGTGATGACTGGCTCCCTCCCTCTAGTCAGGTTATAGTGATGACTGGCTCCCTCCCTCTAGTCAGGTTATAGTGATGACTGGCTCCCTCCCTCTAGTCAGGTTATAGTGATGACTGGCTCCCTCCCTCTAGTCAGGTTATAGTGATGACTGGCTCCCTCCCTCTAGTCAGGTTATAGTGATGACTGGCTCCCTCCCTCTAGTCAGGTTATAGTGATGACTGGCTCCCTCCCTCTAGTCAGGTTATAGTGATGACTGGCTCCCTCCCTCTAGTCAGGTTATAGTGATGACTGGCTCCCTCCCTCTAGTCAGGTTATAGTGATGACTGGCTCCCTCCCTCTAGTCAGGTTATAGTGATGACTGGCTCCCTCCCTCTAGTCAGGTTATAGTGATGACTGGCTCCCTCCCTCTAGTCAGGTTATAGTGATGACTGGCTCCCTCTAGTCAGGTTATAGTGATGACTGGCTCCCTCCCTCTAGTCAGGTTATAGTGATGACTGGCTCCCTCCCTCTAGTCAGGTTATAGTGATGACTGGCTCCCTCTAGTCAGGTTATAGTGATGACTGGCTCCCTCCCTCTAGTCAGGGTATAGTGATGACTGGCTCCCTCTAGTCAGGTTATATTGATGACTGGCTCCCTCTAGTCAGGTTATATTGATGACTGGCTCCCTCCCTCTAGTCAGGTTATAGTGATGACTGGCTCCCTCTAGTCAGGTTATAGTGATGACTGGCTCCCTCTAGTCAGGTTATAGTGATGACTGGCTCCCTCCCTCTAGTCAGGTTATAGTGATGACTGGCTCCCTCCCTCTAGTCAGGTTATAGTGATGACTGGCTCCCTCCCTCTAGTCAGGTTATAGTGATGACTGGCTCCCTCTAGTCAGGTTATAGTGATGACTGGCTCCCTCCCTCTAGTCAGGTTATAGTGATGACTGGCTCCCTCCAGTCAGGTTATAGTGATGACTGGCTCCCTCCCTCTAGTCAGGTTATAGTGATGACTGGCTCCCTCCCTCTAGTCAGGTTATAGTGATGACTGGCTCCCTCCCTCTAGTCAGGTTATAGTGATGACTGGCTCCCTCTAGTCAGGTTATAGTGATGACTGGCTCCCTCCCTCTAGTCAGGTTATATTGATGACTGGCTCCCTCTAGTCAGGTTATATTGATGACTGGCTCCCTCTAGTCAGGTTATAGTGATGACTGGCTCCCTCCCTCTAGTCAGGTTATAGTGATGACTGGCTCCCTCCCTCTAGTCAGGTTATAGTGATGACTGGCTCCCTCCCTCTAGTCAGGTTATAGTGATGACTGGCTCCCTCCCTCTAGTCAGGTTATAGTGATGACTGGCTCCCTCCCTCTAGTCAGGTTATAGTGATGACTGGCTCCCTCCCTCTAGTCAGGTTATAGTGATGACTGGCTCCCTCCCTCTAGTCAGGTTATAGTGATGACTGGCTCCCTCCCTCTAGTCAGGTTATAGTGATGACTGGCTCCCTCCCTCTAGTCAGGTTATAGTGATGACTGGCTCCCTCCCTCTAGTCAGGTTATAGTGATGACTGGCTCCCTCCCTCTAGTCAGGTTATAGTGATGACTGGCTCCCTCCCTCTATTCAGGTTATAGTGATTACTGGCTCCCTCCCTCTAGTCAGGTTATAGTGATGACTGGCTCCCTCTAGTCAGGTTATAGTGATGACTGGCTCCCTCTAGTCAGGTTATAGTGATGACTGGCTCCCTCTAGTCAGGTTATAGTGATGACTGGCTCCCTCTAGTCAGGTTATAGTGATGACTGGCTCCCTCCCTCTAGTCAGGTTATAGTGATGACTGGCTCCCTCCCTCTAGTCAGGTTATAGTGATGACTGGCTCCCTCCCTCTAGTCAGGTTATAGTGATGACTGGCTCCCTCCCTCTAGTCAGGTTATAGTGATGACTGGCTCCCTCCCTCTAGTCAGGTTATAGTGATGACTGGCTCCCTCCCTCTAGTCAGGTTATAGTGATGACTGGCTCCCTCCCTCTAGTCAGGTTATAGTGATGACTGGCTCCCTCCCTCTAGTCAGGTTATAGTGATGACTGGCTCCCTCCCTCTAGTCAGGTTATAGTGATGACTGGCTCCCTCCCTCTAGTCAGGTTATAGTGATGACTGGCTCCCTCCAGTCAGGTTATAGTGATGACTGGCTCCCTCCAGTCAGGTTATAGTGATGACTGGCTCCCTCCAGTCAGGTTATAGTGATGACTGGCTCCCTCCCTCTAGTCAGGTTATAGTGATGACTGGCTCCCTCCAGTCAGGTTATAGTGATGACTGGCTCCCTCTAGTCAGGTTATAGTGATGACTGGCTCCCTCTAGTCAGGTTATAGTGATGACTGGCTCCCTCTAGTCAGGTTATAGTGATGACTGGCTCCCTCTAGTCAGGTTATAGTGATGACTGGCTCCCTCCAGTCAGGTTATATTGATGACTGGCTCCCTCCCTCTAGTCAGGTTATAGTGATGACTGGCTCCCTCCCTCTAGTCAGGTTATAGTGATGACTGGCTCCCTCCAGTCAGGTTATACTGATGACTGGCTCCCTCCAGTCAGGTTATAGTGATGACTGGCTCCCTCCAGTCAGGTTATAGTGATGACTGGCTCCCTCCAGTCAGGTTATAGTGATGACTGGCTCCCTCCCTCTAGTCAGGTTATAGTGACGACTGGCTCCCTCTAGTCAGGTTATAGTGATGACTGGCTCCCTCCCTCTAGTCAGGTTATAGTGATGACTGGCTCCCTCCCTCTAGTCAGGTTATAGTGATGACTGGCTCCCTCCCTCTAGTCAGGTTATAGTGATGACTGGCTCCCTCCCTCTAGTCAGGTTATAGTGATGACTGGCTCCCTCCCTCTAGTCAGGTTATAGTGATGACTGGCTCCCTCCCTCTAGTCAGGTTATAGTGATGACTGGCTCCCTCCCTCTAGTCAGGTTATAGTGATGACTGGCTCCCTCCCTCTAGTCAGGTTATAGTGATGACTGGCTCCCTCCCTCTAGTCAGGTTATAGTGATGACTGGCTCCCTCCCTCTAGTCAGGTTATAGTGATGACTGGCTCTCTCCCTCTAGTCAGGTTATAGTGATGACTGGCTCCCTCCCTCTAGTCAGGTTATAGTGACGACTGGCTCCCTCCCTCTAGTCAGGTTATAGTGACGACTGGCTCCCTCTAGTCAGGTTATAGTGATGACTGGCTCCCTCCCTCTAGTCAGGTTATAGTGATGACTGGCTCTCTCCCTCTAGTCAGGTTATAGTGATGACTGGCTCCCTCCCTCTAGTCAGGTTATAGTGATGACTGGCTCCCTCCCTCTAGTCAGGTTATAGTGACGACTGGCTCCCTCTAGTCAGGTTATAGTGATGACTGGCTCCCTCCCTCTAGTCAGGTTATAGTGACGACTGGCTCCCTCCCTCTAGTCAGGTTATAGTGATGACTGGCTCCCTCCCTCTAGTCAGGTTATAGTGATGACTGGCTCCCTCCCTCTAGTCAGGTTATAGTGATGACTGGCTCCCTCTAGTCAGGTTATAGTGATGACTGGCTCCCTCCCTCTAGTCAGGTTATAGTGATGACTGGCTCCCTCCCTCTAGTCAGGTTATAGTGATGACTGGCTCCCTCCCTCTAGTCAGGTTATAGTGATGACTGGCTCCCTCCCTCTAGTCAGGTTATAGTGATGACTGGCTCCCTCCCTCTAGTCAGGTTATAGTGACGACTGGCTCCCTCCCTCTAGTCAGGTTATAGTGATGACTGGCTCCCTCCCTCTAGTCAGGTTATAGTGATGACTGGCTCCCTCTAGTCAGGTTATAGTGATGACTGGCTCCCTCCCTCTAGTCAGGTTATAGTGATGACTGGCTCCCTCCCTCTAGTCAGGTTATAGTGATGACTGGCTCCCTCCCTCTAGTCAGGTTATAGTGATGACTGGCTCCCTCCCTCTAGTCAGGTTATAGTGATGACTGGCTCCCTCCCTCTAGTCAGGTTATAGTGATGACTGGCTCCCTCTAGTCAGGTTATAGTGATGACTGGCTCCCTCCCTCTAGTCAGGTTATAGTGATGACTGGCTCCCTCCAGTCAGGTTATAGTGATGACTGGCTCCCTCCCTCTAGTCAGGTTATAGTGATGACTGGCTCCCTCCCTCTAGTCAGGTTATAGAGATGACTGGCTCCCTCCCTCTAGTCAGGTTATAGTGACGACTGGCTCCCTCCCTCTAGTCAGGTTATAGTGATGACTGGCTCCCTCCCTCTAGTCAGGTTATAGTGATGACTGGCTCCCTCCCTCTAGTCAGGTTATAGTGATGACTGGCTCCCTCCCTCTAGTCAGGTTATAGTGATGACTGGCTCCCTCTAGTCAGGTTATAGTGATGACTGGCTCCCTCCCTCTAGTCAGGTTATAGTGATGACTGGCTCCCTCCCTCTAGTCAGGTTATAGTGATGACTGGCTCCCTCCCTCTAGTCAGGTTATAGTGATGACTGGCTCCCTCTAGTCAGGTTATAGTGATGACTGGCTCCCTCCCTCTAGTCAGGTTATAGTGATGACTGGCTCCCTCTAGTCAGGTTATAGTGATGACTGGCTCCCTCTAGTCAGGTTATAGTGATGACTGGCTCCCTCCCTCTAGTCAGGTTATAGTGATGACTGGCTCCCTCCCTCTAGTCAGGTTATAGTGATGACTGGCTCCCTCCCTCTAGTCAGGTTATAGTGATGACTGGCTCCCTCCCTCCAGTCAGGTTATAGTGATGACTGGCTCCCTCTAGTCAGGTTATAGTGATGACTGGCTCCCTCTAGTCAGGTTATAGTGACGACTGGCTCCCTCCCTCTAGTCAGGTTATAGTGATGACTGGCTCCCTCTAGTCAGGTTATAGTGATGACTGGCTCCCTCCCTCTAGTCAGGTTATAGTGATGACTGGCTCCCTCCCTCTAGTCAGGTTATAGTGATGACTGGCTCCCTCTAGTCAGGTTATAGTGATGACTGCCTCCCTCTAGTCAGGTTATAGTGATGACTGGCTCCCTCTAGTCAGGTTATAGTGATGACTGGCTCCCTCTAGTCAGGTTATAGTGATGACTGGCTCCCTCCCTCTAGTCAGGTTATAGTGATGACTGGCTCCCTCTAGTCAGGTTATAGTGATGACTGGCTCCCTCCCTCTAGTCAGGTTATAGTGATGACTGGCTCCCTCCCTCTAGTCAGGTTATAGTGACGACTGGCTCCCTCCCTCTAGTCAGGTTATAGTGATGACTGGCTCCCTCCCTCTAGTCAGGTTATAGAGATGACTGGCTCCCTCCCTCTAGTCAGGTTATAGTGACGACTGGCTCCCTCCCTCTAGTCAGGTTATAGTGATGACTGGCTCCCTCCCTCTAGTCAGGTTATAGTGATGACTGGCTCCCTCCCTCTAGTCAGGTTATAGTGATGACTGGCTCCCTCCCTCCAGTCAGGTTATAGTGATGACTGGCTCCCTCTAGTCAGGTTATAGTGATGACTGGCTCCCTCTAGTCAGGTTATAGTGACGACTGGCTCCCTCCCTCTAGTCAGGTTATAGTGATGACTGGCTCCCTCTAGTCAGGTTATAGTGATGACTGGCTCCCTCCCTCTAGTCAGGTTATAGTGATGACTGGCTCCCTCCCTCTAGTCAGGTTATAGTGATGACTGGCTCCCTCTAGTCAGGTTATAGTGATGACTGCCTCCCTCTAGTCAGGTTATAGTGATGACTGGCTCCCTCTAGTCAGGTTATAGTGATGACTGGCTCCCTCCCTCTAGTCAGGTTATAGTGACGACTGGCTCCCTCCCTCTAGTCAGGTTATAGTGATGACTGGCTCCCTCCCTCTAGTCAGGTTATAGTGATGACTGGCTCCCTCTAGTCAGGTTATAGTGATGACTGGCTCCCTCCCTCTAGTCAGGTTATAGTGATGACTGGCTCCCTCCCTCTAGTCAGGTTATAGTGATGACTGGCTCCCTCCCTCTAGTCAGGTTATAGTGATGACTGGCTCCCTCCCTCTAGTCAGGTTATAGTGATGACTGGCTCCCTCCCTCTAGTCAGGTTATAGTGATGACTGGCTCCCTCTAGTCAGGTTATAGTGATGACTGGCTCCCTCCCTCTAGTCAGGTTATAGTGATGACTGGCTCCCTCCTAGTCAGGTTATAGTGATGACTGGCTCCCTCCCTCTAGTCAGGTTATAGTGATGACTGGCTCCCTCCCTCTAGTCAGGTTATAGAGATGACTGGCTCCCTCCCTCTAGTCAGGTTATAGTGACGACTGGCTCCCTCCCTCTAGTCAGGTTATAGTGATGACTGGCTCCCTCCCTCTAGTCAGGTTATAGTGATGACTGGCTCCCTCCCTCTAGTCAGGTTATAGTGATGACTGGCTCCCTCCCTCTAGTCAGGTTATAGTGATGACTGGCTCCCTCTAGTCAGGTTATAGTGATGACTGGCTCCCTCCCTCTAGTCAGGTTATAGTGATGACTGGCTCCCTCCCTCCAGTCAGGTTATAGTGATGACTGGCTCCCTCCCTCCAGTCAGGTTATAGTGATGACTGGCTCCCTCTAGTCAGGTTATAGTGATGACTGGCTCCCTCCCTCTAGTCAGGTTATAGTGATGACTGGCTCCCTCCCTCTAGTCAGGTTATAGTGATGACTGGCTCCCTCCCTCTAGTCAGGTTATAGTGATGACTGGCTCCCTCTAGTCAGGTTATAGTGATGACTGGCTCCCTCCCTCTAGTCAGGTTATAGTGATGACTGGCTCCCTCTAGTCAGGTTATAGTGATGACTGGCTCCCTCTAGTCAGGTTATAGTGATGACTGGCTCCCTCTAGTCAGGTTATAGTGATGACTGGCTCCCTCCCTCTAGTCAGGTTATAGTGATGACTGGCTCCCTCCCTCTAGTCAGGTTATAGTGATGACTGGCTCCCTCCCTCTAGTCAGGTTATAGTGATGACTGGCTCCCTCCCTCCAGTCAGGTTATAGTGATGACTGGCTCCCTCTAGTCAGGTTATAGTGATGACTGGCTCCCTCTAGTCAGGTTATAGTGACGACTGGCTCCCTCCCTCTAGTCAGGTTATAGTGATGACTGGCTCCCTCTAGTCAGGTTATAGTGATGACTGGCTCCCTCCCTCTAGTCAGGTTATAGTGATCACTGGCTCCCTCCCTCTAGTCAGGTTATAGTGATGACTGGCTCCCTCTAGTCAGGTTATAGTGATGACTGCCTCCCTCTAGTCAGGTTATAGTGATGACTGGCTCCCTCTAGTCAGGTTATAGTGATGACTGGCTCCCTCTAGTCAGGTTATAGTGATGACTGGTTCCCTCCCTCTAGTCAGGTTATAGTGATGACTGGCTCCCTCTAGTCAGGTTATAGTGATGACTGGCTCCCTCCCTCTAGTCAGGTTATAGTGATGACTGGCTCCCTCCCTCTAGTCAGGTTATAGTGACGACTGGCTCCCTCCCTCTAGTCAGGTTATAGTGATGACTGGCTCCCTCCCTCTAGTCAGGTTATAGAGATGACTGGCTCCCTCCCTCTAGTCAGGTTATAGTGACGACTGGCTCCCTCCCTCTAGTCAGGTTATAGTGATGACTGGCTCCCTCCCTCTAGTCAGGTTATAGTGATGACTGGCTCCCTCCCTCTAGTCAGGTTATAGTGATGACTGGCTCCCTCCCTCTAGTCAGGTTATAGTGATGACTGGCTCCCTCCCTCTAGTCAGGTTATAGTGATGACTGGCTCCCTCCCTCTAGTCAGGTTATAGTGATGACTGGCTCCCTCTAGTCAGGTTATAGTGATGACTGGCTCCCTCTAGTCAGGTTATAGTGATGACTGGCTCCCTCTAGTCAGGTTATAGTGATGACTGGCTCCCTCCCTCTAGTCAGGTTATAGTGATGACTGGCTCCCTCCCTCTAGTCAGGTTATAGTGATGACTGGCTCCCTCCCTCTAGTCAGGTTATAGTGATGACTGGCTCCCTCCCTCCAGTCAGGTTATAGTGATGACTGGCTCCCTCTAGTCAGGTTATAGTGATGACTGGCTCCCTCTAGTCAGGTTATAGTGACGACTGGCTCCCTCCCTCTAGTCAGGTTATAGTGATGACTGGCTCCCTCTAGTCAGGTTATAGTGATGACTGGCTCCCTCCCTCTAGTCAGGTTATAGTGATGACTGGCTCCCTCCCTCTAGTCAGGTTATAGTGATGACTGGCTCCCTCTAGTCAGGTTATAGTGATGACTGCCTCCCTCTAGTCAGGTTATAGTGATGACTGGCTCCCTCTAGTCAGGTTATAGTGATGACTGGCTCCCTCTAGTCAGGTTATAGTGATGACTGGTTCCCTCCCTCTAGTCAGGTTATAGTGATGACTGGCTCCCTCTAGTCAGGTTATAGTGATGACTGGCTCCCTCCCTCTAGTCAGGTTATAGTGATGACTGGCTCCCTCCCTCTAGTCAGGTTATAGTGACGACTGGCTCCCTCCCTCTAGTCAGGTTATAGTGATGACTGGCTCCCTCCCTCTAGTCAGGTTATAGTGATGACTGGCTCCCTCTAGTCAGGTTATAGTGATGACTGGCTCCCTCTAGTCAGGTTATAGTGATGACTGGCTCCCTCCCTCTAGTCAGGTTATAGTGATGACTGGCTCCCTCCCTCTAGTCAGGTTATAGTGACGACTGGCTCCCTCCCTCTAGTCAGGTTATAGTGATGACTGGCTCCCTCCCTCTAGTCAGGTTATAGTGATGACTGGCTCCCTCCCTCTAGTCAGGTTATAGTGATGACTGGCTCCCTCCCTCTAGTCAGGTTATAGTGACGACTGGCTCCCTCCCTCTAGTCAGGTTATAGTGATGACTGGCTCCCTCCCTCTAGTCAGGTTATAGTGATGACTGGCTCCCTCCCTCTAGTCAGGTTATAGTGATGACTGGCTCCCTCCCTCTAGTCAGGTTATATTGATGACTGGCTCCCTCTAGTCAGGTTATAGTGATGACTGGCTCCCTCTAGTCAGGTTATAGTGATGACCGGCTCCCTCTAGTCAGGTTATAGTGATGACTGGCTCCCTCTAGTCAGGTTATAGTGATGACTGGCTCCCTCCCTCTAGTCAGGTTATAGTGACGACTGGCTCCCTCTAGTCAGGTTATAGTGATGACTGGCTCCCTCCCTCTAGTCAGGTTATAGTGATGACTGGCTCCCTCCCTCTAGTCAGGTTATAGTGATGACTGGCTCCCTCCCTCTAGTCAGGTTATAGTGATGACTGGCTCCCTCCCTCTAGTCAGGTTATAGTGATGACTGGCTCCCTCCCTCTAGTCAGGTTATAGTGATGACTGGCTCCCTCCCTCTAGTCAGGTTATAGTGATGACTGGCTCCCTCTAGTCAGGTTATAGTGATGACTGGCTCCCTCTAGTCAGGTTATAGTGATGACTGGCTCCCTCCCTCTAGTCAGGTTATAGTGATGACTGGCTCCCTCCCTCTAGTCAGGTTATAGTGATGACTGGCTCCCTCCCTCTAGTCAGGTTATAGTGATGACTGGCTCCCTCCCTCTAGTCAGGTTATAGTGATGACTGGCTCCCTCCCTCTAGTCAGGTTATAGTGATGACTGGCTCCCTCTAGTCAGGTTATAGTGACGACTGGCTCCCTCTAGTCAGGTTATAGTGATGACTGGCTCCCTCCCTCTAGTCAGGTTATAGTGATGACTGGCTCCCTCCCTCTAGTCAGGTTATAGTGATGACTGGCTCCCTCTAGTCAGGTTATAGTGATGACTGGCTCCCTCCCTCTAGTCAGGTTATAGTGATGACTGGCTCCCTCTAGTCAGGTTATAGTGATGACTGGCTCCCTCTAGTCAGGTTATAGTGATGACTGGCTCCCTCCCTCTAGTCAGGTTATAGTGACGACTGGCTCCCTCTAGTCAGGTTATAGTGATGACTGGCTCCCTCCCTCTAGTCAGGTTATAGTGATGACTGGCTCCCTCCCTCTAGTCAGGTTATAGTGATGACTGGCTCCCTCCCTCTAGTCAGGTTATAGTGATGACTGGCTCCCTCCCTCTAGTCAGGTTATAGTGATGACTGGCTCCCTCCCTCTAGTCAGGTTATAGTGATGACTGGCTCCCTCCCTCTAGTCAGGTTATAGTGATGACTGGCTCCCTCTAGTCAGGTTATAGTGATGACTGGCTCCCCTCTAGTCAGGTTATAGTGATGACTGGCTCCCTCTAGTCAGGTTATAGTGATGACTGGCTCCCTCCCTCTAGTCAGGTTATAGTGATGACTGGCTCCCTCCCTCTAGTCAGGTTATAGTGATGACTGGCTCCCTCCCTCTAGTCAGGTTATAGTGATGACTGGCTCCCTCCCTCTAGTCAGGTTATAGTGATGACTGGCTCCCTCCTTCTAGTCAGGTTATAGTGATGACTGGCTCCCTCTAGTCAGGTTATAGTGACGACTGGCTCCCTCTAGTCAGGTTATAGTGATGACTGGCTCCCTCCCTCTAGTCAGGTTATAGTGATGACTGGCTCCCTCCCTCTAGTCAGGTTATAGTGATGACTGGCTCCCTCTAGTCAGGTTATAGTGATGACTGGCTCCCTCCCTCTAGTCAGGTTATAGTGATGACTGGCTCCCTCTAGTCAGGTTATAGTGATGACTGGCTCCCTCTAGTCAGGTTATAGTGATGACTGGCTCCCTCTAGTCAGGTTATAGTGATGACTGGCTCCCTCCCTCTAGTCAGGTTATAGTGATGACTGGCTCCCTCCCTCTAGTCAGGTTATAGTGATGACTGGCTCCCTCCCTCCAGTCAGGTTATAGTGATGACTGGCTCCCTCTAGTCAGGTTATAGTGACGACTGGCTCCCTCCCTCTAGTCAGGTTATAGTGATGACTGGCTCCCTCTAGTCAGGTTATAGTGATGACTGGCTCCCTCCCTCTAGTCAGGTTATAGTGATGACTGGCTCCCTCCCTCTAGTCAGGTTATAGTGATGACTGGCTCCCTCCCTCTAGTCAGGTTATAGTGATGACTGGCTCCCTCCCTCTAGTCAGGTTATAGTGATGACTGGCTCCCTCCCTCTAGTCAGGTTATAGTGATGACTGGCTCCCTCTAGCCAGGTTATATTGATGACTGGCTCCCTCCCTCCAGTCAGGTTATAGTGATGACTGGCTCCCTCCCTCTAGTCAGGTTATAGTGATGACTGGCTCCCTCCCTCTAGTCAGGTTATAGTGATGACTGGCTCCCTCCCTCTAGTCAGGTTATAGTGATGACTGGCTCCCTCCCTCTAGTCAGGTTATAGTGATGACTGGCTCCCTCCCTCTAGTCAGGTTATAGTGATGACTGGCTCCCTCCCTCTAGTCAGGTTATAGTGATGACTGGCTACCTCCCTCTAGTCAGGTTATAGTGATGACTGGCTCCCTCCCTCTAGTCAGGTTATAGTGATGACTGGCTCCCTCTAGTCAGGTTATATTGATGACTGGCTCCCTCCCTCTAGTCAGGTTATAGTGATGACTGGCTCCCTCCCTCTAGTCAGGTTATAGTGATGACTGGCTCCCTCCCTCTAGTCAGGTTATAGTGATGACTGGCTCCCTCTAGTCAGGTTATAGTGATGACTGGCTCCCTCCCTCTAGTCAGGTTATAGTGATGACTGGCTCCCTCCCTCTAGTCAGGTTATAGTGATGACTGGCTCCCTCTAGTCAGGTTATAGTGATGACTGGCTCCCTCCCTCTAGTCAGGTTATAGTGATGACTGGCTCCCTCCCTCTAGTCAGGTTATAGTGATGACTGGCTCCCTCCCTCTAGTCAGGTTATAGTGATGACTGGCTCCCTCCCTCTAGTCAGGTTATAGTGATGACTGGCTCCCTCCCTCTAGTCAGGTTATATTGATGACTGGCTCCCTCCCTCTAGTCAGGTTATAGTGATGACTGGCTCCCTCCCTCTAGTCAGGTTATAGTGATGACTGGCTCCCTCCCTCTAGTCAGGTTATAGTGATGACTGGCTCCCTCCCTCTAGTCAGGTTATAGTGATGACTGGCTCCCTCCCTCTAGTCAGGTTATAGTGATGACTGGCTCCCTCCCTCTAGTCAGGTTATAGTGATGACTGGCTCCCTCTAGTCAGGTTATAGTGATGACTGGCTCCCTCTAGTCAGGTTATAGTGATGACTGGCTCCCTCCCTCTAGTCAGGTTATATTGATGACTGGCTCCCTCTAGTCAGGTTATAGTGATGACTGGCTCCCTCCCTCTAGTCAGGTTATAGTGATGACTGGCTCCCTCCCTCTAGTCAGGTTATAGTGATGACTGGCTCCCTCCCTCTAGTCAGGTTATAGTGATGACTGGCTCCCTCCCTCTAGTCAGGTTATAGTGATGACTGGCTCCCTCTAGTCAGGTTATAGTGATGACTGGCTCCCTCCCTCTAGTCAGGTTATAGTGATGACTGGCTCCCTCCCTCTAGTCAGGTTATAGTGATGACTGGCTCCCTCCCTCTAGTCAGGTTATAGTGATGACTGGCTCCCTCCCTCTAGTCAGGTTATAGTGATGACTGGCTCCCTCCCTCTAGTCAGGTTATAGTGATGACTGGCTCCCTCCCTCTAGTCAGGTTATAGTGATGACTGGCTCCCTCTAGTCAGGTTATAGTGATGACTGGCTCCCTCCCTCTAGTCAGGTTATAGTGATGACTGGCTCCCTCCCTCTAGTCAGGTTATAGTGATGACTGGCTCCCTCTAGTCAGGTTATAGTGATGACTGGCTCCCTCTAGTCAGGTTATAGTGATGACTGGCTCCCTCCCTCTAGTCAGGTTATATTGATGACTGGCTCCCTCTAGTCAGGTTATAGTGATGACTGGCTCCCTCCCTCTAGTCAGGTTATAGTGATGACTGGCTCCCTCTAGTCAGGTTATAGTGATGACTGGCTCCCTCCCTCTAGTCATGTTATAGTGATGACTGGCTCCCTCCCTCTAGTCAGGTTATAGTGATGACTGGCTCCCTCCCTCTAGTCAGGTTATAGTGATGACTGGCTCCCTCTAGTCAGGTTATATTGATGACTGGCTCCCTCCCTCTAGTCAGGTTATAGTGATGACTGGCTCCCTCCCTCTAGTCAGGTTATAGTGATGACTGGCTCCCTCCCTCTAGTCAGGTTATAGTGATGACTGGCTCCCTCTAGTCAGGTTATAGTGATGACTGGCTCCCTCTAGTCAGGTTATAGTGATGACTGGCTCCCTCCCTCTAGTCAGGTTATAGTGATGACTGGCTCCCTCCCTCTAGTCAGGTTATAGTGATGACTGGCTCCCTCCCTCTAGTCAGGTTATAGTGATGACTGGCTCCCTCCCTCTAGTCAGGTTATAGTGATGACTGGCTCCCTCCCTCTAGTCAGGTTATAGTGATGACTGGCTCCCTCTAGTCAGGTTATAGTGATGACTGGCTCCCTCCCTCTAGTCAGGTTATAGTGATGACTGGCTCCCTCCCTCTAGTCAGGTTATAGTGATGACTGGCTCCCTCTAGTCAGGTTATAGTGATGACTGGCTCCGTCCCTCTAGTCAGGTTATAGTGATGACTGGCTCCCTCCCTCTAGTCAGGTTATAGTGATGACTGGCTCCCTCTAGTCAGGTTATATTGATGACTGGCTCCCTCTAGTCAGGTTATAGTGATGACTGGCTCCCTCCCTCTAGTCAGGTTATATTGATGACTGGCTCCCTCTAGTCAGGTTATAGTGATGACTGGCTCCCTCTAGTCAGGTTATAGTGATGACTGGCTCCCTCTAGCCAGGTTATATTGATGACTGGCTCCCTCCAGTCAGGTTATAGTGATGACTGGCTCCCTCCCTCTAGTCAGGTTATAGTGATGACTGGCTGCCTCTAGCCAGGTTATATTGATGACTGGCTCCCTCCCTCCAGTCAGGTTATAGTGATGACTGGCTCCCTCTAGTCAGGTTATAGTGATGACTGGCTCCCTCCCTCTAGTCAGGTTATAGTGATGACTGGCTCCCTCCCTCTAGTCAGGTTATAGTGATGACTGGCTCCCTCCCTCTAGTCAGGTTATAGTGATGACTGGCTCCCTCCCTCTAGTCAGGTTATAGTGATGACTGGCTCCCTCCCTCTAGTCAGGTTATAGTGATGACTGGCTCCCTCCCTCTAGTCAGGTTATAGTGATGACTGGCTCCCTCCCTCTAGTCAGGTTATAGTGATGACTGGCTCCCTCTAGTCAGGTTATAGTGATGACTGGCTCCCTCTAGTCAGGTTATAGTGATGACTGGCTCCCTCCCTCTAGTCAGGTTATAGTGATGACTGGCTCCCTCCCTCTAGTCAGGTTATAGTGATGACTGGCTCCCTCCCTCTAGTCAGGTTATAGTGATGACTGGCTCCCTCCCTCTAGTCAGGTTATAGTGATGACTGGCTCCCTCCCTCTAGTCATGTTATAGTGATGACTGGCTCCCTCCCTCTAGTCAGGTTATAGTGATGACTGGCTCCCTCCCTCTAGTCAGGTTATAGTGATGACTGGCTCCCTCTAGTCAGGTTATATTGATGACTGGCTCCCTCCCTCTAGTCAGGTTATAGTGATGACTGGCTCCCTCCCTCTAGTCAGGTTATAGTGATGACTGGCTCCCTCCCTCTAGTCAGGTTATAGTGATGACTGGCTCCCTCTAGTCAGGTTATAGTGATGACTGGCTCCCTCCCTCTAGTCAGGTTATAGTGATGACTGGCTCCCTCCCTCTAGTCAGGTTATAGTGATGACTGGCTCCCTCTAGTCAGGTTATAGTGATGACTGGCTCCCTCTAGTCAGGTTATAGTGATGACTGGCTCCCTCTAGTCAGGTTATAGTGATGACTGGCTCCCTCTAGTCAGGTTATAGTGATGACTGGCTCCCTCCAGTCAGGTTATAGTGATGACTGGCTCCCTCCCTCTAGTCAGGTTATGTTGACGACTGGCTCCCTCGTCATTTGTGTGTTTTAATTATTTAATGAAATAGCATGCTTAAAGCATCAGACAAGTTACGTACATATAGTTGATTGTATAAAAACACATGGGGTGATTGGTAGAAAGAACAGATGACTCTTGGTTGACCAAGATGTATTTTAGTTGGGGACAGTACTAGAACATGATTTTGGGGCTCCCGAGTGGCGCAGCGGACACTGCATCTCAGTGCTTGAGGCATCACTACAGACACCCTGGTTCAAATCCAGGCTGTATCACAACCGGCCGTGATTTGGAGTCCCATAGGGCGGCGCACAACTGGCCCAGCGTCGTCAGTCATTGTAAATAAGAATTTTTTCTTAACTGACTTGCCTAGTTAAATAAAGGTTACGTTGAAATAAATTTAAAAAATTGTGTTTCATGACAAACCATTTTTTACAAATCCGGCAAGGCACCAACTTTGAGAAGGTTTCAAACCAATTCATGAATGTAATTGAATCTAGGTATGTCTTGCCTTTAATGTAATGGCATGAAAAAAAATTGGCTGAATATTATACAATGACTTATCAACAGCTCTAACAATTTGACCCCCACAGGAAATCTTCACTGGCAGTTATAGAATATACTATATAGCCTAGAAACCTGGTTAAACTATCATTATGACATCATGGATGAATTCTAGAATATACTATACATCCTAGAAACCTGGTTAAACTATCATTATGACATCATGGATGAATTCTAGAATATACTATATAGCCTAGAAACCTGGTTAAACTATCATTATGACATCATGGATGAATTCTAGAATATACTATATATCCTAGAAACCTGGTTAAACTATCATTATGACATCATGGATGAATTCTAGAATATACTATATAGCCTAGAAACCTGGTTAAACTATCATTATGACATCATGGATGGCCAGTCTTTGTATTTATAGTGTAGTGAATTCAGGGGGAGGCCCTGAGCTGAACTCAAACCTGGGTCCAGCGACTGTCATGCCAACACCTTATAACTGTTACGCCAAGATGTCTATTCTTCTTGAAGAGGTTGCTAGGTGTTGGGTTACGGTTTCTACAATAGCTTTCTCTATGAATTTGAGAGTGGTTACACTTCTTCCCCCATTCCTCAGCTGTTTACCAAACCAAGCCTCTGGGCAGCCATTTTGTTGCCGTTTAAAAAACCCACACAACCCAGCAATCTGCAGTTCAAACAATAACAAAGCTGTCATTCCACCACTGTTTTGGTAATAAGATGATTATGGGGTTGGAGAAATGTAACTACTTTCAAATTCATAGACAGACCTATGGATGCAAGGACTGACCATCCATGATATCAACATTATAGTTTTAACCATGTTGAGGGTATACAGTGTTGATTTACATTTCTTTACTCTAATGTTTAGAACCAAGCTTATTTGGGGATCTGATGGGGTACAACAGTTGAACTAAGCTCATGAAGCATGTGTTATATTCTTCAAGAATCAATGCCTATAAATAAATAATTTAAAAGTCCAAATATGGATGTAGCAATTGCAGATTTCCGATTTAACACCACACATCAGTTCAACAACTGCAGAGTTTGTGCCTCTGTATTTAAGACAGTACTTACTAGTGTTAATCAGGGAACGGTTTCTCAAAACCATCTTATGGCTAAGTTCACCGTTAGAACCATTGGACGCCTTAAGATGCGTTTGGGAAACCGGGCCCAGATGTCCAGTTTCCTCCTCTATCGATGTAACAGTCATCTCCCCCTCTTCCTCTTTCACTCCATAAACTGCATCCTCCTCTTCTTTTACTGTAACATCCTCCTCCTCTTTCACTCCATAAACTGCATCCTCCTCTTCTTTTACTGTAACATCCTCCTCCTCTTTCACTCTGAACGCGTCTTTTTCTTCTTTCTGTGTGGAGTGAGCCAAGCACGGCGCCAGTTTACATCAAACGATGAAGCCCAACAAAATATCGCAGAGGGAATAGACTTCCTGTAGAAAATATCCCTTATTAAACGATTGTTGAATTTCGTATCTAGTAGACCAATGCCCTTCAACTGAATATCGCTTACAATCGGAGATATTCCAAAATATGCATTATTCTGAAGTAAAGTTTTTATCCCACTAGGTATAGCTTTAATAACAGTGTCATATTCCTTGCTTGAAACCTCAAAGTTGTATATTTCCATAAATTCTCTCTGTGTAAATAGATTCCAACTGTTATTAACCAATTGGCTGACAAAAACAATGTTTTTCGAGAACCATTTATGGTTAAATAACATCTTATTTCTATGTAATATTGACCCATTGTTCCAAATAAAACATTTATGAGGTGAAAAGTTGTGTTTATACAACAAAGCCCAGCACATTAAAGCCTGCTTGTGAATTACTGTTGTTGCTGTTGAAAGAAGCGTTCCGTCCACTAGATTATACGTCACACCAACAGCATTACCTTAAATTCCCAGACCGCCATCTGCTGACTGGAGTGGGTAACACAGTAGAGTAAAATGTTTATTTTAGTTTCAGACAAGTTTAATTGTAGGAAGCATAAGTTTTTACTCACCAGTGTAACAACACAGTGTGGTTAAAGACTTAGTAAGCTAGTTGTAGTCACGATATGGTTACCTATAAGTACAAACAGTTATGTTTTTGTGTTATTACATATTTATTCACTTATTTATGGAAATCTTCTAAACTACCCACAATGCACTATTTCTTAACGTCATATGGATGATCAACTCTATGCTACCGAGTTTGTATGCCAGTGTAACGGTGTAATGCAGTTACATTTAAAAAATGTATTTAACCTTTATTTAACCAGGAAAGCCTGCTAAGGACAAATTATTATTTACAATGACGGCCAAACCCCTGCCAAACCCCGGCCAAAACCTAACCCAGACGATGCTGGGCCACTGTGCGTTGCCCTATGGGACTCCCTATCACGGCCTGTTATGATACAGCCTAGTTTTGAACCAGGGTCTGTAGTGACGCCTCTAGCACTGAGATGCAGTACCTTAGATCGCTGCTCGTGTGTTTACATTACAGTCAGTGATAAAGGATGTTATTCTGGGTAACCCACAGCAGATTTCTGGAGAAATTGGAAATTGAGTGGTCCTGGGATACAAATGTATAAAGTTGACATTACATCATAAAATCCACATTTTACATCATAAATTAGCAATTTATGTTTTAGTAACTTCTGTTGTTGGTTTGGCCTCTCTTTATATGTTATTTGCCGAATCTCAGTTTTCCATGTGGGTTTTATGCTAAAGTTCCCTCTTTCAAGTTGGTAGCAAACTGGAAAATGCATCATCTATAGGAGTGCTATTTATATCCTGATCATTCATCCACACTGCATCTTCTATAGGAGTGCTATTTATTTCCTGATCATTCATCCACACTGCATCTTCTTTAGGAGTGCTATTTATATCCTGATCATTCATCCACACTGCATCTTCTTTAGGAGTGCTATTTATATCCTGATCATTCATCCACACTGCATCTTCTTTAGGAGTGCTATTTATATCCTGATCATTCATCCACACAGCATCTTCTATAGGAGTGCTATTTATATCCTGATCATTCATCCACACTGCATCTTCTTTAGGAGTGCTATTTATATCCTGATCATTCATCCACACTGCATCTTCTTTAGGAGTGCTATTTATATCCTGATCATTCATCCACACTGCATCTTCTTTAGGAGTGCTATTTATATCCTGATCATTCATCCACACTGCATCTTCTATAGGAGTGCTATTTATATCCTGTTGACTACTGATCATTCATCCACACTGCATCTTCTTTAGGAGTGCTATTTATATCCTGTCACTACTGATCATTCATCCACACTGCATCTTCTTTAGGAGTGCTATTTATATCCTGATCATTCATCCACACTGCATCTTCTTTAGGAGTGCTATTTATATCCTGATCATTCATCCACACTGCATCTTCTTTAGGAGTGCTATTTATATCCTGATCATTCATCCACACTGCATCTTCTATAGGAGTGCTATTTATATCCTGATCATTCATCCACACTGCATCTTCTTTAGGAGTGCTATTTATATCCTGATCATTCATCCACACTGCATCTTCTTTAGGAGTGCTATTTATATCCTGATCATTCATCCACACTGCATCTTCTTTAGGAGTGCTATTTATATCCTGATCATTCATCCACACTGTGTGTCTCATCAATGCAGGTAATTTATGACATGTATAAAGTATGTGTTTTATAAACTCATGAACACCAGCCAGTTTATCAGCCCGGTTCTGTTAGTTTAGGTGGATTATACTTCTTCACCACCAGAGGGGGACGTTGAGTAATATTTCAGGTTAATATGATATATTTTGATACTAAAATGGATGACAGTTTATTCTGATGTTGTGAATATGAGATTACACATGGAAACTATGTATTTATTTTATTATAGTAAATTAGGAATTATTAGGAACTGTTAAATCCACTTTATGATCATAATAACTTTGACAGACATCTTGATTGTTTTTTGTTAGTATATTATAGGGCAGATTTATGGAGAATTGCTGTGGGAGTGCTATTTATATCCCGTCACTACTGATCATTCATCCATACTGTGTGTGTCCCATCATTGCAGCTTTGGAAATAAATGAACTGTCCATCCATTGCTCCTTCCTGTGTTGACTCACTGACTTGAGAGACGGGAACAGGAAGGTCACACTAGGTTGATATCTAGCTCAAGCTTACAAACGTTAACCACACCTTTCCATGTACTGTGTGATTGGGTTATCTAGAGGGAAGCCGTTAGCACGGTAGGCTCTGGTGCCTTCTTGCTGTGGGCTCAAATCGACAGAGGAAATCAACCTGCTTGCTACTTTTTGTTTTGACAACTTTTCAGTAGGGATGTTATGTTTGATACCGGAGCTACGAGGCCTGCGTCCAAATCGCTAAGCAGTAAACTTCAAAGCAGTGTATCGATGCCTGTATCACTTTATCAGCAGCACGTCATCAATGACGTCTGAAGCTTCATTTGATCAAGCAACCACCTGATTGGTTTGGTATTGGGCTTGTTCGACATTGCAGGCGACTGCAGACTGACTGATCTACAAATCACTATACATCATAAATAACTACTCATTATTATTTATAAATCAGTCAGCCAGTCCATTTACCCACAATTCAGCATGGATTTCATGCTCTCGAACACGGCCAGTGGTTTAGTAGATGACATAAAGGCTATGCTGCTACGGTGTGGGATACCATCTATAATAATGACATAAAGGCTATGCTGCTACGGTGTGGGATACCATCTATAATAATGACATAAAGGCTATGCTGCTACGGTGTGGGATACCATCTATAATAATGACATAAAGGCTATGCTGCTACGGTGTGGGATACCATCTATAATAATGACATAAAGGCTATGCTGCTACGGTGTGGGATACCATCTATAATAATGACATAAAGGCTGTGCTGCTACGGTGTGGGATACCATCTATAATAATGACATAAAGGCTATGCTGCTACGGTGTGGGATACCATCTATAATAATGACATAAAGGCTATGCTGCTACGGTGTGGGATGTCATCTATAATAATGACATAAAGGCTATGCTGCTACGGTGTGGGATGTCATCTATAATAATGACATAAAGGCTATGCTGCTACGGTGTGGGATACCATCTATAATAATGACATAAAGGCTATGCTGCTACGGTGTGGGATACCATCTATAATAATGACATAAAGGCTATGCTGCTACGGTGTGGGATGTCATCTATAATAATGACATAAAGGCTATGCTGCTACGGTGTGGGATACCATCTATAATAATGACATAAAGGCTATGCTGCTACGGTGTGGGATGTCATCTATAATAATGACATAAAGGCTATGCTGCTACGGTGTGGGATGTCATCTATAATAATGACATAAAGGCTATGCTGCTACGGTGTGGGATGTCATCTATAATAATGACATAAAGGCTATGCTGCTACGGTGTGGGATACCATCTATAATAATGACATAAAGGCTATGCTGCTACGGTGTGGGATACCATCTATAATAATGACATAAAGGCTATGCTGCTACGGTGTGGGATACCATCTATAATAATGACATAAAGGCTATGCTGCTACGGTGTGGGATACCATCTATAATAATGACATTAAGGCTATGCTGCTACGGTGTGGGATACCATCTATAATAATGACATAAAGGCTATGCTGCTACGGTGTGGGATACCATCTATAATAATGACATAAAGGCTATGCTGCTACGGTGTGGGATGTCATCTATAATAATGACATAAAGGCTATGCTGCTACGGTGTGGGATACCATCTATAATAATGACATAAAGGCTATGCTGCTACGGTGTGGGATACCATCTATAATAATGACATAAAGGCTATGCTGCTACGGTGTGGGATACCATCTATAATAATGACATAAAGGCTATGCTGCTACGGTGTGGGATACCATCTATAATAATGACATAAAGGCTATGCTGCTACGGTGTGGGATACCATCTATAATAATGACATAAAGGCTATGCTGCTACGGTGTGGGATGTCATCTATAATAATGACATAAAGGCTATGCTGCTACGGTGTGGGATGTCATCTATAATAATGACATAAAGGCTATGCTGCTACGGTGTGGGACGTCATCTATAATAATGACATAAAGGCTATGCTGCTACGGTGTGGGATACCATCTATAATAATGACATAAAGGCTATGCTGCTACGGTGTGGGATACCATCTATAATAATGACATAAAGGCTATGCTGCTACGGTGTGGGATACCATCTATAATAATGACATAAAGGCTATGCTGCTACGGTGTGGGATACCATCTATAATAATGACATAAAGGCTATGCTGCTACGGTGTGGGACGTCATCTATAATAATGACATAAAGGCTATGCTGCTACGGTGTGGGATACCATCTATAATAATGACATAAAGGCTATGCTGCTACGGTGTGGGATACCATCTATAATAATGACATAAAGGCTATGCTGCTACGGTGTGGGATACCATCTATAATAATGACATAAAGGCTATGCTGCTACGGTGTGGGATACCATCTATAATAATGACATAAAGGCTATGCTGCTACGGTGTGGGATGTCATCTATAATAATGACATAAAGGCTATGCTGCTACGGTGTGGGATGTCATCTATAATAATGACATAAAGGCTATGCTGCTACGGTGTGGGATACCATCTATAATAATGACATAAAGGCTATGCTGCTACGGTGTGGGATACCATCTATAATAATGACATAAAGGCTATGCTGCTACGGTGTGGGATACCATCTATAATAATGACATAAAGGCTATGCTGCTACGGTGTGGGATGTCATCTATAATAATGACATAAAGGCTATGCTGCTACGGTGTGGGATACCATCTATAATAATGACATAAAGGCTATGCTGCTACGGTGTGGGATGTCATCTATAATAATGACATAAAGGCTATGCTGCTACGGTGTGGGATGTCATCTATAATAATGACATAAAGGCTATGCTGCTACGGTGTGGGACGTCATCTATAATAATGACATAAAGGCTATGCTGCTACGGTGTGGGACGTCATCTATAATAATGACATAAAGGTTATGCTGCTACGGTGTGGGACGTCATCTATAATAATGACATAAAGGCTGTGCTGCTACGGTGTGGGATACCATCTATAATAATGACATAAAGGCTATGCTGCTACGGTGTGGGACGTCATCTATAATAATGACATAAAGGCTATGCTGCTACGGTGTGGGACGTCATCTATAATAATGACATAAAGGCTATGCTGCTACGGTGTGGGACGTCATCTATAATAATGACATAAAGGCTATGCTGCTACGGTGTGGGATACCATCTATAATAATGACATAAAGGCTGTGCTGCTACGGTGTGGGATACCATCTATAATAATGACATAAAGGCTATGCTGCTACGGTGTGGGATACCATCTATAATAATGACATAAAGGCTATGCTGCTACGGTGTGGGATACCATCTATAATAATGACATAAAGGCTGTGCTGCTACGGTGTGGGATACCATCTATAATAATGACATAAAGGCTATGCTGCTACGGTGTGGGATGTCATCTATAATAATGACATAAAGGCTATGCTGCTACGGTGTGGGATACCATCTATAATAATGACATAAAGGCTATGCTGCTACGGTGTGGGATACCATCTATAATAATGACATAAAGGCTATGCTGCTACGGTGTGGGATACCATCTATAATAATGACATAAAGGCTATGCTGCTACGGTGTGGGATACCATCTATAATAATGACATAAAGGCTATGCTGCTACGGTGTGGGATACCATCTATAATAATGACATAAAGGCTATGCTGCTACGGTGTGGGATACCATCTATAATAATGACATAAAGGCTATGCTGCTACGGTGTGGGATACCATCTATAATAATGACATAAAGGCTATGCTGCTACGGTGTGGGATGTCATCTATAATAATGACATAAAGGCTATGCTGCTACGGTGTGGGATGTCATCTATAATAATGACATAAAGGCTATGCTGCTACGGTGTGGTATACCATCTATAATAATGACATAAAGGCTGTGCTGCTACGGTGTGGGATGTCATCTATAATAATGACATAAAGGCTATGCTGCTACGGTGTGGGATACCATCTATAATAATGACATAAAGGCTATGCTGCTACGGTGTGGGATACCATCTATAATAATGACATAAAGGCTATGCTGCTACGGTGTGTCATCTATAATAATGACATAAAGGCTATGCTGCTACGGTGTGGGATACCATCTATAATAATGACATAAAGGCTATGCTGCTACGGTGTGGGATACCATCTATAATAATGACATAAAGGCTATGCTGCTACGGTGTGGGATACCATCTATAATAATGACATAAAGGCTATGCTGCTACGGTCTGGGATGTCATCTATAATAATGACATAAAGGCTATGCTGCTACGGTGTGGGATACCATCTATAATAATGACATAAAGGCTATGCTGCTACGGTGTGGGATACCATCTATAATAATGACATAAAGGCTATGCTGCTACGGTGTGGGATACCATCTATAATAATGACATAAAGGCTATGCTGCTACGGTGTGGGATACCATCTATAATAATGACATAAAGGCTATGCTGCTACGGTGTGGGATACCATCTATAATAATGACATAAAGGCTATGCTGCTACGGTCTGGGATGTCATCTATAATAATGACATAAAGGCTATGCTGCTACGGTGTGGGATACCATCTATAATAATGACATAAAGGCTATGCTGCTACGGTGTGTCATCTATAATAATGACATAAAGGCTATGCTGCTACGGTGTGTCATCTATAATAATGACATAAAGGCTATGCTGCTACGGTGTGGGATACCATCTATAATAATGACATAAAGGCTATGCTGCTACGGTGTGTCATCTATAATAATGACATAAAGGCTATGCTGCTACGGTGTGTCATCTATAATAATGACATAAAGGCTATGCTGCTACGGTGTGGGATGTCATCTATAATAATGACATAAAGGCTATGCTGCTACGGTGTGGGATACCATCTATAATAATGACATAAAGGCTATGCTGCTACGGTGTGGGATACCATCTATAATAATGACATAAAGGCTATGCTGCTACGGTGTGGGATACCATCTATAATAATGACATAAAGGCTATGCTGCTACGGTGTGGGATACCATCTATAATAATGACATAAAGGCTATGCTGCTACGGTGTGGGATACCATCTATAATAATGACATAAAGGCTATGCTGCTACGGTGTGGGACACCATCTATAATAATGACATAAAGGCTATGCTGCTACGGTGTGGGATGTCATCTATAATAATGACATAAAGGCTATGCTGCTACGGTGTGGGATACCATCTATAATAATGACATAAAGGCTGTGCTGCTACGGTGTGGGACGTCATCTATAATAATGACATAAAGGCTGTGCTGCTACGGTGTGGGATGTCATCTATAATAATGACATAAAGGCTATGCTGCTATGGTGTGGGATGTCATCTATAATAATGACATAAAGGCTGTGCTGCTACGGTGTGGGATGTCATCTATAATAATGACATAAAGGCTGTGCTGCTACGGTGTGGGATACCATCTATAATAATGACATAAAGGCTGTGCTGCTACGGTGTGGGATACCATCTATAATAATGACATAAAGGCTATGCTGCTACGGTGTGGGATGTCATCTATAATAATGACATAAAGGCTATGCTGCTACGGTGTGGGATACCATCTATAATAATGACATAAAGGCTGTGCTGCTACGGTGTGGGATACCATCTATAATAATGACATAAAGGCTATGCTGCTACGGTGTGGGATGTCATCTATAATAATGACATAAAGGCTATGCTGCTACGGTGTGGGATACCATCTATAATAATGACATAAAGGCTATGCTGCTACGGTGTGGGATACCATCTATAATAATGACATAAAGGCTATGCTGCTACGGTGTGGGATACCATCTATAATAATGACATAAAGGCTATGCTGCTACGGTGTGGGATGTCATCTATAATAATGACATAAAGGCTGTGCTGCTACGGTGTGGGATACCATCTATAATAATGACATAAAGGCTATGCTGCTACGGTGTGGGACGTCATCTATAATAATGACATAAAGGCTGTGCTGCTACGGTGTGGGATACCATCTATAATAATGACATAAAGGCTATGCTGCTACGGTGTGGGATACCATCTATAATAATGACATAAAGGCTATGCTGCTACGGTGTGGGATACCATCTATAATAATGACATAAAGGCTATGCTGCTACGGTGTGGGATACCATCTATAATAATGACATAAAGGCTATGCTGCTACGGTGTGGGATGTCATCTATAATAATGACATAAAGGCTATGCTGCTACGGTGTGGGATGTCATCTATAATAATGACATAAAGGCTATGCTGCTACGGTGTGGGACGTCATCTATAATAATGACATAAAGGCTGTGCTGCTACGGTGTGGGATGTCATCTATAATAATGACATAAAGGCTATGCTGCTACGGTGTGGGATACCATCTATAATAATGACATAAAGGCTATGCTGCTACGGTGTGGGATGTCATCTATAATAATGACATAAAGGCTGTGCTGCTACGGTGTGGGATGTCATCTATAATAATGACATAAAGGCTATGCTGCTACGGTGTGGGATACCATCTATAATAATGACATAAAGGCTATGCTGCTACGGTGTGGGACGTCATCTATAATAATGACATAAAGGCTATGCTGCTACAGTGTGGGACGTCATCTATAATAATGACATAAAGGCTATGCTGCTACGGTGTGGGATACCATCTATAATAATGACATAAAGGCTATGCTGCTACGGTGTGGGATGTCATCTATAATAATGACATAAAGGCTATGCTGCTACGGTGTGGGATGTCATCTATAATAATGACATAAAGGCTATGCTGCTACGGTGTGGGATACCATCTATAATAATGACATAAAGGCTATGCTGCTACGGTGTGGGATACCATCTATAATAATGACATAAAGGCTATGCTGCTACGGTGTGGGATACCATCTATAATAATGACATAAAGGCTATGCTGCTACGGTGTGGGATACCATCTATAATAATGACATAAAGGCTATGCTGCTACGGTGTGGGATGTCATCTATAATAATGACATAAAGGCTATGCTGCTACGGTGTGGGATACCATCTATAATAATGACATAAAGGCTATGCTGCTACGGTGTGGGATACCATCTATAATAATGACATAAAGGCTATGCTGCTACGGTGTGGGATACCATCTATAATAATGACATAAAGGCTATGCTGCTACGGTGTGGGATACCATCTATAATAATGACATAAAGGCTATGCTGCTACGGTGTGTCATCTATAATAATGACATAAAGGCTATGCTGCTACGGTGTGGGATGTCATCTATAATAATGACATAAAGGCTTTGCTGCTATGGTGTGGGATGTCATCTATAATAATGACATAAAGGCTATGCTGCTACGGTCTGGGATGTCATCTATAATAATGACATAAAGGCTATGCTGCTACGGTGTGGGATACCATCTATAATAATGACATAAAGGCTATGCTGCTACGGTGTGGGATGTCATCTATAATAATGACATAAAGGCTATGCTGCTACGGTGTGGGATACCATCTATAATAATGACATAAAGGCTATGCTGCTACGGTGTGGGATACCATCTATAATAATGACATAAAGGCTATGCTGCTACGGTGTGGGATACCATCTATAATAATGACATAAAGGCTATGCTGCTACGGTGTGGGATACCATCTATAATAATGACATAAAGGCTATGCTGCTACGGTGTGGGATACCATCTATAATAATGACATAAAGGCTATGCTGCTACGGTGTGGGATGTCATCTATAATAATGACATAAAGGCTATGCTGCTACGGTGTGGGATGTCATCTATAATAATGACATAAAGGCTATGCTGCTACGGTGTGGGACGTCATCTATAATAATGACATAAAGGCTGTGCTGCTACGGTGTGGGATACCATCTATAATAATGACATAAAGGCTGTGCTGCTACGGTGTGGGACGTCATCTATAATAATGACATAAAGGCTGTGCTGCTACGGTGTGGGACGTCATCTATAATAATGACATAAAGGCTGTGCTGCTACGGTGTGGGATGTCATCTATAATAATGACATAAAGGCTATGCTGCTAAGGTGTGGGATGTCATCTATAATAATGACATAAAGGCTGTGCTGCTACGGTGTGGGATGTCATCTATAATAATGACATAAAGGCTATGCTGCTACGGTGTGGGATACCATCTATAATAATGACATAAAGGCTATGCTGCTACGGTGTGGGATACCATCTATAATAATGACATAAAGGCTATGCTGCTACGGTGTGGGATACCATCTATAATAATGACATAAAGGCTATGCTGCTACGGTGTGGGATACCATCTATAATAATGACATAAAGGCTATGCTGCTACGGT
Source organism: Salmo salar (assembly GCF_965601325.2). Taxonomy (NCBI): domain Eukaryota; kingdom Metazoa; phylum Chordata; class Actinopteri; order Salmoniformes; family Salmonidae; genus Salmo; species Salmo salar. The sequence continues at coordinate 1,611,514 of NW_027675333.1, forward strand.
GTGGGATACCATCTATAATAATGACATAAAGGCTGTGCTGCTACGGTGTGGGATACCATCTATAATAATGACATAAAGGCTATGCTGCTACGGTGTGGGATACCATCTATAATAATGACATAAAGGCTATGCTGCTACGGTGTGGGATACCATCTATAATAATGACATAAAGGCTATGCTGCTACGGTGTGGGATGTCATCTATAATAATGACATAAAGGCTATGCTGCTACGGTGTGGGATGTCATCTATAATAATGACATAAAGGCTATGCTGCTACGGTGTGGGATGTCATCTATAATAATGACATAAAGGCTGTGCTGCTACGGTGTGGGATACCATCTATAATAATGACATAAAGGCTGTGCTGCTACGGTGTGGGATACCATCTATAATAATGACATAAAGGCTATGCTGCTACGGTGTGGGATACCATCTATAATAATGACATAAAGGCTGTGCTGCTACGGTGTGGGACGTCATCTATAATAATGACATAAAGGCTGTGCTGCTACGGTGTGGGATGTCATCTATAATAATGACATAAAGGCTATGCTGCTACGGTGTGGGATACCATCTATAATAATGACATAAAGGCTGTGCTGCTACGGTGTGGGATACCATCTATAATAATGACATAAAGGCTATGCTGCTACGGTGTGGGATGTCATCTATAATAATGACATAAAGGCTGTGCTGCTACGGTGTGGGATACCATCTATAATAATGACATAAAGGCTATGCTGCTACGGTGTGGGACGTCATCTATAATAATGACATAAAGGCTGTGCTGCTACGGTGTGGGATACCATCTATAATAATGACATAAAGGCTATGCTGCTACGGTGTGGGACGTCATCTATAATAATGACATAAAGGCTGTGCTGCTACGGTGTGGGATGTCATCTATAATAATGACATAAAGGCTATGCTGCTACGGTGTGGGATACCATCTATAATAATGACATAAAGGCTATGCTGCTACGGTGTGGGATGTCATCTATAATAATGACATAAAGGCTATGCTGCTACGGTGTGGGATACCATCTATAATAATGACATAAAGGCTATGCTGCTACGGTGTGGGACGTCATCTATAATAATGACATAAAGGCTATGCTGCTACGGTGTGGGACGTCATCTATAATAATGACATAAAGGCTATGCTGCTACGGTGTGGGATGTCATCTATAATAATGACATAAAGGCTATGCTGCTACGGTGTGGGATACCATCTATAATAATGACATAAAGGCTATGCTGCTACGGTGTGGGATACCATCTATAATAATGACATAAAGGCTATGCTGCTACGGTGTGGGATACCATCTATAATAATGACATAAAGGCTATGCTGCTACGGTGTGGGATACCATCTATAATAATGACATAAAGGCTATGCTGCTACGGTGTGGGACACCATCTATAATAATGACATAAAGGCTATGCTGCTACGGTGTGGGATACCATCTATAATAATGACATAAAGGCTGTGCTGCTACGGTGTGGGATACCATCTATAATAATGACATAAAGGCTATGCTGCTACGGTGTGGGATACCATCTATAATAATGACATAAAGGCTGTGCTGCTACGGTGTGGGATACCATCTATAATAATGACATAAAGGCTGTGCTGCTACGGTGTGGGATACCATCTATAATAATGACATAAAGGCTATGCTGCTACGGTGTGGGATGTCATCTATAATAATGACATAAAGGCTATGCTGCTACGGTGTGGGATACCATCTATAATAATGACATAAAGGCTATGCTGCTACGGTGTGGGATGTCATCTATAATAATGACATAAAGGCTATGCTGCTACGGTGTGGGATACCATCTATAATAATGACATAAAGGCTATGCTGCTACGGTGTGGGATGTCATCTATAATAATGACATAAAGGCTATGCTGCTACGGTGTGTCATCTATAATAATGACATAAAGGCTGTGCTGCTACGGTGTGGGATACCATCTATAATAATGACATAAAGGCTATGCTGCTACGGTGTGGGACGTCATCTATAATAATGACATAAAGACTATGCTGCTACGGTGTGGGATGTCATCTATAATAATGACATAAAGGCTATGCTGCTACGGTGTGGGACGTCATCTATAATAATGACATAAAGGCTATGCTGCTACGGTGTGGGACGTCATCTATAATAATGACATAAAGGCTATGCTGCTACGGTGTCGGACGTCATCTATAATAATGACATAAAGGCTATGCAGCTACAGTGTGGGATGTCATCTATAATAATGACATAAAGGCTATGCTGCTACGGTGTGGGACGTCATCTATAATAATGACATAAAGACTATGCTGCTACGGTGTGGGATGTCATCTATAATAATGACATAAAGGCTATGCTGCTACGGTGTGGGATGTCATCTATAATAATGACATAAAGGCTATGCTGCTACGGTGTGGGATACCATCTATAATAATGACATAAAGGCTATGCTGCTACGGTGTGGGATGTCATCTATAATAATGACATAAAGGCTATGCTGCTACGGTGTGGGATACCATCTATAATAATGACATAAAGGCTATGCTGCTACGGTGTGGGATGTCATCTATAATAATGACATAAAGGCTATGCTGCTACGGTGTGGGACGTCATCTATAATAATGACATAAAGGCTATGCTGCTACGGTGTGGGATACCATCTATAATAATGACATAAAGGCTATGCTGCTACGGTGTGGGATACCATCTATAATAATGACATAAAGGCTATGCTGCTACGTATAAAATGTGTCTGTTCTAAATGCTGTGTTTTTCCCAGCCATCATTCTGTATGTCTCTTCTGATCTGCAGTCATGTTTTAGTTGGGTTTTGTTATTTAGGTTCTAACTGGTCTCCATTCGTTGGGCTCCAGCTCGCTGACCATAGCCGTGCTGATTGGCTGCGCTGGTTAGGCTAATAGCTCCAGCTCGCTGACCATAGCCGTGCTGATTGGCTGCGCTGGTTAGGCTAATAGCTCCAGCTCGCTGACCATAGCCGTGCTGATTGGCTGCGCTGGTTAGGCTAATAGCTCCAGCTCGCTGACCATAGCCGTGCTGATTGGCTGCGCTGGTTTGGCTAATAGCTCCAGCTCGCTGACCATAGCCGTGCTGATTGGCTGCGCTGGTTAGGCTAATAGCTAGTTGGCTAAATAGCTAATGTTAGCTGGCTGGCTAAGATAACTGCATATAACTAACATTCTTTGATTAGACAGCGAATTATATATTTCCAAAACGTTGGTTTACTTTAATCACTCAAGTCATGAGTGCAAACTAATGGTTTAATTTGAAGTTACACATTTCAAGTTATTCCTGTTGTAGTTTACATCACAGGGAATAGACCGGTCCTCCACACTACATCACACCTGACTTTATCATTCTTCTGAATTCTTATTGGTTTTATGTAATAACTCCAAAAATAGAACAGTGAGGTGTAACTTTGCATTGGGACTTAAAACAATTTTTGGGAAAAATATTTTATTTGATCTTTTATAAACTTTACCATAACCTAACCATTTTATTTCTCTCCGTCACCCACTTTACATGTGTAGATAATAAAGCATTTTACCTTTCCACTGCGTTAACAATGGAGGATTGGTTGATTTCCAGTTTAAGTATTTAAGATGATTAACGAGAAAAGTATTGTCCAACCATCGGGTAACTTGTTTCATGCGCATCAAAGGTGAGGGTGAATTTCAGATGTTTACTGCTTGTATTGATGAAGGAGTGGAATCGATGAAGTTCCTCTGCTGTCCCCTGGAATAGATGGAACACGTCATCAATGAAGACTTTTTCAGAGCCTGATGAGCTGCTAGAATGGATTGTTAGGGCTGACAATCACATTCTTCTCTAACAACCCCACATACAGATTGGCATAATTTAGGGTGACCAAATTTTAGTTTTCCAAAAAGAGGACATGTCCGGGAAAAAGAGGACGTATGGTCACCCTACTGTAAATGCAATATATTTGGAAAAAATCCCATTATTTTCCAGTGTTTCTTTGATGTATTGCGCGATCGTATCAGCTGTCTCATTTGGAGTGTTTTTAACTTCGACTAATTTACTTTGCACGCCACCATTATTCCAATCAAAATACTGAATAAGCAGAGGGAATATTTTCACAGCACCGTGATTGCTCCCATCAGTAGAAACACCACAGTAAGGTATGTCTTCTAGTGCTTTCTGAGCTATGTCGACAGAATGTGGTGCTATCACAGCGTTAACAATTGCTTCGGTCTTAGTACGAGCGCTTGAAAGCGGTCAAAGCAATGCAAAAACCCCAAAACGCACACAACGAATGGCGACTGTAGGAAGCAAAAGCCGAATCCCGGACATTTTAGGCGATTTAGAAATCCCGGCCGGACGCATTTTTTTTGGTCCAAAAAGAGGACATGTCCGGGAAAAAGAGGACGTATGGTCACCCTACATAATAAGATGCTATTTTTAAACTACAATGACCACAATGCACTGCGTGCCTACTTGTCTTGTCTGTGTTTATTTTACACCTGCTATGTAAAAGAGACAGAAGAATGCACAATGGTCAATGCTTTCTGGGATCCTTGGGACATCCCTATCCTAAACCCTAACCTTAACCCCTAACCTTAACCATTTTAAATGTCAACTTCAACGGGCTAGGGACGTCCCAAGGATGTATCTCTACCTGAAAATACATGATCTAAGTGATTGATAGTTGGTATTCAGCAGTCATAAAGCCTAATTTACTTTAATGAACTACTAAAATAGTGATTTAGTCAGACAGCATAGACAGCAGCTCTACACATTATTGACTGACTGAACCATTCATCCTTCCATCCCTCCTCAGCCTTCCTCTCCTCTGAAGACCCAGTGAGGGTGGAGCTCAGTCAGAGAGCTGTTGAGGGACTGGTTAGGCAGAACACTTCTACAGCCAGAGAGGTGAGAGGTCACACATGGTTTAGATGGTAAATATTTATGTCCCCTTAGCGGTTCATCACGTCAGCTAAAGGGAATATGTTCCATCTATGTTTATTTACATTAGTGCAAATTGTCCACTGATATTGGTGTAATTTCTCACCCTTTTGGCTGTATGAAGTTAATTTCCCCTCAGGCACACACATTTGTTCTTTGATATTACGAAGGTCATTTGTGTATAATGTACTTTTCCCAACATCTCTTTACATTGCTGATGCATATTTGGTGGCCTGACTGTATCCATACTGTGTCAAAGGCCCATCCTGGTAGATCTGAACCTAATGCAGCTTGGAGTGATCAGATGACAGAAGTCACATTTAGGTGCCAGGTGTAACTGAGGCCATAGATGCTCCATATCCATTACTTTGAGTGTTTTATATAATATGACTAAATGTGTTTCTGTGTTGCAGGGGCAGTCAAGAAATGTAACAGCAAGGCCACAGAACATGACATAAGCAGAGCTGTGGGAGACCACCTCAAGCCCCTGGTAGAGCCGGGGGTGGTGTTTCTACTCCACCACGCCTTCAGCAGGCTGGAAAAGTGGGATTGATACAGTTTTTTCATACTAAGGTGGACCAAGAGTCTGTTGATTGGTCGGTCATTGGGTTCATTATATGTTCAAATAAAATCAAGCTTTATTTATACAGCACATTTCAGACATGGATGCAACAAAATGGCTTCACAGGAAAAAGATTAAAAAAACATTGAAAATAAACAGAAATATTTAGTACACAAAAAACAGAAACAAAGACTAATGAGTAATTGCCATTGATTAAAATGTTAATGGGAATATCCAACCCAAAATATAAGCTTGGGACACTGGAAGTTGACTAGTAACAACAACTGGGACATAAAAGACACCCACCATGAGACCCACTAAATCTGCCCAAGAAGAGGAAAACAAAAGAAAAACCCACACCAAACTTAAAGACAGGAAGTAAACCAAAAAGGTGGAGCAACTAAAGGTGTTGACTCTCCACATGTATCAAGACAACTGGAGCACTGGGCCAGACACTCTTAAATAGAACCTGGACCAGCTCAGGTGAAACACCTTCCCACTAACGAGATGGACAAGCCAGCACAGGTGTAACACATACTGACTAACGAGCGATACTTGTCAACAATTAAAAACAAGAAAAACACATTTCTAAATAATAATATACAATCAAAATATTTTTTTATCCTTTTTCTTACTATAGAATCCTAAAACTCACTAGCTTCTAGAACTCTCGTGTTCCAAAAACTCACTAGCTTCTAGAACTCTCATCCCCTTGGAACGTGGCCCAAACAAAACTCATCTCTAATACGGAAAAACATGCAGTCATAATAAATTGTGATCCATGGCAACGCACTGGCAAAACACAAAACTTTTTAACTGCCCACCCGTGAAACAATCAGCAAATTGTCCTTAAAACGAACATGTCTGATTTCAAGAGGAAACTCCTGCAATATCCGTAGTAACTTCCCACCTCACAGCTTCTCTCTCTTTTCAGGGTTCACTAGATAGGCATGTTGTTGGATCGGGGCCCAGTCCCCAATGTCATGTTCTAGTACATTTGGGTTGGCACATCTGGGAATGAACCCTGATATTCTAAAAGCAGGGCAACAATGTCAATGTAATTGTACCCAAAAATTATCAGTTGGTTGCATAAATAATTATGATTACTAAATCTTACATGAATATTAAACATGAAATATAAAACCCAAATGTACACCCCTTTGTTAATATGTATTAGCAATAATTAACTTAATGGTGAGGCATAAAATGTATCTTTTGTCAGGCTTAATGTTTGAAATATGAGGTGATTTGAGTCATGCTTCTTCAGTAGTGGAATAAAGACAATTAGTACTTGAATGTTGTAAATAAATACTGGAGTGATGTAGGATTGTTCATATAATTGATTATTGTACTGTGACTATGTGTTTAGGCTGTAAGTATGTTGAAATTAAATTGTTTTCTTTTCAACTTTCACTTTCAACTAAAACCAAACTTATATTGTATGTCGGGCATAGTCTTATTTTCTACGACATTTTGCTAGGTGAGATATCCCCAATGTCACAGCTTAAACGTGTCCAAATCAGTAGTCCAAATGCAGAAACAGTTTGTGATAAATTGAAAACCTAAACATAAAATGTAATACATACACAAACATCTGTCACAATAATCATATTACTTGTATTATTTAAAACAAGCACCTTATAAAACTGTACAAGCACCAAAAACGCTGTTGTTTTGACAAGTAGCAATAAATCACTGATATCAATTAGGGGGGAAATCAGGTTGTACATGATGTTGAAACTAACACAACTAAAAAAACACATGGAAATGGGAGATATATTTTACCTCACTGGTTAGAGGACAACCTGCAGAAGACAGTCAGCTACATTTTGGAGTGATGCATTTAAATGTAGGGGTCACTAAATAAAGGAACACAACACTTATTTGTCATCACTCATTAATATCATGTTGAAATCAATTGTACGACAGGAGGGAGATGAGGTTGCACGTCCTGTTAAAACGAACAGCTCAAAAATCACACGGAATCTGGGAATAATGTGTACATCACTGGTTAGAGGACAATTTGTATAAAACAGCTCGCTACATTTTGAAGTGTTGCATTTGGATTCCAGTGGGTCACCAACGTGGTAAGTGTAACACAGCTATTTTTGTGTTAGTACTTTTTGTTAAATCACATCAATAGTAACTCTTCCAATTCAGAGCCTGGATTTTCCCCCTGAGGTTAATATCCATATCATGTTGAAATCAATAGAACAGGGGACAAACGTTTAGGGTTCTACATTGTGACATCATTAAAATACTCCTACTACAATGTTAAAACATTCTACATTTTATTTCACTGATATCATGAAACAACTCCTTCATGAATTTTCTGATGTTTAATCAGAGATCTTTTATCAGAGTATCTCTTCCCACATTGATTACAGCTATGAGATTTCTCTCCTGTGTGTGTTCTCTGGTGTGATACCAGGCTGTTTGACTGAGTAAAACTCTTCCCACATTCACCACAGCTATAAGATTTCTGTCCTGTGTGTGTTCTCTGATGTGATACCAGGTTGGTTGACTGAGTAAAAGTCTTCCCACATTGATTACAGCTATAAGATTTCTCTCCTGTGTGTATTCTCTGGTGTTTAGTCAGATAGAAAGATGTAGTAAAACTCTTCCCACATTGATCACAGCTATAAGGTTTCTCTCCTGTGTGTGTTCTCTGGTGCACTGTCAGCACTCCAGATCGACAAAAACTCTTCCCACATTGATCACAGCTATAAGATTTCTCTCCTGTGTGTTTTCTCTGGTGTAGTGTCAGAGTTCTAGTTGCAGCAAAACTCTTCCCACATTGATCACAGCTATAAGATTTCTCTCCTGTGTGTATTCTCTGGTGAGCTGTCAGCTCTCCAGATCGAGCAAAACTCTTCCCACATTGATCACAGCTATAAGATTTCTCTCCTGTGTGTGTTCTCTGGTGTTGAGTCAGATGGCAAGATTGACCAAAACTCTTCCCACATTGACCACAGATATAAGGTTTCTCTCCTGTGTGTGTTCTCTGATGTAGAGTCAGACTGGTAGATGCAGCAAACCTCTTCTCACATTGACCACAGCTATAAGGTTTCTCTCCTGTGTGTATTCTCTGGTGTTTCGTCAGACCACTAGAGTCAGTAAAACTCTTCCCACATTCACCACAGCAATAAGATTTCTCTCCTGTGTGTGTTCTCTGATGAATTTTAATGCCTGATGAGGTGAATCTCTTCCCACAGTCAGAGCAGCAGTGAGTTCTCTTCCCTGTGGATGTCTGCAGGTGTTTATTGAGGTGTTCTGATCTGGAGAGACTCTTCTCTGCCTCTTCAGCATCAAGAGGTTGTTGAGGCTCCCCAGAGGATCCACGATAGTCCCATATCTCTCCTGTGTGAACAACAAAGTCAGACAGATGGTTAAAGGCCCACAACAGCGGTAATCCACTGTAAAAGGTGATGCCAACAGCGGAGCCATGATGTTGGACAACAATTGACGTCTGTAATGAATGTTACAATTATTTGAAATTTGCCTTAAAATGAGCAAGAATAGTCATATTTTGTCTTGTTTTCACATTAGTAGTAACATCGATGATTGTAGGCTAGAAATAAGTTATTCATGTTGTTGAAACTCTAAGCAGTGTGCCAGAGGAATTTTGGTTTACTGACACCTGGACATATTGAACGGGTGTTGAGCGCTAGTAAATTCATTATTCTGCACTCTGGTACTCAGACGAGAGTGCTCTGAAATCAGAGTAGATAGTCAATCAGAGTGAATTTATGAAAGCAACTGAATGTCCATTGAGAAAGCACAACGACTATACCATTTAGCTAAGCTAAGAATGACGGGAATAATCAAGTCAATAAACGTTGGGTAGTTAGTTAGATAGAATATAGTTCATATACTGGCAAGTTTGATGTATAAGTAGCCAACTAACGTTAGGTAGCTAGTTAACATACCGGTACATACTGCTGTAATAACATGCTAGCAAATAGTCAGCCAAAATGACGTGTAAAGTAACTTATTTGAAAAGTAATTATTTTATTACATTGCTCAACATTTTCTTAACATTTGTCATAATTAGTTAAAGCAATGAATTTGATTCGGCTCTTGTTGGACTTCGGCTGCATATTTTCTGCAATTTTCTTCAAATCTGAAAACGATGTGAAGCCACGCCCATTTCCTGAAGAATTGCATTATGGGCCCTAACGTACTGCGTGTTTACGTCATATTATGGCGAATTTAGTACGACATCCGGGAGGTTTTGGCATACTAACTATATCATACTATGACCAATAAGCACACTATATACTCAATTAACATCACAAATAGTACGGTTAGTATGAGTATTCTAACACAGCTAATGACTTATCAACAGCTCTAACAATTTGACCCCCACAGGAAAATCTACACTGGCAGTTATAGAAAGACCCATTTACTATATAACCATTGATTCTTGAAGAATATAACTTAGAAATGCCTCAAATGTTTCAACTGTATTACCCCATCAGAAACCAAAACATAAGCTTGAAAAACGCCACTGTTTGTAAACAAGCACTGTATAGCCTTGAAATCTGGTTAAAACTATAATTTTGACCTTATGGCCAGCCAGTCCTTGTATTCAGAGTGTAGTGAATTCAGGGGGTAGTCCTGAGCTGAACTCAAACCTGGGTCCAGCGACTGTCAAGTCAACAGCTTATAACTGTTACGCCAAGATGTCTGAACTTCTTGACGAGGTCGCTAGGTATTGGGTTACGGTTGCTACAATAGCTTTCTCTATGAATTTCAGAGTGGTTACAATTCTCCAACCCCCATGCCTCAGCTGTTTACCAAACCAAGTCTCTGGGCAGCCATTTTGTTTCTGTTTAAAAACTAGGTTGTCCCTTTAAACAAGCCACACAATCAACCAATTAATCTGCAGTTCAAACAATAACAAAGCTGTAATTCCACCACTGATTTGGTAATAAGATGATGATGGGGCTGGAGAAATGTAACTACTCTCAAATTCATAGACGGACCTATGGATACAAGGACTGACCATCCATGATATCAACATAGTTTTAACCATGTTTTGAGTGTGAGTGTTTACAGTGTTTGTTTATCATTTAAATTGTTTCTAAACATTGGAGTATAAAAAGCTTATTTGGGGTTCTGATGGGGTACAACAGTTGAACTAAGCTCATGAGGCATGTGTTATATTCTTCAAGACTCAATGGCCATAAATAAATAATTTAAAAGTCAAAATATTGATGTAGCTATTGAATATTTCCCCTCTAACACCACACATCAGTTCAACAACAACATCATCTTTATCAGGAGGAGAGTAGCTTAGTGAACTCATGGTCGGAGATGTTAGCTAGCTAGGCTAATGCTAACTTAACCAGCCCGCTAGCTGACTAATAACAACAACACCGCAAATATGAAATTAAATCTGATAACTAACTAGACGACAGAAGTGGGTTTAAAACACAGTGGCTAATATACACGAAAGCGTCTAAAGAGCTTTATTGGTTCGGCTATTTTGTCTAGCAAGCTACCGAGGTGGCTGAATAACTGTTGCTGCTGTTGAAAGAAGCGTTCCGTCCACTACATTATACGTCACACCAACAGCATTACCTTAAATTCCCAGACCGCCATCTGCTGACTGGAGTGGGTAACGCAGTTGAGTAAAATGTATACTTTAATTTTCAGACAAAAGGTTAAAGTATAGGAAGCATTCGTTTTTACTCGCTAGTGTAACAACACAGTGTGGTTAAAGACGTAGTAAGCTAGTTGTAGTCACGATATGGTTCCCTATAAGTACAAACAGTTATGTTTTTGCGTTGTTACATATTTCTTGACTTATTTCCGGATATCTTCTAAACTACCCACAATGCACTATGTGCTACAGAGTTTGTATGCTAGCTCGGTATTTAGCTCCAGCTTGTAAACGTCAGCCACACCTCATGCTTTCATATACTGTGTGGTTGTGATATCTAGTGGGAACGCATTAGCACGGTAGACTCTGCTGCCTTGTTGTCAGTAGGGATGTTACTTTTGATACCGGAGCTACGACGCCTGCGTCCAAATCGATAAGCAGTAAACTTCAAAGCAGTGTACCGATGCCTGTATCACTTTATCAGCAGCACGTCATCAATGGCGTCTGAAGCTTCATTTCATCAAACAACCACCTGATTGGTTTGGTATTGGGCTTGAAGATCCCACCCAATGTGTTCTCTAATCTCATAAAACATTTCAGTGTCTTTATTCTCCCAAGGGGAAGGTGCTGGAGTATTGAAAACATGGGTGGCAATAATTCAGACCCCTACCTTTTGAGAATTACATGTTAAACTAAATATCTTTCTCTGAGCTATTGTATTAGTATAAAATCATTTCCCTGTATTTTTGACACAATATAGCTCAGTATTTGAATTTTTTTTATAGAGTCGTTTTTGCTCATCTTTATCAAGAGTGTCAACAATTTTGTCCCCCACTGTACCTCCATACTGCTGCTACATGGTGTAACAATACATCATGTAGATGTATATAATGAACAGACTAGGTCTATACTGCTCCTACATGTTGTAACAATACATCATGTAGATGTATATAATGAACAGACTAGGTCTATACTGCTCCTACATGGTGTAACAATACATCATGTAGATGTATATAATGAACAGACTAGGTCTATACTGCTCCTACATGGTGTAACAATACATCATGTAGATGTATATAATGAACAGACTAGGTCTATACTGCTCCTACATGGTGTAACAATACATCATGTAGATGTATATAATGAACAGACTAGGTCTATACTGCTCCTACATGGTGTAACAATACATCATGTAGAAGTATATAATGAACAGACTAGGTCTATACTGCTCCTACATGGACTAACAATACATCATGTAGATGTATATAATGAACAGACTAGGTCTATACTGCTCCTACATGGTGTAACAATACATCATGTAGATGTATATAATGAACAGACTAGGTCTATACTGCTCCTACACGGTGTAACAATACATCATGTAGATGTATATAATGAACAGACTAGGTCTATACTGCTCCTACATGGTGTAACAATACATCATGTAGATGTATATAATGAACAGACTAGGTCTATACTGCTCCTACATGGTGTAACAATACATCATGTAGATGTATATAATGAACAGACTAGGTCTATACTGCTCCTACATGGTGTAACAATACATCAGGTGGGGCTTTAAGGCGATGCTAGTGTGACGTATAATGTAGTGGACGGAACGCTTCTTTCAACAGCAGCAACAGGGAATTTGTAGATCAGTCAATCGGCAGTCGCTTGCAATGTCGAACAAGCCATTCCTCCATACAGAATCTCTCCAGGTCCTTGATTTATTTAGTCTGTCTTATGGACTGCCCTGATCAATTCAAACCACAGGTTTTCAATGGAGTTCAAGTCCAAAGACTGAGATGGCCATTGAAAATGTTGATTTTGTGCCCAAATAACCATTTCTTCATGGATGTTGATGTGTCTTGCTGGAAGATCCACTTATGGCCAAGTTTCAGCCTCCTAGCAGAGAGGTAACCAGGTTTTGGGCTAAAATATCCTGGTAGTGGGTAAAGTTTATTTATTTATTTTATACAGTAATTTTTGCTCATCTTTATCAAGGATATCAATAACTAGGTGCTTATTTTGATATCTAGTTATTTGACCGAATCAGAAATACAGATGTGGAGTAGATGTAGAGTTTGTTTTAAATTCTCAGAAAAAATCTGAACTAATCAAACAACACTTGTTGCTCTTTATACGTGTTGATATAATATTCATATTTAATGGAGAGGAAAAAAACGTTTCCCTAAACTGCTTTATAATATTATAATTCAATGAAGAAGAAAAATAGTTTTCCCTCCACAACTGCGTTTCCTCCCTCCAGACAGCAGATGGCGATATGTGTCTTTCAGGCGATGTTTCTAGTGTGACGTATAATCTAGTGGACGGAACGCTTCTTCAACAACTGCAGCCACCTCGGTAGCTCGCTAGCCGACAAAGTCGGAACATTCAAGTTCTTTAGACAATTTCGTGGTTTATTTGTCACTATGATTTAAACATACTTATGTGGAAACAACTAGCTACCCCATTTAATGTAATATTTACGTTGTAAGTCAACTAGCTGGCTGGTTAAGTTAGCATTAGCCTAGCTAGCTAACATCCCCGACCATGAGTTCACTAAGCTACTCTCCTCCTGCTAAAGAAGAGGGCTGTTGGACGGTGAAAGAAGCTCTCGTGAAAGAGGAGGCTGTTACAATACAAAAACAAGTAGAGGGTGAGGCTGTTACCGTGAAAAAAGAAGATAAAGACGTTACAGTGAAAGAAGAGGAAGACGCCTTCAGAGTGAAAGAGGAGGAGGATGTTACAGTAAAAGAAGAGGAGGATGCAGTTTATGGAGTGAAAGATGAAGAGGGGGAGATTACTGTCACATTAGAGGAGGACGAAGAAGAGAAGACTGGAGAACTGATTAACACCAGTAAATACAGTGAGTACTATCTAATAAAACAGGGACATTGATCTGATTAACACCAGTAAATACAGTGAGTACTATCTAATAAAACAGGGACATTGATCTGATTAACACCAGTAAATACAGTGAGTACTATCTAATAAAACAGGGACATTGATCTGATTAACACCAGTAAATACAGTGAGTACTATCTAATAAAACAGGGACATTGACCTGATTAACACCAGTAAATACAGTGAGTACTATCTAATAAAACCGGGACATTGATCTGATTAACACCAGTAAATACAGTGAGTACTATCTAATAAAACAGGGACATTGATCTGATTAACACCAGTAAATACAGTGAGTACTATCTAATAAAACAGGGACATTGATCTGATTAACACCAGTAAATACAGTGAGTACTATCTAATAAAACAGGGACATTGATCTGATTAACACCAGTAAATACAGTGAGTACTATCTAATAAAACAGGGACATTGATCTGATTAACACCAGTAAATACAGTGAGTACTATCTAATAAAACAGGGGCATTGATCTGATTAACACCAGTAAATACAGTGAGTACTATCTAATATAACAGGGACATTGATCTGATTAACACCAGTAAATACAGTGAGTACTATCTAATAAAACAGGGACATTGATCTGATTAACACCAGTAAATACAGTGAGTACTATCTAATAAAACAGGGACATTGATCTGATTAACACCAGTAAATACAGTGAGTACTATCTAATAAAACAGGGACATTGATCTGATTAACACCAGTAAATACAGTGAGTACTATCTTATAAAACAGGGACACAAACTCTGCAGTTGTTGAACTAATGTGTGATTTTTAAAAGAGCATTCTACACTTGAATATGTTTTTGTACTGTATGAATTGTCCATGACGCCCTCCAGTGATTTTGTAAAAAACTTTTCCCGTTGAAAAGTGATATAATAATAAATGAAAACAACTTAACTTTATTGACAACACCCAAATGGATACTGTCATTAACGCGGTTCTTCAACAATTACACATAATACTTAATACTGTAGCTGTTTAGTTACAGTCACATGTTCAACTATCATCAGCTGATCCAGGAAATCATTTTCTGAATGACAGTCACATGACAAACATCACGACATGCAACAACAACCAAAGTGCTTCTTCATTCATTACTCTGGTAAAGACAGTTATGCCGTGCTCCATGTTGGATCCAACATCCCTAACAAATTGATGTTTATAATGTGTTATTGTCTGCTTGATTTACAGTAGGGTCTCGTTAGTCTGTTTGGATACAGAGATACTTCGCTCATAATGTGTAGAGAACTATTCCTTGATGGATAGGCTATTGTACAACACACAGAGCTATTTTCCTTTATTCAGGACATTTAGAATGACAACACATTAAAGAGTAGCCTAGTGGGATTATTCACAAAATTATCTGGTGATCAGGTTATGAAATGTCACGACAGACATTTTAGTTTCCATGTTTCACTTGAAATATTTAATATATAGTCTTAGGTCTATGTTGTTGTTAGGTGAAGTTATGGGTCCTACAGTAGGTCTATGTTGTTGTTAGGTGATGTTATGGGTCCTACAGTAGGTCTATGTTGTTGTTAGGTGAAGTTATGGGTCCAACAGTAGGTCTATGTTGTTGTTAGGTGAAGTTATGGGTCCTACAGTAGGTCTATGTTGTTATTAGGTGATGTTATGGGTCCTACAGCAGGTCTATGTTGTTGTTAGGTGAAGCTATGGGCCAATTTGTTAAACACTTGGTGTACAAACCCTTATTGTCAGCTTGATGGCAAAGCTAGCCAAAGAGCATTTTACTAGTTGAAGTGTTTTTTTTAAGTATAAAGCAGTTGATTTGCGACAATAACACAAACATATTAAGCAGGTGATTCAAGCGAGTCTTACAGTTATAATCCAAAAGTAGTGTGAAATGCACTCATAATCAACCTGTAAATGGAGGCTATATTTGCTGTCAGCCTATGAGAACTCCCCTGAGTTTCCCCCCACGGTGGTGAATTAGTGAATAGACACAGAGCTTAATGTGAGTTTCCTTGAGTAGCACTCCTGATCTTGCGCTCTAATATTCAGAATGCTTTGTGAAAAACTAAAATCTTTGTTCACTATTTTTGCTCCATGCAGATATTCTACATCCATAACTAGTGGTTTCCTCATTACCAGATATACTACATCCATAACTAGTGGTTTCCTCAATTTCCAGATATACTACATCCATAACTAGTGGTTTCCTCATTACCAGATATACTACATCCATAACTAGTGGTTTCCTCAATTTCCAGATATACTACATCCATAACTAGTGGTTTCCTCGTTACCAGATATACTACATCCATAACTAGTGGTTTCCTCATTACCAGATATACTACATCCATAACTAGTGGTTTCCTCATTACCAGATATACTACATCCATAACTAGTGGTTTCCTCATTACCAGATATACTACATCCATAACTAGTGGTTTCCTCATTAGCAGGGAGGAGTTTCTGTAATCAAATTGTGTGTGCTTTGCCCTCGTGCTGAAAGGACCTATATTGGAGACCAAAAGTCATCTGGCACACTGCTTAGAGTTACAACAACTTTAATAACTTATTTGTAGTTACTACTAATGTGAAAACAAGACTAAATATGACTTGTTGCTAACTTGACTGTCTTAATTGTCAAATAATTTAACAGATATGAATTGTTGTACAACTTCACGGGTATGCTCTGGGCATCACCTCAAATAAACAGTCTCAGACCTGCAGACCTGCTGTTTTCAACTCTCTAGAGACAGCAGGAGCGGTAGATATACTCTCAATGATCAGCTATGAAAAGCCAACTGACATTTACTCCTGGGGTCCTGACCTGTTGCACCCTCGACAACTACTGTGATTATTGTTATTTGACCATGCTGGTCATTTATGAACAATTTAACATCTTGGCCATATTCTGTTATAATCTCCACCCGGCACAGCCAGAAGAGGACTGGCCACCCCTCATAGCCTGGTTCCTCTCTAGGTTTCTTCCTAGGTTTTGGCCTTTCTAGGGAGTTTTTCCTAGCCACCGTGCTTCTACACCTGCATTGCTCGCTGTTTGGGGTTTTAGGCTGGGTTTCTATACAGCACTTTGTGACATCAGCTGATGTAAGAAGGGCTATATAAATACATTTGATTTGATTTCTGCTGTTGTGGGCCTTTAACCGTCTGTCTGACTTTGTCATTCACACAGGAGAGAGACGTGACTATCGGGGATCCTCCTGGGAGCCTCAACAACATCATGATGCTGAAGAGGCAGAGAAAAGTCTCTCCAGATCAGAACTCCTAAAGAAACACCAGCAGAGACCCACAGGGAAGAAATCTAACTGCTGCTCTGGCTGTGGGAAGAGATTCAACACTTCATCAGACCTTAAAATACATCAAAGAATTCACACTGGAGAGAAACCTTACAGCTGTGATCAATGTGGGAAGAGATTTACCAGATCTAGCTATCTCACTATACATCAGAGAATACACACAGGAGAGAAACCATATAGCTGTAGTCAATGTGGAAAGAGTTTCGGTGCATCTGGCTGTCTGACAAAACACCAGAGAACACACACAGGAGAGAAACCTTATAGCTGTAGTCAATGTGGAAAGAGTTTCTGTATATCTGGCTCTCTGACTGAACACCAGAGAACACACACAGGAGAGAAATCTTATAGCTGTGACCAATGTGGAAAGAGTTTCGGTACATCTGGCTGTCTGACAAAACACAAGAGAATACACACAGGAGAGAAATCTCATAGCTGTAATCAATGTGGGAAGAGATACTCTAATAAAAAATCTCTGACTAAACATCAGAAAATACATGGAGTTGTTTCATGATATCAATGAAATAATGTAAAATGTTTTTAATATTGTGGAAGTATTTTAGTAACGTCACAATATAGAATGTTTTAACATTGTAGTAGCAGTATTTTAAGGAATGAATGTAGAACCCTAAATGTTCAGTTGATATTAGCCTCAGTGGAAAGTAAAATCCAGGCTCTGAATTGAAAGAGTTACTATTTATGAGATGTAACAAAAAGTGACTAACAAAAATAGAGTTGTGTTACACTTACCACGTTGGTCACCCACTTGAATCAAAATGCAACACTTCAAAATGTTTAGGTTTTCAATATATCCCAAACAGTTTCTGCATATTGGTTATTGATTTGGACACGTTAAAACTGTGTTTTGACATTGCGCTATTCTCATTTAGCAAAATGTCATTCAAAAGACGTTGAAAATAAGACTATATATATGTTCGCTTGTAGTTCAAAGTGAAAGTTCAAAAGATGTATTTTCGGGTCGTTCTTTCAATGACTTGAAAACAACTTAATTTCAAGGTACTTGCAGCCTATACATAAGGACGCAGTGTAATAAATTGGTCTATAATAAAAAAAAATGTAACAATCTTACATCACTCCAGTATTTATTTACAACATCCAAGTGTTATATGTCTTTATTCCACTTCTGAAGAAGCAGGTCTCAAATCACCTCATATTTCAAACATTCAGCCTGACAAAAGATACGTGTTTTATTATTCCATGCCTCACCCTTAAGTTAATTATTGCCAATACATATTAACAAAGGGGTGTACATTTGCTTTTCATATTTCATATTTACAATTCATGTAACATTTAGACATCATAATTATTGATGCAACCATCATTATCCTGCTTTTAGAATATCAGGGTTCATTCCCAGATGTGCCAACCCAAATGTACTGGAGCATGACATTGGGGACTGGGCCCCGATCCAACAACATGCCTATCGAGATATTGCAGGAGTTTGCTCTTGAAATCAGACATGACTAATACAATTTGATTTTTGTTTGGGCTTGTTCCAAGGGGACGAGAGTTCTAGAAGGTAGTGAGTTTTAGGAAGACGAGAGTTCTAGAAGCTAGTGAGTTTTAGGAAGACGAGAGTTCTAGAAGCTAGTGAGTTTTAGGAAGACGAGAGTTCTAGAAGCTAGTGAGTTTTAGGAAGACGAGAGTTCTAGAAGCTAGTGAGTTTTAGGAAGACGAGAGTTCTAGAAGCTAGTGAGTTTTAGGAAGATGAGAGTTCTAGAAGCTAGTGAGTTTTAGGAAGATGAGAGTTCTAGAAGCTAGTGAGTTTTAGGAAGACGAGAGTTCTAGAAGCTAGTGAGTTTTAGGAAGATGAGTGTTCTAGAAGCTAGTGGGATTTAGGATTCTATAGAAAGAAAAAGGAGAAAAATTATATGATTGTATATTATTATTTAGAAATACGTTTTTTTTCTTGTTTTTAATTGTTGACAGCAAGTTGTTTTCTGTTGGTGGTGAGCAAACTTGTCCAACAAAAATGTAGGATATATTTGTTGTCATAAGGGGGAAGGTGCTACAGGCTTTGGTTTTTCCATTTATGTTTTGTGGTTGGACTTTAGCTTGTTAGCCCGTCTAGCTCGTTAGCCCGTCTAGCTCATTAGCACGTCTAGCTCGTTAGCACGTCAGCTCGTCTAGCTCGTTAGCCCGTAGGACGCACTGATTGGTGTCACCTCGTTAGTCAGTATGTGTTACACCTGTGCTGGCTTGTCCATCTCGTTAGTGGGAAGGTGTTTCACCTGAGCTGGTCCAGGTTCTATTTAAGAGTGTCTGGCCCAGTGCTCCAGTTGTCTTGATACATGTGGAGAGTCAACACCTTTAGTTGCTCCACCTTTTTGGTTTGCTTCCTGTCTTTAAGTTTGGTGTGGGTTTTTCTTTTGTTTGTCTCTTCTTGGGCAGATTTAGTGGGTCTCATGGTGGGTGTCTTTTAGGTCCCAGTTGTTGTTACTAGTCAACTTTCAGTGGACACTGAGCGCAAAACACTGACAGGAGATTTACAATGTCTTTTGGGTGATAAAACCTAAAGAGACTGCATTCCAGAGCATAAGTTAATGTTTCTGTTCTATATGGTACCAGGGAGAGATGACCCCAGGGCCAGACCCTGGTCTCTACACAAAGAGTACTGTTTTTACAGCAGATACTGTCTGCTGAGAATTGTAAGTATTTTTCATACAAATCTTAACCTTGTGACCCGTTCTATACATCTGTTGTTTGTGTAGGTTGAAAGGGGTGTATCTTGGCTATAAAAGACCTTTGTACTTTCATCTGGGGGTGATTCGTCGACCAGCCATCATTGTAGAACACTCAATTGATTAACTTTATATGTGTATGTTGTATTGACCTGCTCCCTAATTAATAAGTGAATAAAGATTTAGTTTTAGAATAACTCTGACTTGTGTGATAAGTTGGTCTCATTTGATTTTAAAGAAATTAACAACCACATTTGGCGATGGGGATGTGAATCTTGACTTGGTGACCGCTCCTGGTGACCTGGGTAAATGGTGCACCAGGGATCCCTCAAACTTGGGATCTCAGGGAGACCACACTGCGGGAACAGAACAAATGGACCCACCTTTGATCTGAGAGGCAGCGAGCCGAGTATAGATGAGCATGAGATAGAAATGTGAAAATATTACTGCAGGTTAAAATATTGTTGAAAAACAACTCATTGATTAGGTTTGTTTGAGAATAGCATTGTATGACTGTGATATGAGAGTTGTGTGACTGAGTCTTAATCTGATGTTTGGATAGTAACAGAGATCTGTAGTTCCTCACAGAGATCTATAGTTCTTCATATAGAAATATGTTTAATCAGATGATTGACATTTTACATTTTAGTCATTTAGCAGATGTTCTTACCCAGAGCAACTTAGAGTAGTGAACGCATACATTTCATACATTTGTAATTTTTTTGTACTGGCCCCCCGTGGGAATCGAACACACAACCCTGGCGTTGCACACACCATGCTGGCGTTGCAAACACCATGCTCTACCAACTAACGTTATCTTGTGGTTCCGTTCCTTCACTGCCATCATAGAATATCACGGGGTGGTATTGAGAGGGGAATGATATTTTAGGAAGCAGCGGAAGGTCTATAGTTCCTGGGAGGCTTGATTTTGCCGTGGTCTCTGGGAGGTTAGAGAACCGTTGAGGATCCCATGGTCATTGTCCGGGAAACTAAAGTTTATTTTTGGTTCTGCTGGGAGGATGTTTGGAGAGATGCTTCGTAGCTATGGAGAATCCCTGAAAAAGCAAATGGAATGGTTGTCGTGACTACCTGAGAATTTCTTACGTTTTATATGGATTCTGTGATGAATTGTATGTGTGTATAATCGACTACTAGAGATTTGATGAAGTAATACTGGGAATATAATTAGATACAATTTAAACAACCCATATGTAGACGAACGTAGGTTTTGAGTTGGTATCTTTAATGGATCATTTGATAAAGATGAGGGTTAAGCATTATTAAACTGTCTACAAAGTCTGGGCAGTTGTCTCAGAAACTGATGGGAGTGTGTCCACTTTAGGGTAAATAACCCTAACGATGTAACTATAAAACGCTTATTGGATTTTCTCCGTCCGGGTACTACATTTGAAATAAAACTGAAATGAAAAGGTCAATTCTGAAAATTCGGGGAGATGAGTGAGAACTGCTCTAGATTGGAAACTTACATTAATGAGTGTAAAGCCATGTTGGTCTTACTACACTTGCTAATTTTATTACAAAATACATTAGAGAAAGGGAAGGAATAAGAGCTGTTGTTGGCTTTATGGAAACGATATACAATATATGGGAAAGAATATAGTTGAGGAAATAATCCAAACCTAGTTGTGCCTAGTTAGGACATAACGTTAGCTAGCTAGCTAACGGTACTGTACTGTAGCTCATACAACGCCGACGGTCAAACCCGGCTTTCTAATATTTACGTTCATTAACTATCGTAACGTTATGGAAGATATTCACAGAAAACCATTGTCTTCGTTATTCATTATTAGTATGTTATTTTATTATAATACATTATTTCGAGACATATTCAGAGCCAAACATCAACACAAATTAACCTTTTTAACTGTTGTCGCATCCAAACTTGTCACCATCGTTTTCAGTTGTAATTGCGAAGTTCCCGGAAGAAGTCCAGCAACAACGGAGGTTCCTCGATGAACCCACCTTCTAACAAGTTCTTTGAAGACACCTACCACACCCACCACCACCACATCTACAAAACCAACCATCACCGAACCTACCTACCACAACTACCACCCCTATCTACCACAACTACCACCCCTATCTACCACAACTACCACCCCTACCTACCACAACTACCACCCCTATCTACCACAACTACCACACCTACCTACCACAACTACCACCCCTATCTACCACAACTACCACCCCTATCTACCACAACTACCACCCCTATCTACCACAACTACCACACCTACCTACCACAACTACCACCCCTATCTACCACAACTACCACACCTACCTACCACAACTACCACCCCTATCTACCACAACTACCACATCTACCTACCACACCTACCACACCGACCTACCACAACTACCATCAACACATCGACCAAACCTACCATCACCAAACCTACAAACCACAACTACCACACCTACCATCACCATGTTCCTACTGTATATTTCATTACCACACCTACCAAACTTACCTACCACAACTACCATCACACCTACCACATCTATCACACCTACAATCACCAAACCTACCATACCTACCTACCTTCACCACACCAACCATCACCACATCTATCACACCTACCCTCACCACACCTACCATCACCACACCCACCAAACCTACCTACCTACCAAAACTACCACACCTACCACAACTGTCACACCTAACATAACCACACCTACCATCACTATACCTACAAATACACCTACCATCTCACCTACCATCACCATACCTACCATCCACACACCTACCATCACCACACTTATCACAGGTACAATCACCACACCTATCCCACCTACCATCACCACAAATACAATACCATAATTACTTCACCACATCTACCATCAGACCTACCATAACCACAACTACCGTGTTTTTCATGGTGATTAATTTTTACATATAGCCTGCAGTAACGTCAAGTAATGAAATGCTATTGTGTTATTTGAAATCGTAAACAAAACCAAATGATTATTTTTGCGATAGCATATATGAAATGTTTTACACTGTTAGAATGTTGCAGTCAAAATGACTGCTCATCAGCTTGATGGGGGGGTCTTGAGGCCCAGCGGTTCCAGTGTTAACAGAGATCCTGAATCTGAATCAGGAAGCTTGACTCTGAATCATGTGCAGTGTGACCACTGAGACTGAAGCCAACTCAATATGACTCCTGAGATCGACAGTTAATCAATTATAGTGTCTGTGAAAACAAACACAGTCAGTCAGTCAGTCGAGAGAGAGAGAGAGAGAGAGAGAGAGAGGAGAGAGAGAGAGAGAGAGAGAGAGAGAGAGAGAGAGAGAGAGAGAGAGAGAGAGAGAGAGAGAGAGAGAGAGAGAGAGAGAGAGAGAGAGAGAGAGAGAGAGAGAGAGAGAGAGAGAGAGAGAGAGAGAGAGAGAGAGAGAGAGAGAGAGAGAGAGAGAGAGAGAGAGAGAGAGAGAGACTCTTGGTTTGACCACAAGAGAAGAGAAAGAAAACCTTTATGAGCTGAACAGTATGCCAGTGGAGGGGAGGACAGTACCAGGTGACCCAATTGTGGTTTGTGACTATTATGATTTCCATTGTAGCCAATTCAGTTGCAGTAATTCTATTACAGATTTTTTGGGTAATTCCGTTACCAATTTGGAATTACGAATTTGAACCACTTAACAAAGTTGATCTCAGAAAAATCACTATAAGTCATTTTTATCTCTACCATTTCTTTCATTATAATCCCTCCTCACTGAGGGAGAGAAATGTGAAAATACCTGAAAGTTATGTGGGTTTTTGGTAACGGAATTAAAAGGCACAAGGGAATTTTTCTGAAACTTAAAGAAGGTTAACTCTTTCTCTAAAACCAAATGTAAGTGTTGATATTAGTAGTCAGGGGTCTTTACGTCAACATGATTCTGTTTTTATGTAGTTTTGATATTGGACCTTTTAAGACTTTTTCTGGGAGATGTTTTCTAATATCCCTTTTCCCGTGTTTACCCAGAAATCAAAGCCTTCACTGGTTGAAAAATGAATCTAGAGTTACATTTACCAAAAATATAGACTCTTAGATTTCATTTGACACCAAATTACACATGCTCCTATGAACATCACGTTGGTGCTCCTGGGTCCTTTTACATGGAAATGCCCTACTGTAACTCTAGAGATACAATCTATCCCCAACTAGTAATAAAGTGGTCGGGCTGGTTTGCCACTGGCCTCTCCAGCTTCAGGCTGAATCACACCCACGATGAGAGGAGGTTTACTGGAGACACAGGGAGAAACTACAGTCTGAATCACACCCATGATGAGAGGAGGTTTACTGGACACACATGGAGAAACTACAGTCTGAATCACACCCATGATGAGAGGAGGTTTACTGGACACACAGGGAGAAACTACAGTCTGAATCACACCCATGATGAGAGGAGGTTTACTGGACACACAGGGAGAAACTACAGTCTGAATCACACCCATGATGAGAGGAGGTTTACTGGACACACAGGGAGAAACTACAGTCTGAATTACACCCACGATGAGAGGTTTACTGGACACACAGGGAGAAACTACAGTCTGAATCACACCCATGATGAGAGGAGGTTTACTGGAGACACAGGGAGAAACTACAGTCTGAATCACACCCATGATGAGAGGAGGTTTACTGGACACACAGGGAGAAACTACAGTCTGAATCACACCCATGATGAGAGGAGGTTTACTGGACACACAGGGAGAAACTACAGTCTGAATCACACCCATGATGAGAGGAGGTTTACTGGACACAGGGAGAAACTACAGTCTGAATCACACCCATGATGAGAGGAGGTTTACTGGAGACACAGAGAGAAACTACAGTCTGAATCACACCCATGATGAGAGGAGGTTTACTGGAGACACAGGGAGAAACTACAGTCTGAATCACACCCATGATGAGAGGAGGTTTACTGGACACAGGGAGAAACTACAGTCTGAATTACACCCACGATGAGAGGTTTACTGGACACAGGGAGAAACTACAGTCTGAATCACACCCATGATGAGAGGAGGTTTACTGGAGACACAGGGAGAAACTACAGTCTGAATCACACCCATGATGAGAGGAGG
Organism: Salmo salar; assembly: GCF_965601325.2. Taxonomy (NCBI): domain Eukaryota; kingdom Metazoa; phylum Chordata; class Actinopteri; order Salmoniformes; family Salmonidae; genus Salmo; species Salmo salar. The sequence continues at coordinate 1,636,653 of NW_027675333.1, forward strand.
TTTACTGGACACAGGGAGAAACTACAGTCTGAATCACACCCATGATGAGAGGAGGTTTACTGGACACACAGGGAGAAACTACAGTCTGAATCACACCCATGATGAGAGGAGGTTTACTGGAGACACAGGGAGAAACTACAGTCTGAATCACACCCATGATGAGAGGAGGTTTACTGGAGACAGGGAGAAACTACAGTCTGAATTACACCCACGATGAGAGGTTTACTGGACACACAGGGAGAAACTACAGTCTGAATCACACCCATGATGAGAGGAGGTTTACTGGAGACACAGGGAGAAACTACAGTCTGAATCACACCCATGATGAGAGGAGGTTTACTGGACACACAGGGAGAAACTACAGTCTGAAACACACCCATGATGAGAGGAGGTTTACTGGACACACAGGGAGAAACTACAGTCTGAATCACACCCATGATGAGAGGAGGTTTACTGGACACACAGGGAGAAACTACAGTCTGAATCACACCCATGATGAGAGGAGGTTTACTGGACACACAGGGAGAAACTACAGTCTGAATCACACCCATGATGAGAGGAGGTTTACTGGACACACAGGGAGAAACTACAGTCTGAATCACACCCATGATGAGAGGAGGTTTACTGGACACACAGGGAGAAACTACAGTCTGAATCACACCCATGATGAGAGGAGGTTTACTGGACACAGGGAGAAACTACAGTCTGAATCACACCCATGATGAGACTACCTTTAAGGCTTAAAGGTTTGGTTAATGTTAGGGTCAAGGTTAAGGTTAGGGTCAGTTTTAGGTTTCAGGTTTTGGCCAGACGGGCTGTCAATGGGATGTTGGTCTGAAAAGTCCATTTAGTCTTTCCCTTCTCAAACCTGTCCTCCCCCTAACCAGTTCATATCATGTATTCCACCACCAGCACACCTGATTCACTAATCAGAGGTTTGGATGATTAGTTGACCAGCGGTACAAAGTGGACTGGATCTAGGTGAACTATGTGGAGGGTCTTCCAGGGACAGTACAGTACAGACTGAGAAGATAACAACAGTGTAGTTTACTCAACTCATTCACACTATCATGATTATTGTTTAGAGAGAAGATCAGCACAAGGGCATAAAGTGTAAGATATAGCAAGAGAGGACAATATGGTGCAAGGTAGCCAAAGTGGAATCAAAAGTCATAGGCCTAATCATCAATCAAATATGAAATATAAAACCAAAATATAATCTACATATAAAGACAACATGTCATCTACATGTGTTATAGAATAGCTCCCTGCTCACATCCCAGGTCATGTTTGGACTGGAACGTGACAACTCAACAGGCTATACGCATCTCCCCAATAGCCTACAGACAACTTTCCTGAGTGCAATGTGATTAATGTGACAGATATGTACAGTATAATAAGCATAGTGAAGAAGGTAAAGATCCCACCTCGGACGCACAGCAGAGACATCGCTGCTGAGATTTCCCCTGGAGCAAGAGTCCCTCAACAATTTAAAAACACTCATTGCGTTTCAATGAATGTACTCCCCAAACGCTTGTTGCATCGTAAACTATCCTCCCTCCCTTGGGACATTCAGCGGATGGATGATGCGCCGCTGCAATTTACTTGGATGAGAGGTTGGACGAACGCTCCTCCAGCTCACGATACGCAATGGTGGAGAACTACAGTGTGGTGATGTGTCGTTCACGAACGAACGGCTCTTTTTGAACGGATCGTTTTGTTGAACGTCGGGAACCGAAATGCATCGGTGAAAGATCCATTCATCTGGCTCTCTGATTTGCATACTGCTACTACTGCTTGTTGAGCTCAGATCAACGTTTTTCTGCAGATAAATTACAACATCATTGTCTAAAGGGGGTGAATCCTCACTGCAGAAACAATACATAGTGGGGAGAGCGGGTCAATCTGGTCCACGAGGATTTATTTCATGCTTAAAAACGAGTTCTTCAATTGTTGACGCGCATTTCAGAATCGGACTTCATGTTAGCCTACCTTTTGGCTTTTACATTGAATATTTGGTGCCCAAGAGTTGTGATTGTATGTTTGTTTGTACAGTTATGGCTGTCCTGTTATTATTTTGTGTACTCACTAAACACCCACATTTGTATTTGTGTGGGAAATGTTTGTAGGCTATGGTTGCTGTTTGTATTTCATTGAACTTTAGGTCCATACAAAGAGAAATCACACAACATAGACTACCAAATAACCTTAGGCAAAAATACGCGAAATAAAAGTCAAGTGAAAATGGTTATAAATGTCTTTATCAATTATGAGTAGCTCAACAATATCGACTTTTGGACACTGATGCGCAGGAGAAGCTCTAGCTGTCAATCAAGCAGGCGCGGTGAACCGATTATGACGCTCAAGCGTTTCAAATGACGCAACAATACAGCTCCAGACCAGAGAAAGTTCATGCCAAAGATATTATTCGGTTCCACACTAAAACTGCGCTTTGACACGTGTGATTTGAGGTGAGTCAAATATTTACACAAGTTTACAATACATGAACCAACCGCTAGCCTACTTAGCCTATAATTCTGTCATGGTAAGATAACACATGTGAAGGTGAACGTTAATGTATTTGAAATATTTTTTCTTTCTGACATTATAAAATACAATTATATCTTTGTTTTTTTCTGTTGCTATCAATCAGTCCATCTATATCTACTCTTCTGTCTGTCTGTCTTGCTGACTTATCTGTCTGTCTGTCGGACTATCTGTCTGTCTGTGTACTGTCTAGCCAGCATATGCCAGAAAGGTTCTTTCACACAGGCTCATATTCACAAAGTCTCATAGAAGGAGTGCTGATCAATAATCAATTTTGTCTTTTAAATCAAACTGAATACGTTTTGATGAACAGGGGGGATCTGATCCTAGATCAACACTCCTACCCTGAAACACTTTGTGAACACAATCCAGGTGTACTGTGATTATGAAGTTGTGATGAGGTATTATTATATTACTTGTGCTGATGCATGATGGGTTGTAAGCGAGAGCTTGAGTACTGTAGTGTGTAGACTATTTCTGAATTAACTGACCTGGTGAGTAAATGTTGTGTAGAATGGCCCCATCTAGTGACAGAAACATAGAAACACACATTGTTGCTGAACGAAGGCATCTCTTTATTTTCCAGAAATAAAACTTGTAGACCTTTCCTGCAGTCTCTGAGGAGATGGACACCTCTTCTTCTTCTGGACGATCTCCGTCTCCTACTGGGACTGTCTTCTTACCCCCTCCTATCATGTGGAACAGTCTGTAAGTCATTCATCACATAACCTAGCTCTGGTCCAGGGCATTATGTGCGGCTTGCTGAAGGAAGGCTCAGTGTCTGCAAGCTGTACGTAACGCCCTGGACCAGAGCTACACATTACCCACCTCTGGCCATCATGGACAGTCAACTCATTACATTCACGTACTGTAAGTCACAGTTGTGTTAGTTGTGTTATTAAAGACAGTTTAATTACGCAGAGGTTTAATTATTATTTTAACGCTGTAATAAATTGTCTGAGTTCACTTCCTAAATAATGTGTTGACATTCATTTGCTCCCAGCTACAAGCAGGCAGAGATGGAGGTTCAGTTCCTGAGAGAAGAGAAGAAGACCTGTACAAAGAAGGAAGCCCACATGTTTGAGTTGAGAGGGAAGGATCGAACGATCCGAAATCAGAAGAAGGAGATGGACAGACTTCAAGTCTGCCTCTGGGAGGAGGAAAAGAAGAAGAGGAATGGTGGAATGGAGAAGGACAAGATCATTGAACATCTACAGTCTGAGACAGACCATCTCAGATCCCTTTTAAAAGAGGAAAGGAGGAGAAGAAGAGTAGAAAGGGATCTAATGAATGAGTGGAAGGTTGAAATCCTGAGACTGAGGGAGTCAGAGAGACAGATGGAGGCAGAGAGACAGAGAGAAGCAGAGAGCCAGAGAGAAGCAGAGAGACAGAGAGAAGCAGAGAGACAGAGGGAGGCAGAGAGACAGAGAGAAGCAGAGAGGCAGAGAGAAGCAGAGAGACAGAGAGAAGCACAGAGACAGAGAGAAGCAGAGAGACAGAGAGAAGCAGAGAGACAGAGAGAAGCAGAGAGGCAGAGAGAAGCAGAGAGACAGAGAGAAGCAGAGAGACAGAGAGAAGCAGAGAGACAGAGGGAGGCAGAGAGACAGAGAGAAGCAGAGAGACAGAGGGAGGCAGAGAGACAGAGAGAAGCAGAGAGGCAGAGAGAAGCAGAGAGACAGAGGGAGTCAGAGAGACAAAGAGAAGCAGAGAGACAGAGAGAGGCAGAGAGACAGAGAGAAGCAGAGAGACAGAGGGAGGCAGAGAGACAGAGAGAAGCAGAGAGACAGAGAGAAGCAGAGAGACAGAGAGAAGCAGAGAGACAGAGAGAAGCAGAGAGACAGAGAGAAGCAGAGAGACAGAGAGAAGCAGAGAGACAGAGGGAGGCAGAGAGACAGAGAGAAGCAGAGAGACAGAGAGAAGCAGAGAGACAGAGAGAAGCAGAGAGACAGAGAGAAGCAGAGAGACAGAGGGAAGCAGAGAGACAGAGAGAAGCAGAGAGACAGAGAGAAGCAGAGAGACAGAGGGAGGCAGAGAGACAGAGAGAAGCAGAGAGACAGATGGAGGCAGAGAGACAGAGAGAAGCAGAGAGACAGAGAGAAGCAGAGAGACAGAGGGAGGCAGAGAGACAGAGGGAAGCAGAGAGACAGAGAGAAGCAGAGAGACAGAGGGAGGCAGAGAGACAGAGAGAAGCAGAGAGACAGAGAGAAGCAGAGAGACAGAGAGAAGCAGAGAGACAGAGGGAGGCAGAGAGACAGAGAGAAGCAGAGAGACAGATGGAGGCAGAGAGACAGAGAGAAGCAGAGAGACAGAGAGAAGCAGAGAGACAGGGGGTGGCAGAGAGAGTCACAGAAGCGAAGGAGAACCAGAGAAAAATGCAGGAGATCAAGAGAGTCAAACATCTGCTGGAGCTACTGATGGTGGATCTACAACTGGCCCACGTAAGACATGTCATTGTTATTATTAAATGGCCGTGTATATTCACCCAGCTGAAAATGAATGACGGTGGACAGCGGTACACTAACCCAATGTTAACCTTTATGCCTTTCCTTAACGTTAACCCTTACCTTGACCTCACTGAAACTATACCTAACCTTTACCTTAACCCAACCCTAGGTCCTGAACCTAACCTTCATTTATCTCAACCCCTATGCCTTTCTTCTGCCGGTTGAATATCCACTTCCTTATTAACATCATTACTGTTGTTGTTGTTGATAACTGTATGTGTGCAGGTTGTAAATAATTGCATTAGTGAAACATCATTTGTAGGAGTAATTTCTACAAGCATAAACATCAGAGGCAACATTGTTATAACATCACACAAATTGCAACAGGAATTTCTCAAACCCCTAACTGAATGGGCAAGCTAGTTGTGTGTTTGTATTTGTCCATAAAATGTCTCATAATTCTTTCAAACATGTCAATACATTAATTGACAATGAATTGTCCAGATGAATTGATCAAAATAACCCTGCTATTGATGTTGTCCAGTGTTTGATTCAATTACCTAGGTCTAGGTTGTATTTCTATGTATCATTCTCTGCAAATCCTTTGAAAGTATGTCTTGGTCATAGATTATCACTAATTTCACCTTTTAAAATGAAGCAAGAGATAGAGAGATTGAGGCTATGGCAGAAAGTCATGGAGGATCAGCGACCAAGACTGGCCTGGAACAACAAACCTATTGAGACAGAAAGAGAGAGGGAAAGAGAGAGAGAAAGGGAGAGAGAAAGGGAGATGGAAAGGGAGAGAAAAGCAGAATTGGAAAGACAAGAAATGAAGAAGAAAGTGAAACAGGCAGAAGAAACGATAAAAGCGTTAGAACGAGAGATTGAGAGATTGAAAGAGATGGAAAAGGAAATCATATTTGAAAGAGAAAGAGACATGTGTATTGCAGAGAATGAGAAAGTCAAACTGGTTAACGGAAAGGTAAAAGAGTTAGAGAGAGAGGTTGAGAGACTGAAAGAAGATATGACAACAAAAGAGATTCAATACAAAATCAAATTTGAAAGAGCGAAAGAAGCATATAGAAGACAGAATGAGAGAGTGAAACAGGTTAACCAAAATGTACTAGTGTTAGACAGAGAGGTTGTGAGAATGAAAGAAGAGATTAGATTGAAACACGAGACTGAACCAGAGAGAACATTTGATAGAGACAGAGAGAGAGAAAATGATTGGAGACGAAGAGAAGAGGAGATGAAAAATAGAGTGGAGAGAGAGATGGAGATGGAGACAGCCCTCATCAATGACAAAAAGACGTCTGAATTGGAGGAAGTCTTCAAGAAAATCAAGGTACAGCTGATAGAATTAGAAAATATGGAAACAGACGAATATAAATGGAAACAGAACCAAATGGACATGGAGGAGAAGATGGAGGGTGAGAACAACAAACAGAAAGAGGTAGAACGAAAGAGAATGGAGACAATACCAAAACAGAGACAACAAGTAGATGAGAAGAAGAAGGAGATGGAGAGCGAAGGAGAAGAAGAAAGATGTAAACAGAAGCAAATAGAGATGGAAGAGGAAGAAAGAGAGAGGGAGAAAGTGAGACAGAGAGAGATCAAAAGAAAGAGAGAATGAAGACAAAAAAGAATGGAAAGAGAGCAAGAGAGACAGAGAGAGATTGAAAGAGAGCATGAAGAAGAAAGATGTAAACAGAAGCAAATAGAGATGGAAGAGGAAGAAAGTGAAGAAGAGAGACAGAGAGAGATGGGAGAGAAAGAGAGACGACAACAACAAGAGGAGAGAAAGAGAAAGTTTGAGAGAGATCAAGAAGAAGAAGATATATGGAAACAGAAGCAAATTGACATGGAGAAGGAGGGAAGAGAGAGGGAGAACAAGATACAGAGAAAGATAGAAGAGATACACAGACGACAACAACAAGAGGAGAGACAGAAACAAATGGAGAAAGAGAAAGAAAGGGAGAAAGAATGAGAATCAGGGAGAGATAGAATTAAAAGATCAGCAACAGAAAGAGATGAAGAAAGAAAATATGATTATGAGAGAGAGGGAGGAAGCAGGAAGAACAAATGAGGGGCAGAATGAACTGGAGATAGAACAGGAGAGAGAGATGGAAGAAAAGCAGGAAGTGATTATTAAGAAAGCAGAGGAAGAGTACATGGAAAGAGAAGAGAGAGGAAAGGAAGTAAGCATGAAGAAAGATGTAGTAGTTCATGTTAAAGCTAAAGCACGGGAAGTCTTCAATAGACGTAAAGAGAGGAGGTTAGAAGTGTTGAAGGGGGAACGAGAACACATAGAAAGAGGACAACAAATCAGGAGGGACAAGGAGGAAAGACGGCTGGAGATGGAAAGAAAACAGGAGAGGGCAAGACAACAAGAGGAGCAGGATAAAAAACGAGAGATTGGAATTGCCAGACAGAAAGAAATGTTCAGACTAAGAGAGGAGGAGAGGCAGAGAGAGGAAAAGAGAGAGGAGGAGAGGCAGAGAGAGGAAAAGAGAGAGGAGGAGAGAAAGAGAGAGGAAAAGAGAGAGGAGGAGAGGCAGAGAGAGGAAAAGAGAGAGGAGGAGAGGCAGAGAGAGGAAAAGAGAGAGGAGGAGAGAAAGAGAGAGGAAAAGAGAGAGGAGGAGAGAAAGAGAGAGGAAAAGAGAGAGGAGGAGAGGCAGAGAGAGGAAAAGAGAGAGGAGGAGAGGCAGAGAGAGGAAAAGAGAGAGGAGGAGAGGCAGAGAGAGGAAAAGAGAGAGGAGGAGAGAAAGAGAGAGGAAAAGAGAGAGGAGGAGAGGCAGAGAGAGGAAAAGAGAGAGGAGGAGAGGCAGAGAGAGGAAAAGAGAGAGGAGGAGAGGCAGAGAGAGGAAAAGAGAGAGGAGGAGAGGCAGAGAGAGGAAAAGAGAGAGGAGGAGAGGCAGAGAGAGGAAAAGAGAGAGGAGGAGAGGCAGAGAGAGGAAAAGAGAGAGGAGGAGAGGCAGAGAGAGGAAAAGAGAGAGGAGGAGAGGCAGAGAGAGGAAAAGAGAGAGGAGGAGAGGCAGAGAGAGGAAAAGAGAGAGGAGGAGAGAAAGAGAGAGGAAAAGAGAGAGGAGGAGAGGCAGAGAGAGGAAAAGAGAGAGGAGGAGAGGCAGAGAGAGGAAAAGAGAGAGGAGGAGAGAAAGAGAGAGGAAAAGAGAGAGGAGGAGAGGCAGAGAGAGGAAAAGAGAGAGGAGGAGAGGCAGAGAGAGGAAAAGAGAGAGGAGGAGAGGCAGAGAGAGGAAAAGAGAGAGGAGGAGAGGCAGAGAGAGGAAAAGAGAGAGGAGGAGAGAAAGAGAGAGGAGGAGAGGCAGAGAGAGGAAAAGAGAGAGGAGGAGAGGCAGAGAGAGGAAAAGAGAGAGGAGGAGAGGCAGAGAGAGGAAAAGAGAGAGGAGGAGAGGCAGAGAGAGGAAAAGAGAGAGGAGGAGAGGCAGAGAGAGGAAAAGAGAGAGGAGGAGAGAAAGAGAGAGGAAAAGAGAGAGGAGGAGAGGCAGAGAGCCATTGAAGAGCCATTTAGCTTTAATCAGAGAGAGAGAGAACATCATAAAGGCAAACATAAGAGAGGAGATGTCAGAAGAGGAAAGAAGAGAGATCCCTGGGAATTACAAGATGGGTGAGACAGAGAACAGTGAAGAGGAGGAGGAGAAGGAAGATGACAAGGAGGACATTCTCCCACCTGATAAAAGTATCCGAAGGAGAGCTGTGGACTGGGTGAATAAGAAGTGGGAGAAGAGGAACCTCAAAAAGATCGAGAGAACGTATCAGAGAGAGGCTGAGGAGGGCTATAAGATCGTCCACATAGGTAAGACCTGTTTTACCTCTGCTTATGACATCATCCTCTTTAGTCTCCTCTACACACATAAGTTCCAGGCCAGTCATCATGTTGCATCATTGTTTCAATATAAAACTTCTGTCCAAAGAATATGTTAGCTGACATGGCTAATTGAGTGACTGACTGACATAACAAGAAAAATACTGCTGATGTAACAACCACGTTTTTAAATGATACCTTATGTCATCTACTAGTCTAACTCTCAAGACTAAGTAGAGACCCAGAAAGAGTTCCTAAAAAACACACACAAAAAAGGCTTTTGGGGGGGTCGGGGGTCCGCTAGTTGCCATGGAGCCCTAAGCTATCACATAGGCCCTGGCACTATACAAGGAATAGGTGCCATTTGGGGCTCATGTTCAACTTAGGGTCAGGTCAATTCGGGATGGGAATTATTGCACTTTATTGACAAATTCCATGCCTTGCTCAATTGAAAAGATTAAAGAATCATTGAGCTCCAACTGTGTTTTCTATTCTTAATTCCCTGTGTCCATTACATTTTAGTTGATACCAGATCCACTAAGTTGAATGTGAACTCTACTTCTTCTCCCCTCCCAGCCTTCCCTGGACACCCAAGGGTAATATCCACCATGACCCGGGCAGAGAGAGAGAGGGAGAAGAGGAAGGAGCTGCTGAAGGATGAGGAGAGAAGGAAGAAGTTGGAGGATTTCAATAAGCAGTGGAGAGAGCAGTCCCTGCTTAAAAAAAGGACTCATCAGAATCTGAAGGAGGAGAGGGAGAGGATGATGGAAAAGTACCTGGAGCAGATGAATCTGGAGGCTGATGCTCAAATCAACACCCGGTGTCTAACCACCCAACACAGCCACGATTCCAACCACGGTCAGGCATTGCCGGGATGGGCCACAGGCCAACAAGTAAGCCAAGAGCCTGTTGGATCTGGAGATGGCCAGCAGGAGGGGCCAAGGAGGCAGCAGGCATGGGCAGAGAACCAGGAGGGGAGTTCGGAGAACCAGCAGGAGTGGCCAGAGAACCAACAGGGGGTGCCAGAGAGCCAGGAGGGGAGTTCAGAGAACCAACAGGGGGTGCCAGAGAGCCAGGAGGGGAGTTCAGAGAACCAACAGGGGGTGCCAGAGAACCAGGAGGGGAGTTCGGAGAACCAGCAGGAGTGGCCAGAGAACCAACAGGGGGTGCCAGAGAGCCAGGAGGGGAGTTCAGAGAACCAACAGGGGGTGCCAGAGAGCCAGGAGGGGAGTTCAGAGAACCAACAGGGGGTGCCAGAGAGCCAGGAGGGGAGTTCAGAGAACCAGCAGGAGTGGCCAGAGAACCAACAGGGGGTGCCAGAGAGCCAGGAGGCGAGTTCAGAGAACCAGCAGGAGTGGCCAGAGAACCAACAGGGGGTGCCAGAGAGCCAGGAGGGGAGTTCAGAGAACCAACAGGGGGTGCCAGAGAGCCAGGAGGGGAGTTCAGAGAACCAACAGGGGGTGCCAGAGAGCCAGGAGGGGAGTTCAGAGAACCAGCAGGAGTGGCCAGAGAACCAACAGGGGGTGCCAGAGAGCCAGGAGGGGAGTTCAGAGAACCAACAGGGGGTGCCAGAGAGCCAGGAGGGGAGTTCAGAGAACCAGCAGGAGTGGCCAGAGAACCAACAGGGGGTGCCAGAGAGCCAGGAGGCGAGTTCAGAGAACCAGCAGGAGTGGCCAGAGAACCAACAGGGGGTGCCAGAGAGCCAGGAGGGGAGTTCAGAGAACCAACAGGGGGTGCCAGAGAGCCAGGAGGGGAGTTCAGAGAACCAACAGGGGGTGCCAGAGAGCCAGGAGGGGAGTTCAGAGAACCAGCAGGAGTGGCCAGAGAACCAACAGGGGGTGCCAGAGAGCCAGGAGGCGAGTTCAGAGAACCAGCAGGAGTGGCCAGAGAACCAACAGGGGGTGCCAGAGAGCCAGGAGGGGAGTTCAGAGAACCAGCAGGAGTGGCCAGAGAACCAACAGGGGGTGCCAGAGAGCCAGGAGGGGAGTTCAGAGAACCAGCAGGAGTGGCCAGAGAACCAACAGGGGGTGCCAGAGAGCCAGGAGGGGAGTTCAGAGAACCAGCAGGAGTGGCCAGAGAACCAACAGGGGGTGCCAGAGAACCAGGAGGGGAGTTCGGAGAACCAGCAGGAGTGGCCAGAGAACCAACAGGGGGTGCCAGAGAGCCATGAGGGGAGTTCAGAGAACCAACAGGGGGTGCCAGAGAACCAGGAGGGGAGTTCAGAGAACCAACAGGGGGTGCCAGAGAACCAACAGGGGGTGCCAGAGAACCAGGAGGGGAGTTCGGAGAACCAGCAGGAGTGGCCAGAGAACCAACAGGGGGTGCCAGAGAGCCAGGAGGGGAGTTCAGAGAACCAACAGGGGGTGCCAGAGAGCCAGGAGGGGAGTTCAGAGAACCAACAGGGGGTGCCAGAGAGCCAGGAGGGGAGTTCAGAGAACCAACAGGGGGTGCCAGAGAGCCAGGAGGGGAGTTCAGAGAACCAACAGGGGGTGCCAGAGAGCCAGGAGGGGAGTTCAGAGAACCAACAGGGGGTGCCAGAGAACCAACAGGGGGTGCCAGAGAACCAGGAGGGGAGTTCGGAGAACCAGCAGGAGTGGCCAGAGAACCAACAGGGGGTGCCAGAGAGCCAGGAGGGGAGTTCAGAGAACCAACAGGGGGTGCCAGAGAGCCAGGAGGGGAGTTCAGAGAACCAACAGGGGGTGCCAGAGAACCAGGAGGGGAGTTCAGAGAACCAACAGGGGGAGCCAGAGAACCAACAGGGGGTGCCAGAGAACCAACAGGGGGAGCCAGAGAACCAACAGGGGGAGCCAGAGAACCAACAGGGGGAGCCAGAGAACCAACAGGGGGAGCCAGAGAACCAACAGGGGGAGCCAGAGAGCCAGGAGGGGAGTTCAGAGAACCAACAGGGGGAGCCAGAGAGCCAGCAGCTAGAAGCTCCAGAAGAGGCTGAAACATCAGAGCCATCCTCCAAGAACAAGAAAAGGCCAGGCATCTGGAAGAGAATTAAGATGAGGTAAATAATGTTTAAACATGTATTCATGTTACACTGTTTATATATATGTTGTCACTTTAAAAGTGACATTATCCAAATGTGAGGGTTTAGTGTACATGCAACACACATGTAAATATATAGATACTTACCTGTCTCTGTGATGTCTTACAGCATTCCTGACGTGCTGTCTGCCTAGAGCTGGAACTCGATGAAGCCACAGTTCCACTGAGGTTACATTGGTAATTAAAAGTGTCACCCAATAATTCCTCCTCCTCTTTAAGTCATCAAGCCACATTTCCTCCACAAAACATGATATTCTCCTCAAGCCAGAAAGTATCCTCTTTATCAAGGCAACAAACCATCTAAGGTCAGTGACTCTCCTCCCCAGAGCAGAGATTCTCATCTTTATCCAAGTTGAATTCATCTCTGCTCACCACCTCTACTGTCCTAGAAAATATCCCCAAATGGACATGGTTTAAACAGAAGTCCTCCCCTTAGACCAGTGGCTCCACAGACCAGAGTTTCTCATCTTTATTCAAGTTGAATGCAACTCTGATCATTTCCACCACCTCACCTGTTAAGGGGAGGTGCTGAAAAGGAGGTCTGGGAGGAGGTCTGCAGGTAGCCTGGACCGGACCGGTTGCAGCTAAGTTGCTGGCTCCATCCCCGGGCAGAGCTGCTCAAGTCAGGCCAGTGATGTTTGTTGATGTCATTTTCGTTAGCAAAGTTGTACGCTTTAATAAAAGCAGTTATTAAAAAAGCAATATTGTTGTTACGGTGTGGATTGTTGTTATTTATTAGAATTGAAACATCCAGTAGTCATGGTAGATGTTAGACTTTCAATGAGACACCTAACATTCCATCAGTCTGACACAATGTGTGACATGTTATATTAGAGAGGAGTCCTCTATACACATAAATTGCACTATAACGGTGACAAACGGTGCCCACAAATAGTTGGGACAGCTTTATGTAGAACCTATTTACTTTTTGGAGGTGAAATGTAGCTAAAAATGTGCTATCCTCTGCTCAGAGGGTTAAGGAACCGTCTTAAAACTGCAACGCAAATAATTGCCTGTAAATGAAAAAGATAAATTCCTTCTCAACTACATGGCATAGAGATCTCAAATAAATTTGACACTGTAAAGAGACCTCTTCTCTCCAATACAATTAGTTACATTTTTTTTTACTTCTATAAAATCTATAAAATGTAAAATAAATAACTTTACATAAAAAATACTTTATAAAAGGGATAATCAACTCAGGGCTTTATGGTTCTCTGGAAAATAATGCAAATCCATGGAAGGTCAGTTCCACAGTGTTCATTATTTACCATAGAACACATAGTCCCTCGTTGATTATCCCTGACATAACTTTATGAGCTGGATTTGCCTTTCTTTGCAACAGTGGAAGCTGCTGAGGAGACGACAGCTCATAATAATGGTTGGAATGGAGTCAATGGAGTGGTATCAACCCATCAAAGATGTGGTTTCCATGTGTTTGATACCACTCAATTGACTTCATTCCAGAAATTATTATGAGCTGTCCTCCCCTCAGAAGCCTCCTCTGCTTTGCAATTAGTTTGTTCGTTTTCAGTTGTTAGCATTTAGCTAACAGCGTCTATGTGAATTTGCTAACAGTTTGTGCTAATTTGTTAGGATTCTGGAAATAGATGCCCATAGGCTTTTCTTGTGTTTTTAGCATCCCCTCATGTGCTATGCTGGTAGTACTTCAAATCCTGGTATGAGAGAAGGACGTTATGACAATATGAAAATCTGGATACAGCCCAAGCCTAATCACCACACCTACCACAACTACCACACCTATGTACCACAACTACCACCCCTATCTACCACAACTACCACACCTACATACCACAACTACCACCCCTATCTACCACAACTACCACACCTACCTATCACAACTACCACAACTACCACACCTACCTATCACAACTACTACACCAACCTACCTACCACAACTACCACATCTACCACACCGACCTACCACAACTACCACACCTACCATCACCACACCTACCACACCCACCACAACTACAAAACCAACCATCACCAAACCTACCTACCACAACTACCACACCTACATACCACAACTACCACCCCTATCTACCACAACTACCACACCTACCTACCACAACTACCACACCTACCACACCGACCTACCACAACTACCATCAACACATCGACCAAACCTACCATCACCAAACCTACAAACCACAACTACCACACCTACCATCACCATGTTCCTACTGTATATTTCATTACCACACCTACCAAACTTACCTACCACAACTACCATCAACACATCGACCAAACCTACCATCATTAAGTCAAACAACATCTAAATTAGCAATTAGCTACTGTAGGTCTATACTGCTCCTACATGGTGTAACAATACATCATGTAGATGTATATAATGAACAGACTAGGTCTATACTGCTCCTACATGGTGTAACAATACATCATGTAGCTGTATATAATGAACAGACTAGGTCTATACTGCTCCTACATGGTGTAACAATACATCATGTAGATGTATATAATGAACAGACTAGGTCTATACTGCTCCTACATGGACTAACAATACATCATGTAGATGTATATAATGAACAGACTAGGTCTATACTGCTCCTACATGGTGTAACAATACATCATGTAGATGTATATAATGAACAGACTAGGTCTATACTGCTCCTACATGGTGTAACAATACATCATGTAGATGTATATAATGAACAGACTAGGTATATACTGCTCCTACATGGTGTAACAATACATCATGTAGATGTATATAATGAACAGACTAGGTCTATACTGCTCCTACATGGTGTAACAATACATCATGTAGATGTATATAATGAACAGACTAGGTCTATACTGCTCCTACGTGGTGTAACAATACATCATGTAGATGTATATAATGAACAGACTAGGTCTATACTGCTCCTACATGGTGTAACAATACATCATGTAGATGTATATAATGAACAGACTAGGTCTATACTGCTCCTACATGGAGTAACAATACATCATATAGATGTATATAATGAACAGACTAGGTCTATACTGCTCCTACATGGTGTAACAATACATCATGTAGATGTATATAATGAACAGACTAGGTCTATACTGCTGCTACATGGTGTAACAATACATCATCATGTAGATGTATATAATGAACAGACTAGGTCTATACTGCTCCTACATGGTGTAACAATACATCATGTAGATGTATATAATGAACAGACTAGGTCTATACTGCTCCTACATGGTGTAACAATACATCATGTAGATGTATATAATGAACAGACTAGGTCTATACTGCTCCTACGTGGTGTAACAATACATCATGTAGATGTATATAATGAACAGACTAGGTCTATACTGCTCCTACGTGGTGTAACAATACATCATGTAGATGTATATAATGAACAGACTAGGTCTATACTGCTCCTACATGGTGTAACAATACATCATGTAGATGTATATAATGAACAGACTAGGTCTATACTGCTCCTACATGGTGTAACAATACATCATATAGATGTATATAATGAACAGACTAGGTCTATACTGCTCCTACATGGTGTAACAATACATCATGTAGATGTATATAATGAACAGACTAGGTCTATACTGCTGCTACATGGTGTAACAATACATCATGTAGATGTATATAATGAACAGACTAGGTCTATACTGCTGCTACATGGTGTAACAATACATCATGTAGATGTATATAATGAACAGACTAGGTCTATACTGCTCCTACATGGTGTAACAATACATCATGTAGATGTATATAATGAACAGACTAGGTCTATACTGCTCCTACGTGGTGTAACAATACATCATGTAGATGTATATAATGAACAGACTAGGTCTATACTGCTCCTACGTGGTGTAACAATACATCATGTAGATGTATATAATGAACAGACTAGGTCTATACTGCTCCTACATGGTGTAACAATACATCATGTAGATGTATATAATGAACAGACTAGGTCTATACTGCTCCTACATGGTGTAACAATACATCATATAGATGTATATAATGAACAGACTAGGTCTATACTGCTCCTACATGGTGTAACAATACATCATGTAGATGTATATAATGAACAGACTAGGTCTATACTGCTGCTACATGGTGTAACAATACATCATGTAGATGTATATAATGAACAGACTAGGTCTATACTGCTGCTACATGGTGTAACAATACATCATGTAGATGTATATAATGAACAGACTAGGTCTATACTGCTCCTACATGGTGTAACAAATGTTTGGGGTCACTTAGAAATGTCCTTGTTTTTTAAAGAAAGTCACATTTTTTGTCCATTAAAATAACACCAAATTGATCAGAAATACAGTGTAGACATTGTTAATGTTGTAAATAACTATTGTAGCTGAAAACGACAAATTTTTTATGGAATATCTACATAGGCGTATAGAGGCCCATTATCAGCAAACATCACTCCTGTGTTCCAATGGCACGTTGTGTTAGCTAATCCAAGTTTATCATTTTAAAAGGCTAATTGATCATTAGAAAACCCTTTTGCAATTATGTTAGCACAGCTGAAAACTGTTGTGCTGATTTAACAAAGCTTTTGTAAACAGTGTTGTTGCATAACAATCAGGCAGTAGAACAACAATAATCATCACCCTCTTGACCAATCTTCCCTCCCCTTAACATTGGGTTGATTCAGACCCTGTCAGTGTACCAGGTGGACATTGGGTTGATTCAGACCCTGTCAGTGTACCAGGTGGACATTGGGTTGATTCAGACCCTGTCAGTGTACCAGGTGGACATTGGGTTGATTCAGACCCTGTCAGTGTACCAGGTGGACATTGGGTTGATTCAGACCCTGTCAGTGTACCAGGTGGACATTGGGTTGATTCAGACCCTGCCAGTGTACCAGGTGGACATTGGGTTGATTCAGACCCTGTCAGTGTACCAGGTGGACATTGGGTTGATTCAGACCCTGCCAGTGTACCAGGTGGACATTGGGTTGATTCAGACCCTGTCAGTGTACCAGGTGGACATTGGGTTGATTCAGACCCTGTCAGTGTACCAGGTGGACATTGGGTTTGATTCAGACCCTGTCAGTGTACCAGGTGGACATTGGGTTGATTCAGACCCTGCCAGTGTACCAGGTGGACATTGGGTTTGATTCAGACCCTGTCAGTGTTCCAGGTGGACATTGGGTTGATTCAGACCCTGTCAGTGTACCAGGTGGACATTGGGTTGATTCAGACCCTGCCAGTGTACCAGGTGGACATTGGGTTTGATTCAGACCCTGCCAGTGTACCAGGTGGACATTGGGTTGATTCAGACCCTGCCAGTGTACCAGGTGGACATTGGGTTTGATTCAGACCCTGCCAGCATGGCCAGAAATGTATTCCAAGGTCAGTAACTTATAACCACAGAACCACCCCAGACCTTTCATGGATGACTAAAAACACCTAAGTATTATATTTACTGTCATGGTCTAGTATGTCATCGCCTCAGACACCAGTCACAATGCTGGCTGAGGTACTAGTAAAACATGACATATTATTTCCTAACCATTCACAATGCTGGCTGAGGTACGAGTAAAACATGACATATTATTTCCTAACCATTCACAATACTGGCTGAGGTACTAGTAAAACATGACATATTATTTCCTAACCATTCACAATGCTGGCTGAGGTACTAGTAAAACATGACATATTATTTCCTAACCATTCACAATGCTGGCTGAGGTACGAGTAAAACATGACATATTATTTCCTAACCATTCACAATGCTGGCTGAGGTACGAGTAAAACATGACATATTATTTCCTAACCATTCACAATGCTGGCTGAGGTACGAGTAAAACATTACATATTATTTCCTAACCATTCACAATGCTGGCTGAGGTACTAGTAAAACATGACATATTATTTCCTAACCATTCACAATGCTGGCTGAGGTACGAGTAAAACATGACATTATTTCCTAATTGTCAAAAAATCCCCACTCCTTAATCAACTGGTCTCTCTCTGTTTAACCAGAATAACGTGAGTTGTGACCTTCAGACTGTTAGACTGTTAATCCATAATCAACTAGTCTCTCACTGAGACAGCTTCGATGGCCCAATAAAAAAAAACCAGTAAGTTTCTGCCAGCCAATGTGATAATTCCTGTACAGTACATGTGTAGAAGGATATTTCCAGTGCAGTACATGTGTAGAGGGATAATCCCAGTGCAGTACATGTGTAAAGGGTGTAGAGGGATAATCCCAGTGCAGTACATGTGTAAAGGGTGTAGAGGGATCATTCCAGTACACCGGTTATTGACTGGAGACTTAAAAAGCTGAAAACAGGTCCCTAGTGGAATGACAACAACATGGCTGCTTGTTAAAGAAGAGATGGAGAGAGAGACAGAGATAACCATATACATTGCACATGGACCGTAAGAAATCCTGAATGTATTGAAATGCCTGGGCTCGCAGGGGATGTGTTAATTCATAACCCATCATTTATACCTGTTAATTCATAACCCATCATTTATACCTGTTAATTCATAACCCATCATTTATAACCCATCATTTATACCTGTTAATTCATAACCCATCATTTATACCTGTTAATTCATAACCCATCATTTATAACCCATAATTTATACCTGTTAATTCATATCCCATCATTTATACCTGTTAGTTCATAACCCATCATTTATACCTGTTAGTTCATAACCCATCATTTATACCTGTTAGTTCATAACCCATCATTTATACCTGTTAGTTCATAACCCATCATTTATACCTGTTAATTCACAACCCATCATTTATACCTGTTAATTCACAACCCATCATTTATACCTGTTAATTCACAACCCATCATTTATACCTGTTAGTTCATAACCCATCATTTATACCTGTTAGTTCATAACCCATCATTTATACCTGTTAATTCATAACCCATCATTTATGCCTGTTCATTCATAACCCATCATTTATGCCTGTTAATTCATAACCCATCATTTATGCCTGTTAATTCATAACCCATCATTTATGCCTGTTAATTCATAACCCATCATTTATACCTGTTAATTCATAACCCATCATTTATACCTGTTAGTTCATAACCCATCATTTATACCTGTTAGTTCATAACCCATCATTTATTCCTGTTAATTCATAACCCATCATTTATACCTGTTAATTCATAACCCATTTATACCTGTTAGTTCATAACCCATCATTTATACCTGTTAATTCATATCCCATCATTTATACCTGTTAGTTCATAACCCATCATTTATACCTGTTAGTTCATAACCCATCATTTATACCTGTTAGTTCATAACCCATCATTTATACCTGTTAGTTCATAACCCATCATTTATACCTGTTAGTTCATAACCCATCATTTATACCTGTTAGTTCATAACCCATCATTTATACCTGTTAATTCATAACCCATCATTTATACCTGTTAGTTCATAACCCATCATTTATACCTGTTAGTTCATAACCCATCATTTATACCTGTTAGTTCATAACCCATCATTTATACCTGTTAGTTCATAACCCATCATTTATACCTGTTAGTTCATAACCCATCATTTATACCTGTTAGTTCATAACCCATCATTTATACCTGTTAATTCATAACCCATCATTTATACCTGTTAATTCATAACCCATCATTTATACCTGTTAATTCATAACCCATCATTTATACCTGTTAGTTCATAACCCATCATTTATACCTGTTAGTTCATAACCCATCATTTATACCTGTTAGTTCATAACCCATCATTTATACCTGTTAGTTCATAACCCATCATTTATACCTGTTAGTTCATAACCCATCATTTATACCTGTTAGTTCAGGGGCGGTTCAGGCAGGCTGGCATGCTCCCCGACCTTACTTGGCAGGAACTAATGAAGATCCATTATAAACCCCAGGAAGAGTAGCTGCTGCCTTGGCAGGAACTAATGGGGATCCATTACAAATACTTGTATCAATATATTTGTGTCTCTTTTCTCTCGGATTCGAAAAAGCTAATTAGCATCAAAGTAGACGACATGCAAGACTACAAATCCCTGCAAGCTCCTGCATGTCATCTCTAGCCAACACCTTTCACAGAACAGGTCACTGAATTGTCCATTGAAATACATTTTGACAATTTAATCATTGCTACATTAAGGCCTGTTTGCTGGAGTGCTGCAGAGATGGTTGTCCTTCTGGAAGGTTCTCCCATCTCCACAGAGGAACTCTGGAGTGAACATCGGGTTCTTGGTCACCTCCTTGACCAAGGCCCTTCTCCCCAGATTGCTCAGTTTGGCCAGGCAGCCAGCTCTAGGAAGAATCTTGGTGGTTCCAAACTTCTTCCATATAAGAATGATGGAGGCCACTGTGTTCTTGGGGACCTTCAATGCTGAAGACATTTTTTGGTACCTTTCCCAGATCTGTGCCTCGACACAATCCTGTCTCAGAGCTCTATGGACAATTCCTTTGACCTCATGGCTCGGTTTTTGTTCTGACATGCACTGTAAACTGTGGGATCTTATATAGACAGTTGTGTGCCTTTCCTAATCATGTCTAATCAATTGAATTTACCACAAGTGGACTCCAATCAAGTTGTAGAAACATTTCAAGGAAGATCAATTGAATCAGGATGCATCTGAGCTCAATTTCGAGTCTCATAGCAAAGGGTCTGAATACTTAAGTAAATACATTTGGAAAAATGTTTTTTTAAAATGATTTTGTTTTCTCATTATGGGTTATTGTGATGGCATTATGGGGTATTGATTATTCAATTATGAAATTATTCAACTTTAGAATAAGGCTGTAATGTAACTAAATGTTTAAAAAGTGAAGGGGTCTGAATACTTAATGAATGCACTGTATACCCCTTGCAGTTTTGTACACAGTCATGTGATACGTGGTATAGAAGAGTCCAATCTTAGGAGAGTACATGGGAGGCACTATACTGTGTGTCTGCAGGTGTCTATCTGGTCAAAACCACTGATACAGGTGCCCCTCCACCCTCTGGTGGGATGGATCATGTCTACAGAGAAACCTAGATTCAAATACTTAGATTTGTGTGTATTGGGTCTATGTTGTGAAATTGTTAGATATTACTTGTTAGATATTACTGCACTGTCGCAGCTAGAAACACAAGCATTTCACTACACCCACAATAATATCTGCTAAACACGTGTATGTGACCAATAAAATGTGATTTTGATTTGAAATAAACGTCCTATTTATCAAAGATGCTTTTGGCTGGAGTCAAAATGACTCCAAAGGATTTGAATTTGTTAAAAGTCCATATTGATATAGAAACACTAAACCATGATTTAGATTTATTAAGAACAAGTTGATTGACAAAGTCATTAAGAATTGAATAAACTACATTTTGGCTATGATAAAAGATATGCCTCTGGGGTCAAAATGATCCATGTCAGAAGTATGGTTCAATGCAAATATGTAGTGGGTGTAAAGTTTGTTTTAAATTCTCACTCATTAAAAACGAATCAATCAACACATGCTTCTCTTTGAACGACTTAGTATAATGTTTAACGTTTATGAAATAAATTAAAAATAAACGTTTGGTTCCTCAACTGCGTTGCCCAGTACAGTCAGCAGATGGCGATGTGCGTCTTTTAGGTTCAGGCGATGCTGCCAGTGTGACGTCTAATCTAGTGGACGGGACGCTCCTTCAACAACAACAGCTAGTCAGACACCTCGGTAGCTTTCTAACAAACATAGCTACAACATTCACGCTCTTTACACTGGTTTGGTGTATATTAGTCGCTGTGTATTAAACACACTTCTGTCGTATGTACTTGTTGACCCATTTAATGATATATTTACGTTGTTTGTCAGCTAGCTGGTTTGCTAAGTTAGCTTAGAACTAGGCTAGTCGCTAATGCTAACTAGCTAACATCCCCGACCATGAGTTCACTAAGCTACTCTCCTCCTGCTAAAGAAGCGGAGGTCTGCTGGACGGAGAAAGAAGCTCTAGTGAAAGAGGAGGAGGAAGAGGAGGCTGTTACAATACAAAAACAAGTAGAGGGTGAAGCTGTTAGCGTGAAAGAAGAAGAGAAAGACGTTACAGTGAAAGAAGAGAAAGACGCGTTCAGAGTGAAAGAGGAGGAGGATGTTACTGTAAAAGAAGAGGCGGCAGAGAAAGAGGAGGATTCAGTTTTTGGAGTGAAAGGGGAGGAGGGGGAGATGACTGTCACATTGGAGGAAGAAGAGGAGGTTGGAGATCTGTTTAACACCAGTAAGTACCGTCTCTGCAGTCGTTGAACCAATATGCAGTAAAGGGGTTCTACACTTTAATGTTGTTCTGTAGGAATGGCTGAAGCTACACTGTAACGTGTAGAACATCAAGAGTGGACCATCAACAAAACGTTAACAATTGATCAAATGCATCCAATGACAATGCCTGAAATACTGTAGTCCTCAATATCTCCTATTAGATTAGCCCAAGATGTTCTCTTAAAGGGGCAATCAGCAGTTGTTACATCCATTTTGGGACTTATACATTCATGATATGTACCCATCTGTTTCTTGAATAAATCACTTATAAATGCCTCATGAGCTTAGTTCAACTGTCGAACCCCATCAGAACCCAAAATATAAGCTTCTTTTACTCCAATGTTTGTCAGTAAATATAAACAAACACTGTATATCCTCAAAACATGGTTAAAACTAGAATGTTGATATCATGGATGGTTACATTTCTCCAGCCCCATCCCTCAGCTTTTTACTGAAACGGGCAGGGAGTTCGCTTTGTTATTGTTTCTACTGCTGATTGCTGCCCCCGTTACTCCTCAAGGTCCAAGGACTGTATGTTATTTTCAGAGGTAGACTGGCTCTGTTCAGGTAAAATAGTCAAATAATCCATCTAAATGTGAATCGATTCTCAATTGCAATACGTTTCTAGAAGCATAAATTGCTGTACTTTCATATCAATTCAGAGTAATTTCACACAATATTTAAATATCACATCAAAATAATTTCACATAATACTTTCCGGACTAGTCTCCCAGTCCCTGCTGCTGAAAAACATCCCCACAGCATGATGCTGCCACCACCATGCTTCACCGTAGGGATGGTGCCAGGTTTCCTCCAGATGTGACTCTTGGCAGTCAGGCCAATGAGTTCAATCTTGGTTTCATCAAGTCAGAGAATCTTGTTTCTCATGGTCTTAGAGTCTTAAGGTGCCTTTTGTCAAACTCCAAGCAGGCTGTCATATGCCTTTTACTGAGGAGTGGCTTCTGTCTGGCCACTCTACCATAAAGGTCTGATTGGTGGACTGCTGCAGAGATGGTTGTCCTTCTGGAAGGTTCTCCCATCTCCACAGAGGAACTCTGGAGCTCTGTCAGAGTGACCATCAGGTTTGTGGTCACCTCCCTGACCGAGGCCCTTCTCCCCCAATCGCTCAGTTTGGCCGGGTGACCAGCTCTAGGAAGAGTATTCCATTTATGAATGATGGAGGCCACTGTGTTCTTGGGGACCTTCAATACTGCAGAATTATTTTTGGTACCCATCCCCAGATCTGTGCCTCGACACAATCCTGTCTCGGAGCTCTACAGACAATTCCTTCGACCTCATGGCTTGGTTTTTGCTCTGACATGCACTGTCAACTGTGGGACCTTATATAGACAGGTGTGTGCCTTTCCAAATCATATCCAATCAATTGAATTTACCACAGGTGGACTCCGAACAACTTGTAGATACATCTCAAGGATGATTAATGGAAACAAGATGCACCTGAAAGCAATTTCGAGTCTCATAGCAAAGGGTCTGAATACTTAAGTAAATAAGGTATTTCTGTTTTTTACCTGTTTTCACTTTGTCATTATGGGCTATTGATGACACCCCTCTGAAACAAGAGCCTAACCATCAGAAAAACCTCTTCCTTAGAAGAGTTGTTATGCTCCTATAGTTTCTGGTAATAGACTACACCAGCAGTCGTTATGCTCCTATAGTTTCTGGTAATAGACTACACCAGCAGTTGTTATGCTCCTATAGTTTCTGGTAATAGGCTACACCAGCAGTCGTTATGCTCCTATAGTTTCTGGTAATAGACTACACCAGCAGTCGTTATGCTCCTATAGTTTCTGGTAATAGACTACACCAGCAGTTGTTATGCTCCTATAGTTTCTGGTAATAGGCTACACCAGCAGTCGTTAAGCTATAGTTTCTGGTAATAGACTACACCAGCAGTCGTTATGCTCCTATAGTTTCTGGTAATAGACTACACCAGCAGTTGTTATGCTCCTATAGTTTCTGGTAATAGGCTACACCAGCAGTCGTTATGCTCCTATAGTTTCTGGTAATAGACTACACCAGCAGTCGTTATGCTCCTATAGTTTCTGGTAATAGGCTACACCAGCAGTTGTTATGCTCCTATAGTTTCTGGTAATAGGCTACACCAGCAGTCGTTATGCTCCTATAGTTTCTGGTAATAGACTACACCAGCAGTCGTTATGCTCCTATAGTTTCTGGTAATAGACTACAGTCGTTATGCTCCTATAGTTTCTGGTAATAGACTACACCAGCAGTCGTTATGCTCCTATAGTTTCTGGTAATAGACTACACCTGCAGTCGTTATGCTCCTATAGTTTCTGGTAATAGACTACAGTCGTTATGCTCCTATAGTTTCTGGTAATAGGCTACACCAGCAGTCGTTATGCTCCTATAGTTTCTGGTAATAGGCTACACCAGCAGTCGTTATGCTCCTATAGTTTCTGGTAATAGACTACACCAGCAGTCGTTATGCTCCTATAGTTTCTGGTAATAGACTACACCAGCAGTCGTTATGCTCCTATAGTTTCTGGTAATAGACTACACCAGCAGTCGTTATGCTCCTATAGTTTCTGGTAATAGACTACACCAGCAGTCGTTATGCTCCTATAGTTTCTGGTAATAGACTACACCAGCAGTCGTTATGCTCCTATAGTTTCTGGTAATAGGCTACACCAGCAGTCGTTATGCTCCTATAGTTTCTGGTAATAGACTACACCAGCAGTCGTTATGCTCCTATAGTTTCTGGTAATAGGCTACACCAGCAGTCATTATGCTCCTATAGTTTCTGGTAATAGACTACACCAGCAGTCGTTATGCTCCTATAGTTTCTGGTAATAGTCTACACCAGCAGTCGTTATGCTCCTATAGTTTCTGGTAATAGACTACACCAGCAGTCGTTATGCTCCTATAGTTTCTGGTAATAGACTACAGTCGTTATGCTCCTATAGTTTCTGGTAATAGGCTACACCAGCAGTCGTTATGCTCCTATAGTTTCTGGTAATAGGCTACACCAGCAGTCGTTATGCTCCTATAGTTTCTGGTAATAGACTACACCAGCAGTCGTTATGCTCCTATAGTTTCTGGAAATAGACTACACCAGCAGTCGTTATGCTCCAATAGTTTCTGGTAATAGGCTACACCAGCAGTCGTTATGCTCCTATAGTTTCTGGTAATAGACTACACCAGCAGTCGTTATGCTCCTATAGTTTCTGGTAATAGACTACACCAGCAGTCGTTATGCTCCTATAGTTTCTGGTAATAGACTACAGTCGTTATGCTCCTATAGTTTCTGGTAATAGGCTACACCAGCAGTCGTTATGCTCCTATAGTTTCTGGTAATAGGCTACACCAGCAGTCGTTATGCTCCTATAGTTTCTGGTAATAGGCTACACCAGCAGTCGTTATGCTCCTATAGTTTCTGGTAATAGACTACACCAGCAGTCGTTATGCTCCTATAGTTTCTGGTAATAGACTACACCAGCAGTCGTTATGCTCCTATAGTTTCTGGTATTAGGCTACACCAGCAGTCAGCAACCTTTTCCATTTGGTGCCAATTTCTGATCATTTCTACTGATCTGGTGCTAGTTATGATTTTCATATTCACATTTTACTGGAACAGTTTCATTTAATTTATAATAGTATTAATAATTATAATTGTCTTTATCTCAACATCATTCTCTGTGGTTAATCTACATTCTATTTAAATGAAAATTATAAATATACATTTTTATTTCCATTGCTAAGTTTAAAATGACCTACATAAAGCCCAAAAATTTAAACACGCCAACTCATTAGTGGTGGTGTGTTAAGACAATCAGAAATACTATCAGACATCCCCAAATGTAACTTTGACTATAATTACTGTTCCCTGAAGGAGGGAAACGAGGTACAACACCTGTTTGGCCCCACCCCTTCCTGGGTCGGTGAAGAGCGGTATTAAATTTAAGGAAGAAATCCGAGCCTCGCGCTCATCACCTGTAGAAGGCGGGGCTTCCAGCGAGGCGTGGATTTAATAGTATGTTGTACCTAGTTTCCCTCCTTCAGGGAACAGTAGTTATAGTCATAACGTGTGGATTTAATAGTATGTTGTACCTAGTTTCCCTCCTTCAGGGAACAGTAGTTATAGTCATAACGTTACGCTTGTCAAATGATGAACTTTGCTGTCGGACAGTTTTTTTGTATTCAGATCTCTGAAATGCTCTCTAATTACATAACATTTAGTGTCTCCTTATGGTACGCTGGGAAAATAGTTTTCATGGGCACAGAAATCCTAAATCATTTCAGAGTTTGCTAAATCCAATGGTTCTAACCAAGAGTCATCTTTACTTTATTGACAACACCCAAATGGATACTGTCATTAACGCAGTTCTTCAATAATTACACATAATTCTTAATACTGTAGCTGTTTAGTTAGTCACATGTTCAACTATCATCAGCTGATCCAGGAAATCATTTTCTGAATGACAGTCACATGACAAACATCACGACATGCAACAACAACCAAAGTGCTTCTTCATTCATTACTCTGGTAAAGACAGTTATGCCGTGCTCCACGTTGGATCCAACATCCCTAAGAAATTGATGTTTATAATGTGTTATTGTCTGCCTGATTTACAGTAGCGTCTCGTTAGTCTGTTTGCACACAGAGATACTTAGCTCATAATGTGTAGAGAACTGTTCCTTGATGGATAGGCTATTGTACAACACACAGAGCTATTTTCCTTTATTCAGGACATTTAGAATGACAACACATTACAGAATAGCCTAGTGGGATTATTCACAAAATTATCTGGTGATCAGGTTATGAAATGTCATGAAAGACATTTTAGTTTCCATGTTTCACCTGAAGTATGAAATTATTTATAGTCCTAGGTCTATGTTGTTAGGTGAAGTTATGGGTCCTGCAGTATGTCTATGTTATTGTTTGTTGAAGTTATGGGCCAATTTGTTAACTTCTTCGGGCTAGGGGGCAGTGTTCGGAAGTTCGGAGAGTCTGGCATGCCCAAAGGAAACTGACTGTTACTCAGACCCAGAAGCTAGGATATGCATATAATTGGTTGTATTTGATAGAAAACACTTTGCTTGATTTACAGTTTTATTGTTTATTTACATATTAGGGTACCTGAGGATTGATTAGAAACGTTGTTTGACTTGTTTGGATGAAGTTTATTGGTAACTTTTTGGATTATTTTGTCTGCATGTTGAACGGGTGGATTACTGAACAAAACGCGCCAACCAAACTGAGTTTTTGGGATATAAAGAGGGACTTTATCAAACAAAACAACCATTTATTGTGTAGCTGGGACCCTTGGGATTGCAAACAGAGGAAGATCTTCAAAGGTAAGTGATTTATTTTATCGCTATTTTTGATTTTTGTGACGGCTGTGCTGGTTTGAGAAATATTTCTATGCAGCAAGTATGCGGGGCGCTATCAAATCAAATCAAATGTATTTATATAGCCCTTCGTACATCAGCTGAAATCTTAAAGTGCTGTACAGAAACCCAGCCTAAAACCCCAAACAGCAAGCAATGCATGTGAAAGAAGCACGGTGGCTAGGAAAAACTCCCTAGAAAGGCCAAAAACCTAGGAAGAAACCTAGAGAGGAACCAGGCTATGAGGGGTGGCCAGTCCTCTTCTGGCTGTGCCGGGTGGATATTATAACAGAACATGGTCAAGATGTTAAAATGTTCATAAATGACCAGCATGGTCAAATAATAATAATCATAGTAGTTGTCGAGGGTGCAACAAGCACGTCCGGTGAACAGGTCAGGGTTCCGTAGCCACAGGCAGAACAGTTGAAACTGGAGCAGCAGCATGGCCAGGTGGACTGGGGACAGCAAGGAGTCATCATGCCAGGTAGTCCTGAGGCATGGTCCTAGGGCTCAGGTGCTCCGAGAGAAAGAAAGAAAGAGAGAAAGAGAGAATTAGAGAGAGCATATTTAAATTCACACAGGACACCGGATAAGACAAGAGAATACTCCAGATGTAACAGACTGACCCTAGCCCCCCGACACATAAACTACTGCAGCATAAATACTGGAGGCTGAGACAGGAGGGATCAGAAGACACTGTGGCCCCATCCGATGACACCCCCAGACAGGGCCAAACAGGCAGGATATAACCCCACCCACTTTGCCAAAGCACAGCCCCCACACCACTAGAGGGATGTCTACAACCACCAATTTACCGTCCGAAGACAAGGCCGAGTAAAGCCCACAAAGATCTCCGCCATGGCACAACCCAAGGGGGGGGCGCCAACCCAGACAGGAAGACCACGTCAGTGACTCAACCCACTCAAGTGACGCACCCCTCCCATGGACGGCATGGAAGAACACCAGTAAGTCAGTGACTCAGCCCCTGTAATAGGGTTAGAGGCAGAGAATCCCAGTGGAAAGAGGGGAACCGGCAAGGCAGAGACAGCAAGGGCGGTTCGTTGCTCCAGCCTTTCCGTTCACCTTCACACTCCTGGGCCAGACTATACTTAATCATAGGACCTACTGAAGAGAAGTCTTCAGTAAAGACTTAAAGGTTGAGACTGAGTCTGCGTCTCTCACATGGGTAGGCAGACCATTCCATAAAAATGGAGCTCTATAGGAGAAAGCCCTGCCTCCAGCTGTTTGCTTAGAAATTCTAGGGACAATTAGGATGCCTGCGTCTTGTGACCGTAGCGTACGTGTAGGTATGTACGGCAGGACCAAATCGGAAAGATAGGTAGGAGGAAGCCCATGTAATGCTTTGTAGGTTAGCTTTGTCCTCAGATAATAAAATGCTATGCTTTCACCGTAAAGCCAATTGTAAATCGGACAATGCGGTTCGATTACCAAGATTCTAAACTAAAGAATCATGTATGACACTTGTATTTTCATGAATGTTTAATATTACGATTTTTGTATTTTGAATTTCACGCTCTGCAATTTACCGGATGTTGTCTAAGTGGAACGCTAGCAGAACACTGATCCGTAAGAAGTTAAACACTTAGCGTACAAACCCTCATTGTCAGGCTGATGGCAAAGCTAAACTTGCCAAAGAGCATTTTACTGGTTGAAGTGTTTAAGTATAAATCAGTTGGTTTATATCACAAAGTTAAGTTGGAGATTCAAACGATCCTTACAGTTATAATCTAATAGTAGTGTGAAATGCACTCATAATCAACCTGGAAATGGAGGCTATTTTTGCAGTCAGCCTATGAGAACTCCCCTGAGATTTCCCCCATGCTGGTGAATTAGTGAATAGACACAGAGCTTAATGTGAGTTTCCTTGAGTACCACTCCTGATCTTGTGCTGTAATATTCAGAATACATCGTGAAAAACTAAAATCTTTGCTCACCATTTTTTTCTCCTGGCAGATATACTACATCCATAACTAGGGGTTTCCTCATTACCAGATATACTACGTCCATAACTAGTGGTTTCCTCATTACCAGATATACTACATCCATAACTAGCGGTTTCCTCATTACCAGATATACTACATCCATAACTAGTGGTTTCCTCATTACCATATATACTACATCCATAACTAGGGGTTTCCTCATTACCAGATATACTACGTCCATAACTAGTGGTTTCCTCATGACCAAATATACTACATCCATAACTAGCGGTTTCCTCATTACCAGATATACTACATCCATAACTAGTGGTTTCCTCATTACCAGATATACTACATCCATAACTAGTGGTTTCCTCATTACCAGATGTAGTAATCCATAACTAGTGGTTTCCTCGTTACCAAATATACTACATCCATAACTAGTGGCTTCCTAATTACCAGATATACTACATCCATAACTAGTGTTTTCCTCATTACCAGATATACTACATCCATAACTAGTAGTTTCCTCATTACCAGATATACTACATCCATAACTAGTGGTTTCCTCATTAGCAGATATACTACATCCATAACTAGTGGTTTCCTCATTAGCAGATATACTACATCCATAACTAGTGGTTTCCTCATTAGCAGATATACTACATCCATAACTAGTGGTTTCCTCATTAGCAGATATACTACATCCATAACTAGTGGTTTCCTCATTACCAGATATTCTACATCCATAACTTGCTGTTTCCTCATTAGAAGGGAGGTGTTTCTGCAACCAAATTGTGTGTGCTTTGCCCTCGTGCCGCAATTTTAGCAAACACAGAAAGGGCCTGTATTGGAGACCAAAAGTCGTCTGGCACACTGCTTAGGATTTCAACAACTTTAATAATTGATTTCTAGCCTACAATCATCAGTTTTACTACTAATGTGAAAACAAGACTAGATATGACTATTCTTGCTCATTTTAAGAAATTAAATAATTGTAACATTCATTACAGACGTCAGTTGTTGTACATCATGGCTCCACTGTTGGCATCACCTTTTACAGTAGATTACCGCTGTTGTGGGCCTTTAATCATCTGTCTGACTTTGTTGTTCACACAGGAGAGAGACGTGACTATCGTGGATCCTCTGGGGAGCCTCAACAACCTCATGATGCTGACGAGGCAGAGAAGAGTCTCTCCAGATCAGAACACCTCAATAATCACCTGCAGAGATCCACAGGGAAGAGAACTCACTGCTGCTCTGACTGTGGGAAGAGATTCACCTCCTCATCAGGCATTAAAATTCATCAGAGAATTCACACAGGAGAGAAATCTTTTAGCTGTGGTCAATGTGGGAAGAGTTTTACTTGGTCAACCAGCCTGATATCACACCAGAGAATCCACACAGGAGAGAAACCTAATAGCTGTGATCAATGTGGGAAGAGTTTTACTTCATCTAGCCATCTGACTCGACACCAGAGAACACACACAGGAGAGAAATCTTATAGCTGTGATCAATGTGGGAAGAGTTTTGCTGATTCTGGCTATCTGACTCGACACCAGAGAACACACACAGGAGAGAAACCTTATAGCTGTGATCAATGTGGGAAGAGTTTTACAACATCTGACCATCTGACTCGACACCAGAGAATACACACAGGAGAGAAATCTTATAGCTGTGATCAATGTGGGAAGAGTTTTGCTTCATCTAGCCATCTGACTCAACACCAGAGAACACACACAGGAGAGAAACCTTTTAGCTGTGATCAATGTGGGAAGCGTTTTTGTCAATCTGGACAGCTGACAGTGCACCAGAGAACACACACAGGAGAGAAACCTTATAGCTGTCATCAATGTGGGAAGAGTTTTGCTGATTCTGGCTATCTGACTCGACACCAGAGAATACACACAGGAGAGAAACCTTATAGCTGTGATCAATGTGGGAAGAGTTTTACAACATCTGACCATCTGACTCGACACCAGAGAACACACACAGGAGAGAAACCGTATAGCTGTGGTCAATGTAACAAGAGATTCTCCGGTAAAAGACATCTGATCAAACATCAGAAAATACATGAAGGAGTTGTTTCATGATATCAACGAATTAATGTCACAATGTAGAATGTTTTAACATTGTAGTAGGAGTATTTTAATGATGTCACAATGTAGAACCCTAAACGTTTGTCCCCTGTTCTATTGATTTCAACATGATATGGATATTAGCCTCAGGGGGAAAATCCAGGCTCTGAAATGGAAGAGTTACTATTTATGAGATTTAACAAAAAGTGACTAACAAAAAAAGAGCTGTGTTACACTTACCACGTTGTTGACCCACTTGAATCAAATTGCAACACTTCAAAATGTAGATAGCTGTTTTCTACAAGTTGTCCTCTAACCAGTGATGTACACATTACTCCCAGATTCCATGTGGTTTTTGAGCTGTTAGTTTTAACAGGACGTGCAACCTCATCTCCCTCCTCTCACGCAATTGATTTCAACATGATATTGATGAGTGATGACATAAATGTTGTGTTCCTTTGTTTAGCGACCCCTAAATTTAAATGCATCACTACAAAATGTAGCTGACTGTCTTCTTCAGGTTGTCCTCTAACCAGTGAGGTAAAATATATCTCCCATTTCCATGTGTTTTTTTAGTTGTGTTAGTTTCAACAGCACGTACAACCTGATTTCCCCCCTAATTGATATCAGTGATTTATTGCTACTTGTCAAAACAACAGCGTTTCTGGTGCTTGTGCAGTTTATAAGGTGCTTGTTTAAAAAAATACAAGTAATATGATTATTGTGGCAGATGTTTGTGTACATAGCACATTTTTTGTTTAGGTTTTCAATGTATCACAAACTTTCTGCATATTGGTTATTGATTAGGACACGATAAAACTGTGTTTTGACATTGGGGATATCCCACCTAGCAACATGTCATTGAAAAGCCGTTGAAAATAAGACTATGCAACCAAATATTTCATATTTACATTTCATGTCAGATTTGGTAATGATTATTATTAATGCAACCAACTGACCATTTTTGGGTACAATTACATTGACATTGTTGCCCTGCTTTTAGAATATCAGGGTTAATTCTCATTCTCAAATGTCCGTGTTAAGGACAACTTGGTTTCTGATTGTCTCAAGGGTGGGCAGTCAAAAAGTTTTGTGTTTAGCCAGTGAGTTGCCATGGATCACAATTTATTATGACTGCATGTTTTTCCGTATTGGAGATGAGTTTTGTTTGGGCTCGTTCCAAGGTGACGAGAGTTCTAGAAGCTAGTGAGTTTTTGGAACACGAGAGTTCTAGAAGATAGTGAGTTTTAGGAAGATGAGAGTTCTAGAAGCTAGTGAGTTTTAGGAAGAGGAGAGTTCTAGAAGCTAGTGAGGAAAAAATTGTTTTTTTTAATTGTTGACAGCCAGTAGACACCATGTTTATATTGGTGAAGGTGAAGCATTGTAGTTGATTATAATGTGAAATGGAAGTTGTTTTCTGTTGGTGGTAAGCATTCTCTTAAGTTGTTATAGTCTTTGGTTTTTCCATTTCTGTTAGACAGTATGTGTTACACCTGTGCTGGCTTGTCCATCTCGTTAGTGGGAAGGTGTTTCACCTGAGCTGGTCCAGGTTCTATTTAAGAGTGTCTGGCCCAGTGCTCCAGTTGTCTTGATACATGTGGAGAGTCAACACCTTTAGTTGCTCCACCTTTTTGGTTTACTTCCTGTCTTTAAGTTTGGTGTGGGATTTTCTTTTGTTTTCCTCTTCTTGGGCAGATTTAGTGGGTCTCATGGTGGGTGTCTTTTATGTCCCAGTTGTTGTTACTAGTCAACTTTCAGTGGACACTGAGAGCAAAACTGCAAGATTATGTTATAATACTTTTATTGCATCAAATGGTTGTTTTATGCAACAGAATAGAGGGTTCTTAGAACTATTGTGTCTGTGTTCTACTGAGGATGGGCCTCTGGGAGAAAACACTGACAGGAGATTTACAATGTCTTTTGGGTGATAAAACCTAAAGAGACTGCATTCCAGAACAAGAGTTAATGTTTCTGTTCTATATGGTACCAGGGAGAGATGACCTCAGGGCCAGACCCTGGTCTCTACACAAAGAGTACTGTTTTTACAGCAGATACTGTCTGCTGAGAATTATAAGTATCTTTCATACAAATCTTAACCTTGTGACCCGTTCTATACATCTGATGTTCGTCATGTAGGTTAAAAGGGCAATAAAATACCTTTTGTATCGTGGTTCTCAACGAATCATCTGGGGGTGATTCGTCGACCAGCCATCATTATCGTAGAGCACTCAATTGATTCACCCTATATTTGCATGTTGTATTGACCTGCTCCCTTATTAATAAGTGAATAAAGATTTAGTTTAAGATTAACTCTGACTTGTGTGATAAGTTTGTCTCTCCTCATTTGATATTAAAGAAATTAACCACATTTGACGACGGGGATGTGAATCTAGACTTGGTAACCGCTCCTGACGACCTGGGTAAATGATGCACGAGGGATCCCTCTAACTTGGGATCTCAGGGAGACCACACTTCGGGAACGGAGCAAATGGACTCACCTTTGATCTGAGAGGCAGCGAGCCGAGTATAGATGAGCATGAGATAGAAATGTGAAAATATTCCTGCAGGTTAAAATATTGTTGGAAAAACAACTACTTCATTAGGTACGTTTGGGAATAGCATTGTGTGACTGAGTCTTAATCTGATGTTTGGATAGTAACAGATCTGTAGTTCCTCATATAGAAATATGCTTAATCAGATGACTGACATGTGGATACATTTTAGTCATTTAGCAGATGTTATTATCCAGAGTGACTTACAGTAGTGAATGCATACATTTCATACATTTTTTTTTTTTTTTTGTACCACCCCTCCGTGGGAATCGAACCCACAACCCTGGCGTTGCACACACCATGCTGGCGTTGCAAACACCATGCTCTACCAACTAACGTTATCTTGGGGTTCCGTTCCTTCACTGCCCATCATAGAATATCACGGGGTGGTATTGAGAGGGGAATGATATTTTAGAAAGCAGCGGAAGGTCTATAGTTCCTGGGAGGCTTGATTTTGCCGTGGTCTCTGGGAGGTTAGAGAACCGTTGAGGATCCCATGGTCATTGTCTGGGAAACTAAAGTTTATTTTTGGTTCTGCTGGGAGGATGTTTGGAGAGATGCTTCGTTGCTATGGAGAGTCCCTGAAAAAGCAGATGGAATGGTTGTCGTGACTACCTGAGAATTTCTTACGTTTTATGTGGATTCTGTGAATATATGAAAATATGATGAATTGTATGTGTGTATAATGATTACTAGAGATTTGATAAAGTAATACTGGGAATATAATTAGATACAATTTAAACAACCCATATGTAGACGAACATAGGCTTTGAGTTGGTATCTTTAATGGATCATTTGATAAAGATGAGGTTTAAGCATTATTAAACTGTCTACAAAGTCTGAGCAGTTGTCTCAGAAACTGATGGGAGTATGTCCACTTTAGGGTAAGTTACCCTAACAATGTAACTATAAAACGCTTATTGGATTTTCTCAGTCCGGGTACTACATTTCAAATACATGTAAATCTACATTTGAAATGGGGGGGGGGGGTTC
Organism: Salmo salar; assembly: GCF_965601325.2. NCBI lineage: Eukaryota > Metazoa > Chordata > Actinopteri > Salmoniformes > Salmonidae > Salmo > Salmo salar. The sequence continues at coordinate 1,671,725 of NW_027675333.1, forward strand.
TTCCTGGTATGAGAGGAGTTGGGGGGGAGTTTAGTTAGTTAGTTAGTTAGTTAACGAAGCTAACATTAGCTAGTTCATTATCACAAAAGTGAGAACTGCTCTAGATTGGAAACTTACGTTAATGAGTGTAATGTAGTGTTCTCCTTCCAGGTACTACATTTGAAATAAAACTGCCCTCTCGGACAAGGTGACTTTTATCAATATACACTCTAAAAAGTAAAGGTTCCTGGAGTATCCTTTAGGGGTTCTTCAAATTGGAACTGTGGGGGAACCCCTAAAAGTTCTTTGAAGAACCCCTTATCATGGTTCCTCAAATAACCTTTTGGGGTAATTTTTTTTAACTCCCTGTCCATCCTCCCTCCATTATAAAAACATTTGAATAATAATAATAATAATATTCACAATATTGATTTAAATAATAAATTGTTTATTTAGTGGCACCACAAATGTGAATTAATATTTACAAAACCATTTACCAAACAAAACACATTACAAAATTGCAACATTTCTGCAGACATGTCAGACCATAATAAATAATACATTTACTTAGTGCTTTTCATGACATTTATAAATAATGATGTACAATAAAAACAACATTAAAAATGAATCATAGGTAAACTAACAATATTGTAGACTTGATGCTAAATACAGATTTTTCAGCTTTAGTGTGTATATCATATTCACTTAGTTATGTTAGGAAGTTTTCCATCTTTATGACCGGCCCTGGTAACTTCACCCCAACTTCTCTTATCCCCAGAACACAGTCACTTAACAACATAAGTGTTTTTCTGGCATTTTGGGGAAATTTAAGGGAAAATAAAAATCCAGACGTAGCAGAGCCCCAAGTCCCATGGGGACGTCCTCGAGGGCCTGGATGTTCTCCCCATCAAAGGCCAGCGGGATTTCACTCTCATGGTGAAATGGATTTCCACCGATGTGCAGTAAAGGAGTGAAGAGCGGTGAAATCTGTGTCAACAAAAGTAAGAAAAGATTAATACACAAACAATTAACAAAGAACATAACAAATGTTCAGCTGTAGTTTTATATAAGCATGCACCCCTATGTTTATGAAGAAACAGATGATTGGTGCATAGACATACCTTGTCACGGACATAAAGGCCACTCGGGTCCTCATTGAAGAGGTAGGGCAAGAGCAGAATCACTGCTGTGGTCTCCAGTCCTAGTAAAGTAAAGCAATGATCTTACTACACTTGATAATTTCATTACAAAATACATTAGAGAAAGGGAAGGAATAAGAGCAAATACCTCTTCTGTATTGTCCTTCAGGGACTGTCAAAATAGCAGGATGATGTCCTCACCCCTGCCTCGCCTCTCTACCTCTGATAGTCCTTGAATTCTCTTTTTGTCTATATCCATTCCATGGACCTAATTCATTTCTGAGAAGATCTGAAAAGATCATTTGCACACATTTGTATGCTAATAGATGTCAGTTTGTATTGACTGCTATGTAGGTTAAATGTACACTTCAAATGCAGCTGTCCTACAACATATCTGTACCTTCTTCTTGATCCCAATTGCATTGTGTCCATGTTCTGTACCATCTAAGATATTAATTTCCCTCCACAAGGGGGCGGACATGTAACGTTTCCAAAATGGGATAGTATTGTACATGTAACGTTTCCAAAATGGGATAGTATTGTACATGTAACGTTTCCAAGATGGGATAGTATTGTACATGTAACGTTTCCAAAATGGGATAGTATTGTACATGTAACGTTTCCAAAATGGAATAGTATTGTCCATGTAACGTTTCCAAAATGGGATAATATTGTACATGTAACTTTTCCAAAATGGGATAGTATTGTCCATGTAACGTTTCCAAAATGGGATAGTATTGTACATGTAACTTTTCCAAAATGGGATAGTATTGTCCATGTAACGTTTCCAAAATGGGATAGTATTGTACATGTAACGTTTCCAAAATGGGATAGTATTGTACATGTAACGTTTCCAGAATGGGATAGTATTGTCCATGTAACGTTATGCCCCCTTGTGAGTTAATAGTATTGCATGCTGTAGCAGGCTATATAAAGAGGAAGACCTCCATTGATGATTCAGTTCGTTGTAACATCTCGTCTGGACAGGTCACCGTCCTTAGTTAGTTAGTTAGTTAGTTAGTTAGTTAGTTAGTTAGTTAACGAAGCTAACGTTAGCTAGTTCATTATCACAAAAGTGAAAACTGCTCTAGATTGGAAACTTACATTAATGAGTGTAAAGCCGTGTTGGCTTTATGGAAACGATATACAATATATGGGAAAGAATATAGTTGAGGAAATAATCCAAACCTAGTTGTGCCTAGTTAGGACATAACGTTAGCTAGCTAGCTAACGGTACTGTACTGTAGCTCATACAACGCCGACGGTCAAACCCGGCTTTCTAATATTTACGTTCATTAACTTTTGTAACGTTATGGAAGATATTCACAGAAAACTATTATTAGTATGTTATATTATTATAATACATTATTTCGAGACATATTCAGAGCCAAACATCAACCCAACTTAACCTTTTTAACTGTTGTCGCATCCAAACTTGTCACCATCGTTTTCAGTTGTAATTGCGAAGTTCCCGGAAGAAGTCCAGCAACAACGGAGGTTCCTCGATGAACCCACCTTCTAACAAGTTCTTTGAAGAACCTTTTGGGCTTTTTTTCATTGACCAAGAACCCTACGGTTCTTAGGGGATCTGAGAACAACTCCAGTTGAACCCTTCATTTTTAGAGTGTAGTCGGCTCTATTTACTCTCAGATTCAAACATGATGATTAGTATCAACGATCAAGTCAGCTGCTGCTGCTCCAATACAATATGAGGTGAGACGATGAACTGGGCAGTCAGCTGCTGCTGCTCCAATACAGTATGAGGTGAGACGGTGAACTGGGCAGTCAGCTGCTGCTGCTCCAATACAGTATGAGGTGAGACGGTGAACTGGGCAGTCAGCTGCTGCTGCTCCAATACAGTATGAGGTGAGACGATGAACTGATGTTGAACTGGGCAGTCAGCTGCTGCTGCTCCAATACAGTATGAGGTGAGACGGTGAACTGATGTTGAACTGGGCAGTCAGCTGCTGCTGCTCCAATACAGTATGAGGTGAGACGGTGAACTGATGTTGAACTGGGCAGTCAGCTGCTGCTGCTCCAATACAGTATGAGGTGAGACGGTGAACTGATGTTGAACCGGGCAGTCAGCTGCTGCTGCTCCAATACAGTATGAGGTGAGACGGTGAACTGATGTTGAACCGGGCAGTCAGCTGCTCCAATACAGTATGAGGTGAGACGGTGAACTGATGTTGAACCGGGCAGTCAGCTGCTGCTGCTCCAATACAGTATGAGGTGAGACGGTGAACTGATGTTGAACTGGGCAGTCAGCTGCTGCTGCTCCAATACAGTATGAGGTGAGACGGTGAACTGATGTTGAACCAGGCAGTCAGCTGCTGCTGCTCCAATACAGTATGAGGTGAGACGGTGAATATGTACATGTAGGTAGAGTTATTAAAGTGACTATGCATAGATGATAACAGAGAGTGGGGGGGGGGGGGGGGGGGGGGGCTTCCTCTGACACCGCCTGGTAAAGAGGTCTTGGATGGCAGGGAGCTTGGCCCCAGTGATGTACTGGGCTGTACGCACTACCCTCTGTAGTGCCTTGCGGTCGGAGGCAGAGCAGTTGCCATACCAGGCAGAGATGCAACCAGTCAGGATGCTCTCGATGGTGCAGCTGTAGAAGCTTTTGAGGATCTGAGGACCCATGCTAAATCTTTTCAGTCTCTTGAGGAGGAATAGGTTTTGTCGTGCCCTCTTCACAATTATCGTGGTGTGCTTGGACCATGATAGTTTGTTAGTGATGTGGACACCAAGGAACCTGAAGCTCTCAACCTGCTCCACTACAGCCCCGTCGATGAGAATGGGGGCGTGCTGTCTTCCTTTTCCTGTAGTCCACAATCATCTCCTTTGTCTTGATCACGTTGAGGGAGAGGTTGTTTTCCTGGCACCACATGGCCAGGTCTCTGACCTCCTGACCTCCCTGTCTCATCGTTGTTGGTGATCAGGCCTACCACTATTGTGGCATGGGCAAACTTAATAATGGTGTTGGAGTCGTGCCTGGCCGTGCAGTCATGAGTGAACAGGGACTACAGGAGGAGACTGAGCAGCACCCCAGAGGGGCCCCTGTGTTGAGGATCAGCGTGGCGGGTGTGTTGTTACCTACCCTTAAAAAACCTCTCTGGGCTACGCAACAGCCAGTGTAATCCCGTGGCGGGATATTCAAATACCTTAGAAATGCTATTACTTCAATTTCTCAAACATATGACTATTTTACACCATTTTAAAGACAAGACTCTCGTTAATCTAACCACACTGTCCGATTTCAAAAAGGCTTTACAACGAAAGCAAAACATTAGATTATGTCAGCGGAGTACCCAGCCAGAAATAATCAGACACCCATTTTTCAAGCTAGCATATAATGTCACATAAACCCAAACCACAGCTAAATGCAGCACTAACCTTTGATGATCTTCATCAGATGACAATCCTAGGACATTATGTTATACAATACATGCATGTTTTGTTCAATCAAGTTCATATTTATATCAAAAACCAGCTTTTTACATTAGCATGTGACGTTCAGAACTAGCATTCCCACCGAACACTTCCGGTGAATTTACTAAATTACTCACGATAAACGTTCACAAAAAACATAACAATTATTTTAAGAATTATAGATACAGAATTCCTTTATGCACTCGCTATGTCCGATTTTAAAATAGCTTTTCGGTGAAAGCACATTTTGCAATATTTTGAGTAGATAGCCCAGCATCACAGGGCTAGCTATTTAGACACCCACCAAATTTAGCCCTCACCAAAGTCAGATTTACTATACGAAAAATGTTATTACCTTTGCTGTTCTTCGTCAGAATACACTCCCAGGACTTCTACTTCAATAACAAATGTTGGTTTGGTTCAAAATAATCCATAGTTATGTTCAAATATCCTCTGTTTTGTTCGTGCGTTCAAGACACTATCCGAAGGGTAAATAAGGGTGACGCGCCCGACGCGTTTCGTGACAAAACATTTCTAAATATTCCATTACCGTACTTCGAAGCATGTCAACCGCTGTTTAAAATCAATTTTGATGCCATTTTTCTCGTAAAAAAGCGATAATATTCCGACCGGGAAAGCGTGTTTAGTTCAAAGACAGAGAAAATAAAAACATGGGGTCGCCTCGTGCATGCGCCTCAGTCTCATTGTCCTCTGATAGACCACTTACCAAAGGCGCTAATGTTTTTCAGCCAGGGGCTGCAAAGACATCATTCAGCTTTTTCCCGAGTTCTGAGAGCCTATGGGAGCCGTAGGAAGTGTCACGTTACAGCAAAGATCCTAAGTTTTCAATAAAGAGAGTCAAGAAGCCCTAGGAATGGTCAGAGAGGGCACTTCCTGTACAGAATCTTCTCAGGTTTTTGCCTGCGATATGAATTCTGTTATACTCACAGACACCATTCAAACAGTTTTAGAAACTTTAGGGTGTTTTCTACCCAAAGCCAATTATATGCATATTCTAGTTTCTGGGCAGCAGTAATAACCAGATTAAATCAGGGGCGTTTTTTATCCGGCCGTGTAAATACTGCCCCCTACCCCTAACAGGTTAAAAAACATGAGCTGGCGCACACCCAGAAAAATAGTTTGTGAGGAGGTGCTGACTAACGGCGAATAAACTATAAACTATCAAAATAAATAAAGTCGCACACTCCATGTATAAACTCCCAGCAATTGAATGGGTATTTACCAACGTTTCAGCATCACTGTGCCTTCTTCAGGGTGATGTCATTAATACTTGAACCAGGTTATGTAGACAAACAGTGCAATTAGTGCAACCAATGACAATAGTGAGGGGTGTGTCATAATGATTAAGTTCATTAAAATGAATTAGTGAAATTGTTAAAAAATATGACATATTAAATATATTACTGTATTGTTATCATATAGAAACATCATGGAACATTGTACATCATATTAAATATATTACTCTATTGTTATCATATAGAAACATCATGGAATATTGTACATCATATTAAATATATTACTCTATTGTTATCATATAGAAACATCATGGAATATTGTACATCATATTAAATATATTACTGTATTGTTATCATATAGAAACATCATGGAATATTGTACATTATATGACCATCAACATACATTATTGTTTCATTCAATTTCACATAATAAGGATATTTAATATTTTCAAGTTCAGAAGTCAGAACTCATCACCTGCTATGTAAAAGAGACAGAAGAATGCACAATGGTCAATGCTATCTGGGATCCTTGGGACATCCCTACCCTAAACCCTAACCTTAACCCCTAACCTTAACCATTTTAAATGTCAACTTCAACGGGCTAGGGACGTCCCAAGGATGTATCTCTACCTGAAAATACATGATCTAAGTGATTGATAGTTGGTATTCAGCAGTCATAAAGCCTTATTTACTTTAATGAACTACTAAAATAGTGATTTAGTCAGACAGCATAGACAGCAGCTCTACACATTATTGACTGACTGATCCATTCATCCTTCCATCCCTCCTCAGCCTTCCTCTCCTCTGAAGACCCAGTGAGGGTGGAGCTCAGTCAGAGAGCTGTTGAGGGACTGGTTAGGCAGAACACTTCTACAGCCAGAGAGGTGAGAGGTCACACATGGTTTAGATGGTAAATATTTATGTCCCCTTAGCGGTTCATCACATCAGCAAAAGGGAATATGTTCCATCTATGTTTATTTACATTAGTGCAAATTGTCCACTGATATTGGTGTAATTTCTCACCTCCCTTGGCTGTATGAAGTTAATTTCCCCTCAGGCACACACATTTGTTCTTTGATATTACGAAGGTCATTTGTGTATAATGTACTTTTCCCCAACATCTCTTTACATTGCTGATGCATATTCAGTGGCCTGACTGTATCCATACTATATCAAAAGCCCATCCTGGTAGATCTGAACCTAATGCAGCTTGGAGAGATCAGATGACAGAAGTCACATTTAGGTGCCAGGTGTAACTGAGGCCATAGATGCTCCATATCCATTACTTTGAGTGGTTTATATAATATGACTAAATGTGTTTCTGTGTTGCAGGTGCAGTCAAGAAATGGAACAGCAAGGCCACAGAACATGACATAAGCAGAGCTGTGGGAGACCACCTCAAGCCCCTGGTAGAGCCGGGGGTGGTGTTTACCACTTCAGCAGTCTGTTGATTGGTCAGTCACTGGGTTCATTTGTTTTATTATATGGTCAAATCAAATCAAGCTTGATTCATACAGCACATTTCAGACATGGATGCAACAAAATGGCTTCACAGGAAAAATATTTTTAAAAACATTGAAAATAAACAGAAATATTTAGTACACAACAAACATAAGAGGATAAAAAACAGAAGACTAAACTGAAAAACTAATGATTAAAATGTTAATTGGATGCAATATCCAACCCAAAATATAAGCTTGGGACACTGAAAGTTGACTAGTAACAACAACTGGGACCTAAAAGACACCCACCATGAGACCCACTAAATCTGCCCAAGAAGAGGAAAACAAAAGAAAAACCCACACCAAACTTAAAGACAGGAAGTAAACCAAAAAGGTGGAGCAACTAAAGGTGTTGACTCTCCACATGTATCAAGACAACTGGAGCACTGGGCCAGACACTCTTAAATAGAACCTGGACCAGCTCAGGTGAAACACCTTCCCACTAACGAGATGGACAAGCCAGCACAGGTGTAACACATACTGACTAACGAGGTGACACCAATCAGTGCGTCCTACGTGCTAACGAGCTAGACGTGCTAACGAGCTAGACGTGCTGACGGGCTAGACGTGCTGACGGAGCTAGACGTGCTAACGAGCTAGACGGGCTAACGAGCGAGACGTGCTAACGAGCGAGACGGGCTAACGAGCTAGACGGGCTAACGAGCTAGACGTGCTAACGAGCGAGACGGGCTAACGAGCTAGACGTGCTAACGAGCTAGACGTGCTAACGAGCTAGACGTGCTAAAGTCCAACCTCAAAACATAAATGGAAAAACCAAAGCCTGTAACACCTTCCCCTTTAAGACAACAAATATATCCTATATTTTTGTTGGAAAAGTTTGCTCACCACCAACAGAAAACAACTTCCATTTCACATTATAATCAACTACAATGCTTCACCTTCTACAATATAAACATGGTGTCTACTGGATGTCAACAATTAAAAACAAGAAAAAAACACGTATTTCTAAATAATAATATACAATAGTATAATTTTTCTCCTTTTTCTTTCTATAGAATCCTAAATCCCACTAGCTTCTAGAACACTCATCTTCCTAAAACTCACTAGCTTCTAGAACTCTCCTCTTCCTAAAACTCACTAGCTTCTAGAACTCTCGTCTTCCTAAAACTCACTAGCTTCTAGAACTCTCGTCTTCCTAAAACTCACTAGCTTCTAGAACTCTTGTCCCCTTGGAACGAGCCCAAACAAAATGTATCTCCAATACGGAAAAACGTGCAGTCAAAATAAATAAAGATCCATAGCAACGCACTAGCTAAACACAAATCTAATATCCATTTGGGGGGAAATCAGGTTGAATCTGCTCTTGAAACTAACACAACAAAAAAAAAAAAAATTGGAAATGGAGATATCTTTCACCTCACTGGTTAGAGGACAACCTGCAGAAGACAGTCAGCTACATTTTGAAGTGATGCAGTTAAATTTAGGGGTCGGTAAACAAAGGAACACAACACTTATTTGTCATAACTCATCGATATCATGTTGAAATCAATTGTACGACAGGAGGGAGATGAGGTTGCATGTCCTGTTAAAACGAACAGCTCAAAAACCACACAGAATCTGGGAATAATGTGTACATCACTGGTTAGAGGACAATTTGTAGAAAACAGCCAGATACATTTTGATTCCAGTGGGTCACCAACATGGTAAGTGTAACACAACTCTTTTTTTGTTAGTCACTTTTTATTAAATCTCATAAATAGTAACTCTTCGATTTCAGAGCCTGGATTTCCCCCCTGAGGCTAATATCCATATCATGTTGAAATCAATAGAACAGGGGACAAACGTTTAGGGTTCTACATTGTGACATTATTAAAATACTCCTTCTACAATGTTAAACATTCTACATTGTGAGATTTCATTGATATCATGAAACAACTCCTTCATGTATTTTCTGATGTTTGATCAGATGTCTTATCGGAGAATCTCTTGTCACACTGATCACAGCTATGATTTCTCTCCTGTGTGTGTTCTCTGGTGTAGAGTCAGAGAGCCAGATGTAGTAAAACTCTTCCCACATTGATCACAGCTATAAGGTTTCTCTCCTATGTGTGTTCTCTGGTGTAATATCAGGTTGTCTGACCGAGTAAAACTCTTCCCACATTGATTACAGCTATAAGATTTCTCTCCTGTGTGTACTCGCTGGTGTTTAGTCAGATGGCAAGATGAAATATAAGTCTTCCCACATTGATCACAGCTATAAGGTTTCTCTCCTGTGTGTGTTCTCTGGTGTATTATCAGGCTGTCTGGCCGAGTAAAACTCTTCCCACATTGATCACAGCTATAAGGTTTCTCTCCTGTGTGTGTTCTCTGGTGTACAGTCAGGTAACTAGATGAAATAAAACTTTTCACACATTGATTACAACTAAAAGATTTCTCTCCTGTGTGTATCCTCTGGTGTGATAACAGGTTGCTTGACTGAGTAAAACTCTTCCCACATTCAGTACAGCTGTACGGTTTCTCTCCTGTATGTGTTCTCTGGTGTATAGTCAGATAGCTAAATGTAGTAAAACTCTTCCCACATTGATCACAGCTGTAAGGTTTCTCTCCAGTGTGAATTCTCAGGTGTACTTTTAGTGCTTTTAATCTTAAGTAACTCTTCCCACAATCAAAACAGTGGTGAGATTTCTCTCCTGTGTGTGTTCGCTGGTGTATTTTAAGTTCTGATGAAGATTTGCAATGTTTTCCACAGTCAGAGCAGCAGATAGATTTCTTCCCTGTGGGTCTCTGCTGGTGTTTCTTGAGGTGATAGAATCTGGACAGACTCTTCTCTGACTTGTTAGCATCATGATGTTGAGACTCCCCAGAGGATCCATGATAGTCACGTCTCTCTCCTGTGTGAACAAGTCAGACAGATAGTTAAAGGCTCACAACAGCAGAAATCCACTGAAAAAGGTGATGCCAACAGCGTAGCCATGATACTGTACAACAATTGAGTCTGTAATGAATGTTAAAATTACTTGACAATTGTCTTAAGACAGTCAAGTGAGCAACAATAGTCATATTTAGTCTTGTTTTCACATTAGTAGTAACTAGAAATAAGTAAAAGGTGTTGAACTCCTAAGCAGTGTGCCAGGCCACTTTTGTTCTCAAATATAAGCATCTTTTTCTGTGTTTGCTAAAATTGCGACAAGGGCGATGCACACACAATTTGATTGCAGAAACACCTCCCTGCTAATGCAGAAACCGCTAGTTATGGATGTAGTATATCTGCCTGGAGCAAAAATGGTGAGCAAGTGGCCTAAGCTGTGCCATTAGAGATTCTGGGTTCGAGTCCAAGCTCTGTTGCAGCCGGCCGAAACCGGGAGGCCCATGGGGCGACACACAATTGGCCCACCGTTGTCCGGGTTAGGGGAGGGTTTGGCCGATTTTGATCTTAAGTAACTCTTCCCACAATCAAAACAGTGGTGAGATTTCTCTCCTGTGTGTACTCGCTGGTGTATTTTAAGTTCCGATGAAGATTTGCAGTAAGATTTCCATGTGAGAGATCTTCGTCTCTGCAGGTGTTTCTTGAGGTGTTCTGATGTGGAGAGACTCTTCTCTGCCTCTTCAGCATCATGAGGTTGTTGAGGCTCCCCAGAGGATCCATGATAGTCCTGTCTCTCTCCTGTGTGAACAACAAAGTCAGACAGATGGTTAAAGGCCCACAACAGCGGAAATCCACTGTAAAAGGTGATGCCAACAGCGTAGCCATGATGTTGTAAACAATTTAAGTCAGTAATGAATGTTACAATTATTTGACAATTGTCCTAAAATGAGCAAGAATAGTCATATTTTTTTGTCTTGTTTTCACATTAGTAGTAACATGATGTTTGTAGGCTAGAAATAAGTTATTAAAGTTGTTGAAATCCTAAGCAGTGTGCCAGACGACTTTTGGTCTCCAATATAGGCCCCTTTCTGTGTTTAATAAAATGCAGCACGAGGACAATTTGATTGCAGAAACTCCTCCCTGCTAATAAGGAAACCGATAGTTACGGATGTAGTATATCTGGTAATGAGGAAACCACTAGTTATGGATGTAGTATATCTGCTAATGAGGAAACCACTAGTTATGGATATAGTATATCTGGTAATGAGGAAACCACTAGTTATGGATGTAGTATATCTGGTAATGAGGAAACCACTAGTTATGGATGTAGTATATCTGCTAATAAGGAAACCGATAGTTATGGATGTAGTATATCTGGTAATGAGGAAACCACTAGTTATGGATGTAGTATATCTGGTAATGAGGAAACCACTAGTTATGGATGTAGTATATCTGGTAATGAGGAAACCACTAGTTATGGATGTAGTATATCTGGTAATGAGGAAACCACTAGTTATGGATGTAGTATATCTGGTAATGAGGAAACCACTAGTTATGGATGTAGTATGTCTGGTAATGAGGAAACCACTAGTTATGGATGTAGTATATCTGGTAATGAGGAAACCACTAGTTATGGATGTAGTATATCTGGTAATGAGGAAACCACTAGTTATGGATGTAGTATATCTGGTAATGAGGAAACCACTAGTTATGGATGTAGTATATCTGGTAATGAGGAAACCACTAGTTATGGATGTAGTATATCTGCTAATGAGGAAACCGCTAGTTATGGATGTAGTATATCTGGTAATGAGGAAACCATTAGTTATGGATGTAGTATATCTGGTAATGAGGAAACCACTAGTTATGGATGTAGTATATCTGCTAATGAGGAAACCACTAGTTATGGATGTAGTATATCTGGTAATGAGGAAACCACTAGTTATGGATGTAGTATATCTGCTAATGAGGAAACCACTAGTTATGGATGTAGTATATCTGGTAATGAGGAAACCGCTAGTTATGGATGTAGTATATCTGGTAATGAGGAAACCACTAGTTATGGATGTAGTATATCTGGTAACGAGGAAACCACTAGTTATGGATGTAGTATATCTGGTAATGAGGAAACCACTGGTTATGGATGTAGTATATCTGGTAATGAGGAAACCGCTAGTTATGGATGTAGTATATCTGGTAATGAGGAAACCACTAGTTATGGATGTAGTATATCTGGTAACGAGGAAACCACTAGTTATGGATGTAGTATATCTGGTAATGAGGAAACCACTAGTTATGGATGTAGTATATCTGGTAATGAGGAAACCACTAGTTATGGATGTACTATATCTGCAAATGTAATCTAATCTGCTAAAATAGATGCACACGCAATTTGGTTGCAGAAACTCCTCCATGCTAATGCAGAAACTGCTAGTTATACCAATACCATAGACCTACTGTAGGACCCATAACTTCACCTAACAACAACATAGACCTACTGTAGGACTCATATTTTTGGTTTTTGTGACATATATTCTTGCTTTGAAAATGGCTGTGTGATTATTTTTGACAGGGTACTCTCCTGACATAATCTAATGTTTTGCTTTCGCTGTAAAGCCTTTTTGAAATCGGACAATGTGGTTAGATTAACGAGAGTCTTGTCTTTCAAATGGTGTAAAATAGTCATATGTTTGAGAAATTGAAGTTATAGCATTTTTTAGGTATTTGTATTTCGCGCCACACGATTCCACTGGCTGTTGACTAGGGTGGGACGCAGGCGTCCCACCTAGCCCAGGGAAGTTAATTATTTAATCAAACAGCATGCTAAAAGCATCAGACCATTTCAGTACATATAGTTGATTTTATTAAAACACATGGGGTGTGTCTATATATGGAAAAATACACATAACATTTCAACCAATCGATTGGTAGAAATGACAGATGACTCTTGGTTGACCAAGATTTATTTTAGGTGGGGACAGCACTAGAACATGATGTTGGGGCTCCCGAGTGGCACAGCGGTCTAAGACACTACATCTCAGTGCTAGAGGTGTCACTACAGACACCCCGGTTCGAGTCCAGGCTGTCACAACTGGCCGTGATTGGTAAATAAAGGTTACATGTCTTCATGGTTCTGGGTTTGTTGTGTTCATGTCTTCATGGTTCTGGGTTTGTTGTGTTCATGTCTTCATGGTTCTGGGTTTGTTGTGTTCATGTCTTCTTGGTTCTGGGTTTGTTGTGTTCATGTCTTCATGGTTCTGGGTTTGTTGTGTTCATGTCTTCATGGTTCTGGGTTTGTTGTGTTCATGTCTTCATGGTTCTGGGTTTGTTGTGTTCAGGTCTTCATGGTTCTGGGTTTGTTGTGTTCATGTCTTCATGGTTCTGGGTTTGTTGTGTTCATGTCTTCTTGGTTTTGGGTTTGTTGTGTTCATGGTTCTGGGTTTGTTGTGTTCAGGTCTTCATGGTTCTGGGTTTGTTGTGTTCATGTCTTCTTGGTTCTGGGTTTGTTGTGTTCATGTCTTCTTGGTTCTGGGTTTGTTGTGTTCATGTCTTCATGGTTCTGGGTTTGTTGTGTTCAGGTCTTCTTGGTTCTGGGTTTGTTGACTGTACTGTAGAGAACAGAGGGGTCCTCCTCAGCTGCTTGTTCCACCGTGGGCCTGGAGAAAGAAACATCCATTAAACTGAATGTGACTCCCAAATGGCACCCTACTCCCTTATAGTGCACTACTTTTGACCAGTAGTGAACTAAATAGGGAATAGGGTGCCATTTAGAATGGAACCAGAGCCATTCCTTAAAACCCTCATCACATCACTCCTGTTGGGGCTAGGGGGCAGTATTGAGAAATTTTGAAGAAAATATGTGCCCATTTTTAACTGCCTCCTACACCAACTCAGAAGCTAGGATATGCATATTATTAAGACATTCGGATAGAAAACACTCTGAATTTTCTAAAACAGTTTGAATGGTGTCTGTAAGTATAACAAAACTCATATTGCAGGCAAAAACCTGTGAAAAATAGATAAAACATTTTTTTTGAATTTTGTGACTGTACTATTTAGTGTCATTGTTTTATAGATACCATAGTGAGAAAGGATTCATTTCGCAACTCCTACGGCTTCCACTAGATGTCAACGATCTTTATAAAGTTGTTTGAAGCGTCTATGATAAACAGAGAGCAAATTAGAATGCATGGAAGTTGACATGTCGTCACTTCATTTTTTGGCGCCTGCGCATAAATCTGAGAAGCGTGAGTTTGTCATAATTGTTTATCTAGACATAGGATAGGTTGTGTGAAAATATTACTGATGTTTAACGTTAAAAATGGACCAAAAGATTAATGCTAAACAACGTTTGACATGTTTGAACGAACGTAAATAGATTATTTACTAGGTTTTTTTAGCTTTTCGGCGTGATTTTACACCCCCCCCACCACGTTTTGTGGGAGCATAATGAACGCTAACTACTTGGTGTTATTTGGACATAAATTATGAACTTTGTCAAAAGAAACCACATTTGTTCTGGACCTGGGATTCCTGGCAGTGCCTTCTGGTGGAGATAATCAAAGGTAAGGGGATATTTACAATGTTATTATCGATATTAGATGATGCTAACTGTATAGCATAGCTTATTGTTCTTAGCATAGCACCCCGTTTATTGCAAAATGTGATTTCCCAGTAAAGTTATTTTGAGATCTGGCCATTCGGTAGCAATTACGAGATGATAATATATTATTCTTTGAATGACAATATTATAATTTACCAATGTTTTCGAATAGTAATTTTGTTATGTTCACCGGAAGCATTTCAGAGAAGAAAAAAATCGGAATTTCACGCTACTGTAAAATGCTGTTTTTGGATATAAATATGAACTTGATGGAACAAAAAATGCATGTATTGTATAACATAATGTCCTAGGAGTGTCATCTGATGGAGATTGTCAAAGGTTGGTGCATAATTTTAGCTGGTTTCTGCTTTTGGTGACGCCTGACCTTGAATTGAAACTGGATGTTTGTACTTTTGTGGCTATGTACTGTCCTAACATAATCTAACTTTATGCTTTTGCCGTAAAGCCTCTTTGAAAATCGAACAATGTGGTTAGATTAAGGAGATGTTTATCTTTTAAATTGTGTAAAATAGTTGATTGTTTGAGAAATTGAAATTATTAGATTTTTGATGTTTTGAATTTCCAGCCTTGTTAGCAATCCCGTCTCGGGGTTCATTGCTAACCTGTAGCCCCAACAGGTTATAGACATGTCATAGTAATTGTCTTGAGATGTATATTGTAGAGTGCAGTTTCAGGAAATGCCATTTGGCCTGAAGAATACCCCTGGAACCTTTAAGACATTAAAACTGTGACTTTTCAAAATGCCTACTTTTACACCATAGTATGAGTTCAATGAAATGTCATCAGATAGTGATGGAGGGAGTTCTCAGAGAACAATGAAATGTCATCAGATAGTGATGGAGGGAGTTCTCAGAGAACAATGAAATGTCATCAGATAGTGATGGAGGGAGTTCTCAGAGAACAATGAAATGTCATCAGATAGTGATGGAGGGAGTTCTCAGAGAACAATGAAATGTCATCAGATAGTGATGGAGGGAGTTCTCAGAGAACAATGAAATGTCATCAGATAGTGATGGAGGGAGTTCTCAGAGAACAATGAAATGTCATCAGATAGTGATGGAGGGAGTTCTCAGAGAACAATGAAATGTCATCAGATAGTGATGGAGGGAGTTCTCAGAGAACAATGAAATGTCATCAGATAGTGATGGAGGGAGTTCTCAGAGAACAATGAGGGGTCACTAATGGTCAACTGTTTTGCTTATTTGAATGACTTTGTCTACTCCTCCAATAAGCAGCAACATATGAATGACCTTGATGCTGTCTGTGTGTTCACAATGTTGTATACAGTATTGACTCTATGTTGTTGTAATGGTAGAATATGCTCAGAGGGTGGCAGCACTGGAGAGGTTGAATTTCACAGCAGCTTACTGGACATCCTCGTCCTGTTCCTGGTCAAAGGTGGCCACTGTCTGTGCTGCAGCAGGGGTCATGGCCATGCCTGAGATGTTGACATACACTGCACTAGAGTCTCCCTGACGGAGAGAGAGAACAGACAATATAAATAGACCTGGGGACAGACAGCATGAAGAGTGGACATTTCCCACAAAGCAACGAAAATGATCTTCCATCTGTCTGAACAGACTCACCTGTCCGTCGTCTGCTGTGTGTCTTGTGTCAAAGGTGGATTTGGAGGCCTTCTTCCTGTTTTATAAATGAACGAATGAATGAATGAACAAATTAATGAAGATAATAAAGTGAAATAATCTTTAAAATATGCATTTTCACTCACCTGAACCACATGAAGCCAGAGAGACATGAAGCCAGTATGACACCCAGAACAACCACTATGATTCCTACAGCAGCAGTTAGAACTGAGGTTTGTTTCTCTAAAAGATAATATAGATGATATGAGTACATGTTATTATGAACTGAAAATTAATATACTGCAATACAGGACATTAATGCAATACTTGTATGTATAAGACTATGTATAGTTTTAAACCAAAGTGTAATGATGCAAACTAGAAGAAGATTACCTTGAAACATCATTTCTTATTGAACATCATTTTGTATTGAAGTATTGAAGATGTAACTTCACCTGCTATAATGATCATCAGAGCTGTAGAGTTATTAGATGCTATTGTATTCTCAGCCTCACAGTAGTATTCTCCTCTGTCCTCAGAGATGATGTTAGTGATGCTGTAACTCTGTCCTGATGCTTTTGATGAGGTAACATTCTTCTTGTACCAGGTGTATTTGTCCACAGGTGGGTTGGATTCACTGCTGCAGGTCAGAGTCACTGAACTGCCCTCCATTATTTCACCAGAGGGACTGACTGACACTGAGGTGTTCCTTGGACCATCTGGTGTTGAAGACCAGATTCATTTATAGCAACATTTGTGTTTACATTTTACAGGTGAGTTTGAAATAATTTAATTCAGAGTAAAAGACAATCAGAAAAATAATAATTAAAAAGAATGATGATATGGTGGTAATACAAATTCAAGGAAATGGATGTTACACACAAAAATATTTATTCATATTTATTCATATGGAAAACAATCTATTCCCAATTCAAGAATCAACATAATCAGTATATCAAATGAAACCCACAATGTACTGACATGTGACAGTGAGAGTCTCTTCAGCAGAGGGGAGATCCTCATGGCCTTCTACAGCACAGGAGTATCGGCCTGTATCCTCACTGCTGACTGAGAATAGGCTATAGACAGGAGAGGAGGTGTTGCTGTTTGGTATAGGCTGTCCATTCTTATACCAACTGTAGGCTGTGATGGGGTCCAGTGTACATTTGGTTCTACATATCAGTGTGACATTCTCCCTCTCTGACACAGATGTAGGATCCATCTCCAACACAACATCTAGAGTATGAGGAAACAAATCATTATTCTCCTCCTTTGTGTCTGTATAGCTGCCCTTTATAAGGTAATTATAGTCATTCATTAATGAATTTGATTTATTTAGCCAGGATAGTCAACTCTGTAATACTTTCCACTGTTTTCCAGGAAGTATTGGGTTCAATAGAGTCAATTTAAACAGATTTTAACACAACATTCTCATTAGCATACATGCTAAAATCACAGCATACACTGAAGCACACACATCATATGCTTTAGCATACATACAGAACCACACTCACATTACAACTATCTAGATAGATGTGAGATGAGTGACAGATACTGTAAATACAAACCAAGACAATTTTCTTGAACTAAATGGAATTCAACAGTTGAACTATATTGAATGTACGTAACTGTACCTGTGACAGACAGAGTGACTCCAGGACTGCCAATATATTTCCCTCCGGTCTGATCTGTTAATAATCTGAACTTGTACTCAGCAGAGTCACTCTCTCTCAGGTCTGTGATCCTCAGTGTGTGACAATTCTTCTGATCTCCATGACACTCCAGACGACCTGCATACTCTGGGTCCTGACCTAGATCTCCATGACACTCCAGACGACCTGCATACTCTGGGTCCTGACCTAGATCTTTAGGTTCTTTACCAGTCCCAGATTCAGTGAACCAGAGGGTTGTTGTGACTGTACCACTGGGATATGTATAAGAGCAGTGCAGCTCCACTGTTGACCCCTTCAAGGCACAGATACTTTTCTTGGTGTAAGTCACACTCCAGACATTCTGACCCAGTACCACTGAAACAAGGTCACACAACACAATGCTATCAGAATTAAGCCAATGTATCTCTGTAATGTGTCTGTATCTATGTAATGTGTCTGTATCTCTGTAATGTGTCTGTGTCTCTGTAATGTTTCTATATCTGTAATGTGTCTGTATCTCTGTAATGTGTCTGTATCTATGTAATGTGTCTGTATCTATGTAATGTGTCTGTATCTATGTAATGTGTCTGTATCTCTGTAATGTGTCTGTATCTCTGTAATGTGTCTGTATCTCTAATGTGTCTGTATCTCTAATGTGTCTGTATCTCTAATGTGTCTGTATCTCTGTAATGTGTCTGTATCTCTGTAATGTGTCTGTATCTGTAATGTGTCTGTATCTGTAATGTGTCTGTATCTCTGTAATGTGTCTGTATCTCTGTAATGTGTCTGTATCTATGTAATGTGTCTGTATCTCTGTAATGTGTCTGTGTCTCTGTAGTGTGTCTGTATCTATGTAGTGTGTCTGTGTCTCTGTAATGTTTCTATATCTCTGTAATGTGTCTGTATCTCTGTAATGTGTGTCACGTCCTGGCCAATATAAGGGTTAATTGTTATTGTAGTTTGGTCAGGACGTGGCAGAGGGTATTTGTTTTATGTGGTTCGGGGTGGTGTTTTGGTAGAAGGGCGTTTGATTTATTATTTCCGGGTTTTTGGTTTATGGTCTATGTTTATGTATTTCTATGGTTAATGTATTTCTATGTTAGGTTGATTGGGGTTTGGGACTCTCAATTGGAGGCAGGTGCTTCCTCGTTGCCTCTGATTGAGAGTCCTATATATGGGTAATTGTTTGGTGTAGGTTTTTGTGGGAGATTGTTTCTTGTCTAGCGTGTGTGAGCCTGAGAAGACTGTTCGGGGATCGTGAGTTTGTTTTGTTGTTTTGGTGTTCATTTTGAGTTTAATAAATGTTCAAGATGAACAAACACAGTCCTGCTGGATTTTGGTCCTCCTTCACCATCGATAACTGTGACAGAATCTCCCACCACAAAAGGACCAAGCAGCAGAGGAAGGAGCAACAGGTGGACTGGAAGGAGCAGAGGGAATTTGAATTGGACAAACGGGAGAAATGGACATGGGAGCAAGTTATGGCCGGAGAGGGCCCATGGAAGAAATGGAGCAAAGACCGGGAATGCTACCGAGGAACACGACTGCCGATTAAACCCGAGAGGCAGCCCCAAGAATTTTTTTTGGGGGGGCATATGGGTAGTTTGGCGGGGCAAGTTTGGAGCCCCAGGCCAAATCCCCGGACTGTGTCACAGAAGCCAGTTAATGGACATGTCTCGTGCTTCGGGGTAATGAGTATTATGGCGAGGCCAAGTGTTTTTAGGCCAGTACACGCTATACCAGCACCCCGCATTTACCAGGGGGTAGTAGGCATTCAGCCAGAAAGGGCGATGCCAGGTTTAAGCTCGAGACCGCCAGTAAGCCTCCACGGTCCTATATATCCTGTTCCCGCTCCACGCACTAGCCTAGAGGTGCGTGTTCCCAGTCTGGCACGTCCAGTACCAGCACCACGCACCAGGTTTCAAGTGCATCAGCCCAGTCCGACTCGTCCTGTTCCCGCTCCCCGCATTAGCCTGGAAGTGCGTGTTCCCAGGCTGATAACCCCAGTACCAGCACCACGCACCAGGCTTCCAGTGCGTCGGCTCAGTCAGAAGTCGCCAGAGCTGCCCGTCAGTCAGGAGTCGCCAGAGCCGCCCGTCAGTCAGGAGTCGCCAGAGCCGCCCGTCAGTCAGGAGTCGCCAGAGCCGCCCGTCAGTCAGGAGTCGCCAGAGCCGCCCGTCAGTCAGGAGTCGCCAGAGCCGCCCGTCAGTCAGGAGCCGCCAGAGCCGCCCGTCAGTCAGGAGCCGCCAGAGCGGCCCGACTGCCCGGAGATGCCAGAGCGGCCCGACTGCCCGGAGATGCCAGAACGGCCCGACTGCCCGGAGATGCCAGAGCGGCCCGACTGCCCGGATCAGCCAGAGCGGCCCGTCGGCCAGGATCAGCCAGATCGGCCCGTCGGTCAGGATCAGCCAGAGCGGCCCGTCGGCCAGGATCAGCCAGAGCGGCCCGTCAGCCAGGATCAGCCAGAGTGGCCCATCTGCCCAGAGTCTGCTGATGACCAAAAATCAAGGGAGTCTAGCAGCAACCCTAAACTGAGTAAGCCTGACATTTCAGAACTTAAAGTAATTAACGGTTTAATTGATGAGTCTGCATACAGGGTGGAGAGGAGGAGGTCTGCCCATGATCCAGAGCAGGGGGAGTCTGCCTACGGTCCGAGGCAGATCGGGTCGGTCGGCACTCTGGAGGACAATAGGCCGGAGCCTGAACCACCACCTGTATAAGTGGGTTGGGGAGGGGGGGTGTAGCACAAGTGCCGTCGGTGACGGCAGCCACCCTCCCTTTAGTTTAGGGGGATTTTTTGTTGTTTGGGGTTTTTGTTATTCTTGAGGTGCTTCCGGGGTTAGCACCTTTAGGGGGGGGGGGGGTACTGTCACGTCCTGGCCAATATAAGGGTTAATTGTTATTGTAGTTTGGTCAGGACGTGGCAGAGGGTATTTGTTTTATGTGGTTCGGGGTGGTGTTTTGGTAGAAGGGTGTTTGATTTATTATTTCCGGGTTTTTGGTTTATGGTCTATGTATTTCTATGTGTAGTCTGGTTAATGTATTTCTATGTTAGGTTGATTGGGGTTTGGGACTCTCAATTGGAGGCAGGTGCTTCCTCGTTGCCTCTGATTGAGAGTCCTATATATGGGTAATTGTTTGGTGTAGGTTTTTGTGGGAGATTGTTTCTTGTCTAGCGTGTGTGAGCCTGAGAAGACTGTTCGGGGATCGTGAGTTTGTTTTGTTGTTTTGGTGTTCATTTTGAGTTTAATAAATGTTCAAGATGAACAAACGCAGTCCTGCTGGATTTTGGTCCTCCTTCACCATCGATAACCGTGACAATGTGTGTGTATCTCTGTAATGTGTCTGTATCTCTGTAATGTATCTCTGTAATGTGTCTGTATCTCTGTAATGTGTCTGTATCTCTGTAATGTATCTCTGTAATGTATCTCTGTAATGTGTTTATATCTGCAATGTGTCTGTATCTATGCAATGTGTCTGTATCTATGCAATGTGTCTGTATCTATGCAATGTGTCTGTATCTATGCAATGTGTCTGTATCTATGCAATGTGTCTGTATCTATGCAATGTAAATGTGTTTATGTAAAACATAGGCACCACAATGTAAATAAGTCCCAGACTTTATTGTCCTTTAAATCAACAATCCTGGTCACTGTAAATAAACTGTGTGTACATGTGTGTATGTATTTTTTTTAACTGACCAATAAAATCAATCAATCCAAACTGTGCAGCAGCCATTTGATGAATGGAAAGAGACATTTGTTACAAAACACCAGAAAGCTGAATGACATTCAGAGATTGTCAAGCCTTCGATACTGGGTAAGCCTACAAGGTAAGGTGGGATGTATTCCTATTTGTTCAGATTGATTGTGGTTTTAAAAACGTAAACCATGCTATAGAAGTGCTCCAAGTCGTTATGCTTTTGTTTATTGGTTGTGTGGTGCATTGGCACAGAAACCTGTTGGTAGAAAATGTGAATATATTTTATATAATTATAAATATGGCATCAAAATTTTGAAAATCTGATTTCCCCCTGGCTGATCACTGTCTGCAGCCGGCTCTGATCGTAATAATGAAATAGGCAGGGAGAGTGAGCTCATCCGTGGTGGTCGGCGAACCCTGAACCTTCTGGCCAATATCCCCTGTGTGCCATTGACTGTGCCACAAAAGCATGCTGAAGCGGCAAAGTCAATTTTCACATGAATAAACACACAGTCGCTATGTAATGATTACTAACTGGGTGGGTTGAGATTATTACATATAAAAGCACTAAACCTCTCTCTAAAAGCTTCACTTATACAAACGTTTTACTTGAACCCTAAATGGTTCTCCAGTAGATTAATAAGAAAAGCTCATCCATTGTTTAAAAATGGCCTTTTTGCCTTTGTGCAGATTGTCATGTCTCATTTTAGATTCATTGAGAATTATACTTTTTTCAAAAGTATCTGTCTTTTTCAAACAAGCATTACAGAGCTGGTTACAATTTCATCCCCCTGAAAAGGGAGAACAAATATTACAACAAATATTATGGCTGAACTCAAATGGTTGATAAAATACCTGTAATTATGGGAAAGATGTTTGAACGTTGTGGATGCTTGTGCTTTTTTTTCACCTTAAAGATGCATCAATTTCAAAATGAGTAGGGTTTGTCCACACCATGTTGCCATAGTTGGTGAGTTGAGTGTGAAACCACAGACAAGAATCACTCAGTGAGGTGTGAAAGATACCTATTTAAAGGGAAGTGGAGACGCCTAACACCAGAATAACATTATGATTCATATCCTTTAGAAATGTCTGTAGAGAAACAGAACAACTAAAAGATAAGAATGAGACCATACCTGTCACAGACCAGAGAAATACCAGCAACACACTTCCTGCTGTTCTCAAGGCCATTGTTGCATCTCCCACCCTGCAGTCTTAGAAACATAAACAACAACTCACTCTATAGCAGGTGAATAACTCCACCTGATACATTGAAGTAGAAACTGTAAATGGGGTACAGGGCCTCATTACTGAAAATGAACCAGGCTCATATTGTGCTGTGTTGTATTGTGCTATATGGTTGTCTATGTGAATACTGTCTGTCTGTAAGTCTATTGCACTATGTATGTAATGTGTGTGACGTGTTGCATGTCTGTCTTCGTCTGTCTATTTAAGATGACATGCTGTCTGATGCAAAAACTATTTCCTAATGGATACAATAAAGTCATCAACATCACAAACAACAAAAACAATCACTTATTGAACAGATGTGTAGAACTGTAAACACATATTTCAACATTGATTGTTGTGAAGCTGTTTATTCTCAGATCCCCAGATACAGGAGGATAAATGTTCAATTCTCTATGGTCCGTCAAGCTGTACAGCAGCCTAAAGACTGACCACCAGGTTCAATGATAACTCCTATCCCCAAGCTGTGAGGCTAAACAACAATTGACTCTCTCTCTCACACACACACACACACACACACACACACACACACACACACACACACACACACACACACAGACACACACACACACACACACACACACACACACACACACACACACACACACACACACACACACACACACACACACACACACACACACACACAGACACACACAGACACACAGACACACAGACACACACACACACACACCATCTGTAGTGAAGGCCCATAAGGCCCATAGAGTCTGTATCAGTCTAGAGAGCTGGTTGTTATGGATGTAGAAAAGTTCAAACACACATCCTACACAGTATAGATGTCAACCCTACTCCCTATCAGTCCCAGTATAGATGTCAACCCTACTCCCTATCAGTCCCAGTATAGATGTCAACCCTACTCCCTATCAGTCCCAGTATAGATGTCAACCCTACTCCCTATCAGTCCCAGTATAGATGTCAACCCTACTCCCTATCAGTCCCAGTATAGATGTCAACCCTACTCCCTATCAGTCCCAGTATAGATGTCAACCCTACTCCCTATCAGTCCCAGTATAGATGTCAACCCTACTCCCTATCAGTCCCAGTATAGATGTCAACCCTACTCCCTATCAGTCCCAGTATAGATGTCAACCCTACTCCCTATCAGTCCCAGTATAGATGTCAACCCTACTCCCTATCAGTCCCAGTATAGATGTCAACCCTACTCCCTATCAGTCCCAGTATAGATGTCAACCCTACTCCCTATCAGTCCCAGTATAGATGTCAACCCTACTCCCTATCAGTCCCAGTATAGATGTCAACCCTACTCCCTATCAGTCCCAGTATAGATGTCAACCCTACTCCCTATCAGTCCCAGTATAGATGTCAACCCTACTCCCTATCAGTCCCAGTATAGATGTCAACCCTACTCAGTCTGGTCCTAAAGGACCCTCAGATAAATCCACTGTGTCATTCACACACATTCCAACACTCCTCCACTGAGACACTTTATGAATACAGGCCCTGATGTAACAACCAACACTGTCTCACCCTGATCTGTTTCACCTGTCTTGTGCTTGTCTCCACCCGCCCTCCAGGTGTCGCCAGTTTCCCCCCTTATCCCCTGTGTATTTATACAGTGGTGGAAAAGTACCCAATTGTCATACTTGAGTAAAAGTGAGTCACCCAGTAAAATACGACTTGAGTAAAAGTCTAAAAGTATTTGGTTTTAAATAATATGATATAAAGTATCAAAAATAAATGTAATTGCAAAAATGTACTTAAGTATCAAAAGTAAAAGTATGAATCATTTCAAATTCCTTGTTAAGCAAACCAGATGGCACAACTGTTTGTGTTTTGTTTGTATGTGCAGATAGCCAGGGGCACACTCCAACACTCAGAAATCATTCAGAAACAAAGCGTTTGTGTTTAGTGAGTTTTCACATCAGAATCAGTAGGGATGACCAGGGATGTTCTCTTGATAAGTGCGTGAATTGGACCTTTTCTGTCCTGCTAAGCATTCAAAATTTAACGAGGACTTTTGGGTGTCAGGGGAAATGTATTGAGTAATAAGTACATTATTTTCTTTTAGGAATGTAGTGAAGTAAAAGTGAAAGTTGTCAAAAATAAAAATAGTAAAATAAAGTACAGATACCCCAAAACAACTACTTCAGGAGTACTTGAAAGTATTTTTACTCAAGTACTTTACACCACTGCCTTTATACCTGTATTTTCTGTTTGTCTGTTGCCAGTTTGTATCGCCAAGCCTACCAGCCTGGTTCCCCCTAGCCCCTGGTTCTCTCTAGCCCCTGTTTCTCTCTAGCCCCTGGTTCTCCCTAGCCCCTGTTTCCCCCTAGCCCCTGTTTCTCTCTAGCCCCTGTTTCTCTCTAGCCCCTGGTTCTCCCTAGCCCCTGTTTCTCTCTAGCCCCTGGTTCTCCCTAGCCCCTGGTTCTCTCTAGCCCCTGGTTCTCCCTAGCCCCTGTTTCTCTCTAGCCCCTGGTTCTCCCTAGCCCCTGTTTCTCTCTAGCCCCTGTTTCTCTCTAGCCCCTGTTTCTCCCTAGCCCCTGGTTCTCCCTAGCCCCTGGTTCTCCCTAGCCCCTGTTTCTCCCTAGCCCCTGGTTCTCCCTAGCCCCTGGTTCTCCCTAGCCCCTGGTTCTCCCTAGCCCCTGGTTCCCCCTAGCCCCTGTTTCTCCCTAGCCCCTGTTTCTCCCTAGCCCCTGGTTCTCTCTAGCCCCTGTTTCTCTCTAGCCCCTGGTTCCCCCTAGCCCCTGTTTCTCCCTAGCCCCTGTTTCTCTCTAGCCCCTGGTTCTCCCTAGCCCCTGGTTCTCCCTAGCCCCTGTTTCTCTCTAGCCCCTGGTTCTCCCTAGCCCCTGGTTCTCCCTAGCCCCTGTTTCTCTCTAGCCCCTGGTTCCCCCTAGCCCCTGGTTCTCCCTAGCCCCTGGTTCTCCCTAGCCCCTGGTTCTCTCTAGCCCCTGTTTCTCTCTAGCCCCTGGTTCTCCCTAGCCCCTGTTTCTCTCTAGCCCCTGGTTCTCCCTAGCCCCTGTTTCTCCCTAGCCCCTGGTTCTCCCTAGCCCCTGTTTCTCTCTAGCCCCTGGTTCTCCCTAGCCCCTGGTTCTCCCTAGCCCCTGGTTCTCTCTAGCCCCTGTTTCTCTCTAGCCCCTGGTTCTCCCTAGCCCCTGTTTCTCTCTAGCCCCTGGTTCTCCCTAGCCCCTGTTTCTCTCTAGCCCCTGGTTCTCCCTAGCCCCTGGTTCTCCCTAGCCCCTGTTTCTCCCTAGCCCCTGTTTCTCTCTAGCCCCTGGTTCTCCCTAGCCCCTGTTTCTCTCTAGCCCCTGGTTCCCCCTAGCCCCTGGTTCTCCCTAGCCCCTGGTTCTCCCTAGCCCCTGGTTCTCTCTAGCCCCTGTTTCTCTCTAGCCCCTGGTTCTCCCTAGCCCCTGTTTCTCTCTAGCCCCTGGTTCTCCCTAGCCCCTGTTTCTCTCTAGCCCCTGGTTCTCCCTAGCCCCTGGTTCTCCCTAGCCCCTGTTTCTCCCTAGCCCCTGTTTCTCTCTAGCCCCTGGTTCTCCCTAGCCCCTGTTTCTCTCTAGCCCCTGGTTCCCCCTAGCCCCTGGTTCCCCCTAGCCCCTGTTTCTCCCTAGCCCCTGTTTCTCTCTAGCCCCTGGTTCTCCCTAGCCCCTGGTTCTCCCTAGCCCCTGTTTCTCTCTAGCCCCTGTTTCTCCCTAGCCCCTGTTTCTCTCTAGCCCCTGTTTCTCTCTAGCCCCTGGTTCTCCCTAGCCCCTGGTTCTCCCTAGCCCCTGGTTCTCCCTAGCCCCTGGTTCTCCCTAGCCCCTGGTTCTCCCTAGCCCCTGTTTCTCCCTAGCCCCTGGTTCTCCCTAGCCCCTGGTTCTCTCTAGCCCCTGGTTCTCCCTAGCCCCTGTTTCTCTCTAGCCCCTGGTTCTCCCTAGCCCCTGTTTCTCTCTAGCCCCTGGTTCTCCCTAGCCCCTGGTTCTCCCTAGCCCCTGGTTCTCTCTAGCCCCTGGTTCTCCCTAGCCCCTGGTTCTCTCTAGCCCCTGTTTTTCTAGTTTTTCCGGTTTTGACCACTCTGCCTGTCCTGACCCTGAGCCTGCCTGCCGTTCTGTACCTTACTGACTCTACCCTGGATTACTGACCTCTGCCTGCCCTTGACCTGTCGTCTGCCTGCCCCCTGTTTTGTTAATAAACATCTGTTATTCAAACTGTCTGCATCTGGGTCTTATCTGACACAGTTCTGATCCAAAACACAGCTCAAAACATAACAAGAAGTAAAATTATACATTCCCCTCAAGAATATGACTAATGACTAAAATCAAATAACCCAAAACTATTTTTCAAGATATTGTCACGCGTACTTATAGAGTGAAGTGAAGGAGAGAGGTCCTGTACAGAGAGTCAACCAGTTGATACATATTTAAAGTAGTCAGGGCACAAGTAGCTGATGCAGAACTGTCCTTTCCTCTTTAAGTCATTAACATGCATGACGACGAGAACAACATGTCAGAGAAGGGAGGTTACTGTATTAGAATGGGCCCTACATTTCTAAAATGGACAAAATGTCCCCCATTTCCACTTTTATTTAAATACAGAATCATGTTAACAATATGTTGACTATTCTTTATGGAATGTTTATAATATCTTAGAATGTGTTGCCTTGTCCCTCTGAGTTCTACATGGAACAGGTCAAAGTTCCATTTACATTTGGTCAGTTCCATGAAGTCATTCATTCTATTCTATAAACACATTCAATTTACACTCCTCATCAGCTGCATCAAAGTGATACTGAAGGTTTCAGTGTTCTAGACTAGAGCTCTCCCTACTGGCATCTCAGCATTACTGTAGTGTCTCTTCGTACGATGGGCAGTAATATAATGCCTTGATCATATTCAGTTACACTGGCTTCTTCCCAAATGGCACCCTATGTCAAAAGTAGTACACTATTAAGGGAACAGGGTGCCATTTGGGAGAGACCCACTGTTGGCCATCGTGTATAGTACTGGTACCTAATAATAATGTCCTCAATAATGTTGGGCTAATAACAACATAACAAACTAATGAAACGCAACACTGGCGTTAAAAAGTAAAATTTAAGCACACAAAAATTGATGTCTGTTCTATAGAACATGCCGCTATCATATTCTGTTCCACTGTTGGCCCTTGTGAACAGCAGATGGCAAGCAGTGGATAGCAGCTGATTTACGGGCTCCTGACCTACTCCGCTATTTTGTGTCTTTTTTGTGCTGATTTTAACTTTACTCTGACCGAAAACAGCTTCCGGACATCAGAACAGTGATCATTTAACTTGATATGGACAAACATTTCTACCTCAACGAGATGGCAAATTATGGACGTTCTGCTTACTCCGGACCAGGCCCTAATCCCCCGGGACTCGAAAGAGGAAGTGGCGGCAATAGAGAGGCAAGCGAGCAGGCATCCTGACGAGATTACGTTGGCGATCAAATAGACCACCATTGCCCTCTGTTCTATTGTAAATAAGATTGTGTTCTTAACTGACTTTCCTAGTTAAATAAAGGTTAAATACAAAATGTATTTCATAAATTAATATTGGCGAACGTGCAGTCACTGGAGAACAAACTGGATGAGCTATGTTCTATCCTATCACTGGAAAACTGTAATACGTTTTTCTTGAGTTGTGGCTGAATGAGGACCTGGATATACATCTTGCTGGTTTTTCTACACAAAAATGTTTTGCTTTCTAGAACCTTAAAGGGTTATTTGGCTGATGCCATAGGAGAACCCTTTGAAGAATCCTTTTAGGTTCCAGGAAGAACCTTTTTGAATTACAGGTAGAACCTTTTTGGGTTCCATGTAGAACCCTTTCCACAGAGTGTTCTACATGTAAACGAAAGGGGTTCTACCTAGAACCAAAAAGGGTGCTCCTATTGGGACAGCCGAGGAACCCTTTTGGAACCCTTTTCTCTAAGAGTGCATCTTCAAGAATGGATGGCAGACTCTGGTAAGTCGAAGGGAGGAGGGGTGTGTCTCTTTGTTAAGGAAGTCTCAAGTTTTTGCTTGCCTGAGTTAGAATACCTTCTGATAAGCAGTAAACAATACTGTTTACCAAGAGAGTTTTCATCTACACTGAACAAAAATATAAACGCAACATGCAAAATATTTTAAGATTTTACTGACTTACAGTTCATATAAGGAAATCCGTTAATTTCAATAAATGTATTAGGACCTAATAGATTTCATATGACTGGGAATACACATATGCATCTGTTGGTCACAGATACCTTAAAAAAAAGTAGGGGCATGGATCAGAAAACTAGTCAGTATCTGGTGTGACCACTTTTTGTCTCATGCAGCGCGACATCTCCTTTCCATAGAGGCCTGTCGAATGTTGTCCAACTAATCTTTAATGGCTGTGAGAAGTTACTGAATATTGGCAAGAACTGGAACATGCTGTCGTACACGTCGATCCAGAGCATCCAAAGCATTCTCAATAGGACAGTGGTGAGTATGCAGGCCATAGAAGAACTGGGACATTTTCAGCTTCCAGAAATTGTGTATGATTCTTGCGACATGGGGCCATGCATTTTGATGCTGAAACATGAGGTGATGGCGGTGGATGAATAGCACAAAAATGGGCCTCAGGATCTCGTCACAGTATCTCTCTGTATTCAAATTGACATCGATAAAATGCAATTGTGTTCGTTGTCCATAGCTTATGCCTAACCATACCATAACCCCACTGCCACCATGGGGTATACTGTTCACAACGTTGGCATCAGCAAAACGCTTGCCCAGACTACGCCATACACGCTGTCTGCTATCTGCCCGGTACAGTTGAAAACGGGATTCATCCGTGAAGAGCACACTTCTCCAGCGTGCCAGTGGCCATCGAAGGTGAGTATTTGCCCACTGAAGTCGATTACGATGCCAAACAGCAATCAGGTCAAAATATGCAGTTCTGTCCTTGAGCAAGGCAGTTAACACCCAACAACAACTGATCCCTGGTGCCGATGATGTCGATTAAGGCAGATCCCGCAGTGTTGCTCTGTTTCAGAGGGGTTAGGTTAACTGTAGAAGAAGTTTACAATTGGTTCATTCATCCCCTTCCTCTCCCCTGTAACTATTCCCCAGGTCGTTACTGTAAATGAGAACGTGTTCTCAGTCAACTTACCTGGTAAAATAACGGATAAATAAAATAAAGAAGACACATTTTAGTTGAATGCATTTAGTTGTGCAACTGACTGGGTATCCCCCTTTCCCTTACATGTGTGTACATTTTTATTTTACCTTTATTTAACTAGGAAAGTCAGTTAAGAGCAAATTCTTATTTTCAATGATGGCCTAGGAACAGTGGGTTAACTGCCTTGTTCAGGGGCAGAACGACAGATTTGTACCTTGTCAGCCCAGGGATTCAATCTGCAACCTTTCAGTTACGAGTCCAACACTCTAACCACTAGGCTACCTGCCGACCCATAACCACCTCAATTATTTCATACCCCTGCACATCAACTAGGTACTGGTAAATAGACATGTTATTTTTTACTCATTATTGTTATTTGTTATTCACTGTGTATTTATTCCTTGTGTCACTATTTAAAATGTTTTTACTCTGCATTGTTGGAAATGGACCCGTTAGTAAGCATTTCAATCCACCGTCACTGTGTCTCACGTAAATAATACTCCTAAACACAACCCTCCATCACTGTGTTTCATATTAATACTGTATTACTCCTAAAAGCTAAACACCCAATCCCCTCTTACTTTAGCCCATTTTCAAACACGTCTCCACAAAAATCTATTACTGTCAGAGTCCTTAAAATAGCAGGAAAAAGTATTATATATGAAACCACATGTACAATACTGTATCAGATTAATATGCAGAAATACATCTACAGAGTACATAACAGAAAAACAAAACAACATACATTCCAATAGCATCGCCATGCACATAACAGGATACAGAAGTTCATGGTTACAAACAAATTATAAAATATACATATTTTAAGATATCGTCAAGCATACTTACAGAGTGAAGGGTAGACGTGTTGTAAGTTAACTTACTGTCAGTAAACAGACACTGAGTGTGAAGTTTGAGATCTGTGGTTAACCCAACATTGAAGTAGTCTGTGTCCATAGAGTTTAATAGAGGGCGCACTTGCTTCAAAACTAAAGCCATTGAATACAAACTTTCAGTTGGTTTACCGACTGTCATTAAAGTTATGGAAGTTGAAGAAGAAGACATTAACTACTTTAAAATGGAGATAGTCCTCAATTGCTCTTCTCATTCTGTTGCAGACGACATAATGACAAATATGCATAGATGGACCCTCTAGACAAATCTATGTCAGGAACTAAGAAGCTGATGCAGAGAGGGCTTCCTTCCTCAGTCACACATACAGTGTTCGAGAGCATCAAAACTGTGATGCATCGTGGGTAAATTGTGACTGACTGACTGAGTGAGTAGTTATTTATCATGCAAGGTCATTTGTAGATCTCGACTCGTCTATAAAGTCGGCTGCAATGTCAAACACTCCTACATTTACATAACATTATAGCATTTGTAGCAAAAATCTAATTCAAATCATGGGACCGATAATATGATTTGTCAGATTAACATTAGCACATCATGTTCAAATCATCTATAAGTGACTTTGTTGAGCTTCACATTGAATTTTATACATTTGGATGATTTGGACATGATTTGGACATGATAAAATGACTAAAAGAAATGTGCAAAAAATGCTAATATTGGTCGGATGACTTGAATGGGATTTGTGCCACAAATGCTAA
Organism: Salmo salar; assembly: GCF_965601325.2. Taxonomy (NCBI): domain Eukaryota; kingdom Metazoa; phylum Chordata; class Actinopteri; order Salmoniformes; family Salmonidae; genus Salmo; species Salmo salar. Next base: position 1,703,402 of record NW_027675333.1, read on the forward strand.
AACATTAGCAAGTGGAAACAGTACCAGGGGAAACTAAACCAAAGCATGGATTGCTGACATAGGAGGACATGCGGATGATGAGGGTGATGTGTTGATGAGGATGATGTGTTGATGAGGATGATGTGTTGATGAGGATGATGTGTTGATGATGATGATGTGTTGATGATGATGATGTGATGATGAGGATGATGAGGATGATGTGTTGATGAGGATGATGTGTTGATGAGGATGATGTGTTGATGATGATGATGAGGATGATGAGGATGATGTGTTGATGATGATGATGAGGATGATGAGGATGATGTGTTGATGATGTGTTGATGAGGACGATGAGGATGATGTGTTGATGAGGATGATGTGTTGAATAGGATGATGTGTTGATGAAGATGATGAGGGTGATGTGTTGATGAGGATGATGTGTTGATGAGGATGATGTGTTGATGAGGATGATGTGTTGATGAAGATGATGAGGGTGATGTGTTGATGAGGATGATGTGTTGATGAGGATGATGTGTTGATGAGGATGATGTGTTGATGAGGACGATGTGTTGATGAGGATGATGTGTTGATGAGGATGATGTGTTGATGAGGATGATGTGTTGATGAGGATGATGTGATGATGATGTGTTGATGAGGATGATGAGGATAATGTGATGATGAGGATGTTGTGTTGATGAGGATGATGAGGATGATGTGTTGATGAGGATGATGATGTGTTGATGAGGATGATTATGTGTTGATGAGGATGATGAGGATGATGATGTGTTGATGAGGATGATGAGGATGATGTGATGATGAGGATGATGTGTTGATGAGGACGATGTGTTGATGATGTGTTGATGAGGATGATGATGTGTTGATGAGGATGATGAGGATGATGTGTTGATGAGGATGATGTGTTGATGAGGATGATGATGTGTTGATGAGGATGATGTGTTGATGAGGATGATGTGTTGATGAGGATAATGAGGATGATGTGGATGATGTGTTGATGAGGATGATGTGTTGATGAGGATGACGTGTTGATGAGGACGATGTGTTGATGTAGGATGCAGCTAAACAGCTTGACACAATAATTTCTGAGGTAGAGCCTCTACTGATTGAAGATAGCATGTAAAAGGCTGTGAGAAACCTATCTAGTAACTGGACCTCTCTGTCTTTTAGAGTCCTGTAAAAGGCTGTGAGAAACCTATCTAGTAACTGGACCTCTCTGTTTTTTAGAGTCCTGTAAAAGGCTGTGAGAAACCTATCTAGTAACTGGACCTCTCTGTCTTTTAGAGCCCTGTAAAAGGCTGTGAGAAACCTATCTAGTAACTGGACCTCTGCCTTTTAGAGTCCTGTAAAAGGCTGTGAGAAACCTATCTAGTAACTGGACCTCTGTGTTTTAGAGTCCATAGCATCCAAAGGCATATACATCTGTCAGCTGGTGTGACCTCAACAAGAAATGTCCAAAATTCCAACGCAATTACAACGTTAAAACAGACAACCCCCAACCTCACGTATGCTGACACTGCCCTGTCTGTAAAGGTATGTGGTATCCTACACTGCCCTGTCTGTAAAGGTATGTGGTATCCTACACTGCCCTGTCTGTAAAGGTATGTGGTATCCTACACTGCCCTGTCTGTAAAGGTATGTGGTATCCTACACTGCCCTGTCTGTAAAGGTATGTGGTATCCTACACTGCCCTGTCTGTAAAGGTATGTGGTATCCTACACTGCCCTGTCTGTAAAGGTATGTGGTATCCTACACTGCCCTGTCTGTAAAGGTATGTGGTATCCTACACTGCCCTGTCTGTAAAGGTGTGTGGTATCCTACACTGCCCTGTCTGTAAAGGGTCTTTGAAAAGCAGAGACACTGAAGTGGTTCAAGAAGTGGAACATGAGTGCTACCTTCAACCATTGGATGAAGATGAACATTCAGAGACATTTGTGTTTTATGACTTTGAGAGTAATCAGCAACCAGGGGTTTATCTACCAATTGTTGTTTCCACCATGACTTTCAAGGGTGAAAAGTGGTCAGCAGACGGCCTCAACTGTACTAACATTTATATAACCTCGGTAATAAAACACTGTGCACTACTCTGTCTAAAACATTTATAAATCCCCAGTACTAAAACACTGTGCTCTACTCTGTCTAAAACATTTATAAACCCCCGGTACTAAAACACTGTGCTCTACTCTGTCTAAAACATTTATAAACCCCAGTACTAAAACACTGTGCACTACTCTGTCTAAAACATTTATAAACCCCCAGTACTAAAACACTGTGCTCTACTCTGTCTAAAACATTTATAAACCCCAGTACTAAAACACTGTGCTCAACTCTGTCTAAAACATTTATAAACCCCCAGTACTAAAACACTGTGCTCTACTCTGTCTAAAACATTTATAAACCCCCAGTACTAAAACACTGTGCACTACTCTGTCTAAAACATTTATAAACCCCTGCTACTAAAACACTGTGCTCTACTCTTTCTAAAACATTTATAAACCCCCAGTACTAAAACACTGTGCTCTACTCTGTCTAAAACATTTATAAACCCCAGTACTAAAACACTGTGCTCTACTCTGTCTAAAACATTTATAAACCCCAGTACTAAAACACTGTGCTCTACTCTGTCTAAAACATTTATAAACCCCTGCTACTAAAACACTGTGCTCTACTCTGTCTAAAACATTTATAAACCCCAGTACTAAAACACTGTGCTCTACTCTGTCTAAAACATTTATAAACCCCAGTACTAAAACACTGTGCTCTACTCTGTCTAAAACATTTATAAACCCCAGTACTAAAACACTGTGCTCTACTCTGTCTAAAACATTTATAAACCCCCAGTACTAAAACACTGTGCTCTACTCTGTCTAAAACATTTATAAACCCCCAGTACTAAAACACTGTGCTCTACTCTGTCTAAAACATTTATAAAACCTCGGTACTAAAACACTGTGCTCTACTCTGTCTAAAACATTTATAAACCCCAAGTACTAAAACACTGTGCTCTACTCTGTCTAAAACATTTATAAACCCCAGTACTAAAACACTGTGCTCTACTCGGTCTAAAACATTTATAAAAACCCCAGTACTAAAACACTGTGCACTACTCTGTCTAAAACATTTATAAACCCCCAGTACTAAAACACTGTGCTCTACTCGGTCTAAAACATTTATAAATCCCTGCTACTAAAACACTGCTCAACTCTGTCTAAAACATTTATAAACCCCCAGTACTAAAACACTGTGCTCTACTCTGTCTAAAACATTTATAAAACCTCGGCCTAAGCCCACAGTCCCTTGATCGGCCACTTGAGAAAGGCGATAATGTGTTTCAGCCTGGGGCTGGGATGACGACATTCTGTTTTTTCCCAGGCTCTGAGAGCCTATGGAAGACGTAGGAAGTGTCACGTTAGAGCAGAGATCCTTTGTAAAAGATAGAGAATGCAAAGAAGTTCAAGAAATGGTCAGACAGGCCACTTCCTGTAAAGGAATCTCTCAGGTTTTGACCTGCCATTTGAGTTCTGTTATACTCACAGACACCATTCAAACAGTTGTAGAAACTTTGGAGTGTTTTCTATCCAAAGCCAATAATTATATGCATATTCTAGTTACTGGGCAGGAGTAGTAACCAGATTAAATCGGGTACGTTTTTTATCCAGCCGTGAAAATACTGCCCCCTAGCCATAACAGGTTAAATTAAAATAACTGGGTAATCCATTACCCACCGGGTCAACATAGTATAATACATAGTGGATAGAGATGGTGATTGTGTACCTAAAGTGGAGTCTAAAGTGGAGTTTTACTATCATTTTACCATAAGTAAATGCAATATTTTGGTTCTGATCCGTTTTAATCTCATCCTGAATGTTTTCAAAATATTTCTTGCTTACAGGTACATCGTGTAACTTCTCATAGTTAACAGTGATTCCGTCCCCATCCTTTCCATCTATATGAACTGTTCTCAGAACTGGTACATTACTGTCTCCTACACTTTGATAGGATATGATGTCAGTATACACCAACATGTTGTTGAACCCTGCATGTAGATCCACAGGGTATGTTGTTAAACCCTGCATGTATATCCACAGGGTATGTTGTTGAACCCTGCATGTATATCCACAGGGTATGTTGTTGAACCCTGCATGTATATCCACAGGGTATGTTGTTGAACCCTGCATGTATATCCACAGGGTATGTTGTTAAACCCTGCATGTATATCCACAGGGTATGTTGTTAAACCCTGCATGTATATCCACAGGGTATGTTGTTGAACCCTGCATGTATATCAAAAATGAATTATAAATAAATATATACATATAATATAATAATATATATATAATAAATTACCACTGGTCTGTATAGCTAGCTAATCATCCCCAACATGTAGGATAAATTACCACTGGTCTGTATAGCTAGCTCATCATCCCCAACATGTAGGATACATTACCACTGGTCTGTATAGCTAGCCCATCACCCCCAACATGTAGGATAAATTACCACTGGTCTGTATAGCTAGCTCATCATCCCCAACATGTAGGATAAATTACCACTGGTCTGTATAGCTAGCTCATCACCCCCAACATGCAGGATACATTACCACTGGTCTGTATAGCTAGCTCATCACCCCCAACATGTAGGATACATTACCACTGGTCTGTATAGCTATCTCATCACCCCCAACATGTAGGATAAATTACCACTGGTCTGTATAGCTAGCTCATCACCCCCAACATGTAGGATAAATTACCACTGGTCTGTATAGCTAGCTCATCACCCCCAACATGTAGGATACATTACCACTGGTCTGTATAGCTAGCTCATCATCCCCAACATGTAGGATACATTACCACTGGTCTGTATAGCTAGCTCATCACCCCCAACATGCAGGATACATTACCACTGGTCTGTATAGCTAGCTCATCATCCCCAACATGTAGGATACATTACCACTGGTCTGTATAGCTAGCCCATCACCCCCAACATGTAGGATAAATTACCACTGGTCTGTATAGCTAGCTCATCACCCCCAACATGCAGGATACATTACCACTGGTCTGTATAGCTAGCTCATCACCCCCAACATGTAGGATAAATTACCACTGGTCTGTATAGCTAGCTCATCACCCCCAACATGCAGGATACATTACCACTGGTCTGTATAGCTAGCTCATCACCCCCAACATGCAGGATACATTACCACTGGTCTGTATAGCTAGCTCATCATCCCCAACATGTAGGATACATTACCACTGGTCTGTATAGCTAGCCCTGTGATTTGTACATAGTTACAGGCGATATTTGGGTTCTATTCAAATTTAGAAAACCATTTTTTGGAGCATCATATATTGATGATTTAAACTCTTTATACTCCCTTTCTCTATGTTTTAGCCTGTGTCCTACTTCTGATGTAAAGGTCGTCACGGGCGTGTCAGTACTTAACAAATCCATGTTTTATTTCTTTCTTCTTTAGAGTTTTCTGGGGTTTATCTCTCTTGAGGTTTCTTGTCGCTTGTAGTGTTGACAGGACAAGTCTAACACTTACTTATACTCAGGCAGACCTACCCCGGAAACGAATTTTTCATTCTGCAGATGGTCACAAGCTCACTACACAGCAGCTCCATAAGTTCACTACACACATTATTCAAACAGTTCAAATGCAGGCCTCCCCCATTCACTACAAAAATTCCCAACTGTTCCCAAGATCACCACACATCAATTATCAGGCCATTACTTTTTATTGCAAACATTTGCTTTACTGCTGCACTATCGTGTTACATAAGCACACCCTAAATAGCATGAGGACATCTGGACAGGATGGCCTTGAAAGGGCATAAACATAAGACACATAAATAGATCATCAATCACTTTCTGACACATAGCGTCTATTATATTCTCTCTCTAGCTTTTAAATAATTTATTTTCAATCTTTCTTACCATTATCTGGGTACTTGCATTTCAATGCTAGTTAACCCATAATTTTTCTGTGGGATTGTACCATGTTTATTCTGGTGATAACTGGGATCGCTGGCTGTCTCATGGAGTGTGTGAGGGTGTCATGGTCGGGATGGCCTGAACTCAGAGCGTGATAGAATACCAAGGAAAACCACAGTAACTTACAGCAAATTTGACCCTCCATTTTCCCTAAAACAAAAGGTAATTGAACCAGGACACTTTGTCCCCAGATATAACAGATACTAAGGCTGGTTTCAGTCTGAACTCATCTCTGACCAAATGTTTAGCAGCAGTTTGTAACTGTACAGCAGAATAGCTGTGTACATAATCCTAATAATATGGACAACATTTAAACACTTAAACATTATCTTATTTTAGGGTGTGGTCAGATAGACTAGTGGTTAGAGTGTTCTTTAAGCCATCAAGGTAAAAATCTGTCGGTGCCCTTAATTTAAGCAAGGCACTTACACCTAATTTGCTCCATGGGCGCCATACTACTATGGTTGACCCTGTAAAACAACACATTTCACTGCATCTATCATACTACTATGGCTGACCCTGGAAAACAACACATTTCACTGCACCAATCCGCTGTCTGTGACAATAAAACATTTTAAAAGCTAGCTAACATAGAAAATGACAGCATTGATTATTTTTAAATTACAACAGTAAATTTAACAATGCTGTTTATAAATATTGTTGACATTCATCCAAGGACAGTTTGACTTGCATTACACTCTCACTGCAGAAAAATATTCTCATGAAATCACATGACTTCTAGTTAGAGAAAAGGATTCCTGTAAACACGGCCTGCTACAAGCAGGAAACAAGTTATGGACGAAACAGAAAAATGTGACATATCTGTTTGATAGTTACCCTGAATGATGAATGTGTGAACTATCTTGTCATCTTTTTGGCTAACCACAATGGAACATTCGGACATGAACTGGCAGAACAGGTTTCAGCAAAGTATGGAGTCATTGTTTTCAGGAAGGTGCAACCATGGTGATAGGAGAGACAGGAGGCAGACTAAGGTACAAGGGAAGCCAACTACTGCCCTACAAAGACAAACAGCATCTACACAAACAGTCACCTGGACTACTGCCCTACAAAGACAAACAGCATCTACACAAACAGCCACCTGAACTACTGCCCTACAAAGACAAACAGCATCTACACAAACAGCCACCTGAACTACTGCCCTACAAAGACAAACAGCATCTACACAAACAGCCACCTGAACTACTGCCCTACAAAGACAAACAGCATCTACACAAACAGCCACCTGAACTACTGCCCTACAAAGACAAACAGCATCTACACAAACAGCCACCTGAACTACTGTCCTACAAAGACAAACAGCATCTACACAAACAGTGAATCTGAGAAAAATGACTTTAAAGTTTGTTTTCTAGTCCATGCATATCAACCATGACCACTGATCTGACCTATGACCCTTAAAATGCTGATACTGCACTCTGCCTTGGTATGACCTTAAACAGCTGTATGGGTAATGAAACAGCAACATGCAGCATCTAGAAATCTAAATGTGTTGATCCAGCTTTCTGGTTGTTTTCTGTTTGATGGAAACAGTTTGAGAGTTCTAACTACATTCCAACTGTATTTAATGGTGTTGTGTAGTTGTGTTGTCATATTGTGAATGTTGTATTGTAGTAACCAACTGTATTTAATGGTGTTATGTAGTTGTGTTGCCATGTTGTGAATGTTGTATTGTAGTAACCCTCAACTGTATTTAATGGTGTTATGTAGTTGTGTTGTGAATGTTGTATTGTAGTAACCAACTGTATTTAATGGTGTTATGTTGTTGTGTTGCCATGTTGTGAATGTTGTATTGTAGTAACCCTCAACTGTATTTAATGGTGTTATGTAGTTGTGTTGTGAATGTTGTATTGTAGTAACCAACTGTATTTAATGGTGTTATGTAGTTATGTTGTGAATGTTGTATTGTAGTAACCAACTGTATTTAATGGTGTTATATAGTTGTGTTGTCATGTTGTGAATGTTGTATTGTAGTAACCAACTGTATTTAATGGTGTTATGTAGTTGTGTTGTCATGTTGTGAATGTTGTATTGTAGTAACCAACTGTATTTAATGGTGTTATATAGTTGTGTTGTCATGTTGTGAATGTTGTATTGTAGTAACCAACTGTATTTAATGGTGTTATGTAGTTGTGTTGTCATGTTGTGAATGTTGTATTGTAGTAACCAACTGTATTTAATGGTGTTATGTAGTTGTGTTGTCATGTTGTGAATGTTGTATTGTAGTAACCAACTGTATTTAATGGTGTTATATAGTTGTGTTGTCATGTTGTGAATGTTGTATTGTAGTAACCAACTGTATTTAATGGTGTTATGTAGTTGTGTTGTCATGTTGTGAATGTTGTATTGTAATAACCAACTGTATTTAATGGTGTTATGTAGTTGTGTTGTCATATTGTGAATGTTGTATTGTAGTAACCAACTGTATTTAATGGTGTTATGTAGTTGTGTTGCCATGTTGTGAATGTTGTATTGTAGTAACCCTCAACTGTATTTAATGGTGTTATGTAGTTGTGTTGTGAATGTTGTATTGTAGTAACCAACTGTATTTAATGGTGTTATGTTGTTGTGTTGCCATGTTGTGAATGTTGTATTGTAGTAACCCTCAACTGTATTTAATGGTGTTATGTAGTTGTGTTGTCATGTTGTGAATGTTGTATTGTAGTAACCAACTGTATTTAATGGTGTTATGTAGTTGTGTTGTCATGTTGTGAATGTTGTATTGTAGTAACCAACTGTATTTAATGGTGTTATGTAGTTGTGTTGTCATGTTGTGAATGTTGTATTGTAGTAATCCTCAACTGTATTTAATGGTGTTATGTAGTTGTGTTGTCATGTTGTGAATGTTGTATTGTAGTAACCAACTGTATTTAATGGTGTTATGTAGTTGTGTTGTCATGTTGTGAATGTTGTATTGTAGTAACCAACTGTATTTAATGGTGTTATGTAGTTGTGTTGTCATGTTGTGAATGTTGTATTGTAGTAACCAACTGTATTTAATGGTGTTATGTAGTTGTGTTGTCATGTTGTGAATGTTGTATTGTAGTAACCAACTGTATTTAATGGTGTTATGTAGTTGTGTTGTTATGTTGTGAATGTTGTATTGTAGTAACCAACTGTATTTAATGGTGTTGTGTAGTTGTGTTGTGAATGTTGTGAATGTTGTATTGTAGTAAACAACTGTATTTAATGGTGTTATATAGTTGTGTTGTCATGTTGTGAATGTTGTATTGTAGTAACCAACTGTATTTAATGGTGTTATGTAGTTGTGTTGTCATGTTGTGAATGTTGTATTGTAGTAACCAACTGTATTTAATGGTGTTATGTAGTTGTGTTGTGAATGTTGTGAATGTTGTATTGTAGTAACCAACTGTATTTAATGGTGTTATGTAGATGTGTTGTCATGTTGTGAATGTTGTATTGTAGTAACCCTCAACTGTATTTAATGGTGTTATATAGTTGTGTTGTCATGTTGTGAATGTTGTATTGTAGTAACCCTCAACTGTATTTAATGGTGTTGTGTAGTTGTGTTGCCATGTTGTGAATGTTGTATTGTAGTAACCAACTGTATTTAATGGTGTTATGTAGTTGTGTTGCCATGTTGTGAATGTTGTATTGTAGTAACCAACTGTATTTAATGGTGTTATGTAGTTGTGTTGTCATGTTGTGAATGTTGTATTGTAGTAACCAACTGTATTTAATGGTGTTGTGTAGTTGTGTTGTCATGTTGTGAATGTTGTATTGTAGTAACCAACTGTATTTAATGGTGTTATGTAGTTGTGTTGTCATGTTGTGAATGTTGTATTGTAGTAAACAACTGTATTTAATGGTGTTGTGTAGTTGTGTTGTCATGTTGTGAATGTTGTATTGTAGTAACCAACTGTATTTAATGGTGTTATGTAGTTGTGTTGTCATGTTGTGAATGTTGTATTGTAGTAACCAACTGTATTTAATGGTGTTATGTAGTTGTGTTGTCATGTTGTGAATGTTGTATTGTAGTAACCAACTGTATTTAATGGTGTTATGTAGTTGTGTTGTCATGTTGTGAATGTTGTATTGTAGTAACCAACTGTATTTAATGGTGTTATGTAGTTGTGTTGTCATGTTGTGAATGTTGTATTGTAGTAACCAACTGTATTTAATGGTGTTATGTAGTTGTGTTGTCATGTTGTGAATGTTGTATTGTAGTAGGCCTAACCCTCACCAACAGAGACAGCAACAGACGACACAGAGAAAGTGATGGAGAGAGGCAGAGGATGGGAGTGTACAGTAGACTGGGATTCTAATTACTGCACTGCGCATGTGTGTGTGTGTGTGTGTGTGTGTGTGTGTGTGTGTGTGTGTGTGTGTGTGTGTGTGTGTGTGTGTGTGTGTGTGTGTGTGTGTGTGTGTGTGTATGTGTGTGTGAGGGTGTTTTGGTACTGTAGGATTCTTTAATCAATGTGGCTCATTGGACAGGTCAGAGTCTCAACACAATTGAAAAGTTACCATCAATAAAACACCAAATGATGTAATTTCTTGTGGAAGAATGGTGTCACATCTCTCCAATAGACTTCCAGACAGTTGTAGAATGTTTGCCAAGGCTCATTGTAAGAGCTGTAAAGAGAGAGGGACTCGGAGAGAGAACAGGTAGAACCTGATATGTAAATGAGCAGAGCAAACGAAAGTAACTTTCAACGACCGAATGATCATTCAGACTCTGTTTCTATTGAGGGATAAAAGGTAAGACGACGATTGTTATGTGTATTAATATAGTTGATGATATTGTTATGTGTATTAATATAGTTGATGATATTGTTATGTGTATTAATATAGTTGATGATATTGTTGTGTGTATTCATATAGTTGATGATATTGTTATGTGTATTAATATAGTTGATGATATTGTTATGTGTATTAATATAGTTGATGATATTGTTATGTGTATTAATATAGTTGGTGATATTGTTGTGTGTATTAATATAGTTGATGATATTGTTATGTGTATTCATATAGTTGATGATATTGTTGTGTGTATTCATATAGTTGATGATATTGTTATGTGTATTAATATAGTTGATGATATTGTTATGTGTATTAATATAGTTGATGATATTGTTATGTGTATTAATATAGTTGATGATATTGTTATGTGTATTAATATAGTTGGTGATATTGTTGTGTGTATTAATATAGTTGATGATATTGTTATGTGTATTCATATAGTTGATGATATTGTTGTGTGTATTCATATAGTTGATGATATTGTTATGTGTATTAATATAGTTGATGATATTGTTATGTGTATTAATATAGTTGATGATATTGTTATGTGTATTAATATAGTTGGTGATATTGTTGTGTGTATTAATATAGTTGATGGTATTGTTATGTGTATTAATATAGTTGATGATATTGTTATGTGTATTCATATAGTTGGTGATATTGTTGTGTGTATTAATATAGTTGATGATATTGTTATGTGTATTAATATAGTTGATGATATTGTTGTGTGTATTCATATAGGTGATGATATTGTTGTGTGTATTAATATAGTTGATGATATTGTTGTGTGTATTAATATAGTTGGTGATATTGTTATGTGTATTAATATAGTTGATGATATTGTTATGTGTATTCATATAGTTAATTATATTTTTGGGGGACAGTGTTATAATAGTCCTACTCTCCTTAAAATGTTTTGGATATAAATTAGATGCGTGGGGTGAATTCGTTCTGTGCCCATCTGTGTGCCCCAGGGTGATCGCTCCTACACTATCTACAATCTAAAAGGGTTCTTTGGCTGTCCCCATAGTAGAACCCTTTGTAGAATCCTTTTTTTGGTACTAGGTAGAACACTTTTGGGTTCCGTGAAGAACCCTTTCCACAGAGGGTTCTACATGGAAGCCAGAAGGGTTCTACCTGGAACCCAAAAGCGTTCTCCTATGGGGACGGCCGGAGGACCCGTTTGGAACCCTTTATTCTAAGAGTGTACTGTATCATAGGTCTATAGACTTGTCTTCTCAAAACAGGCTTAAAACACAACAAGCAACAAACAAACATGTTCTCTTTATAATCTACAGTTAACTCTTTTCACTCAGGAAGGTATGTTGTGTGAAAGAGAGACTAATAAATATTGTTCGAGAGACTAACAACAACTTACACTTCCTCAAAACAGTTTGTGCGTATTCATTAGTGCCCAGCGTAGCAAAACGTTTGGCAACAGAAACCGTTTAGGTCACGTTGTACAGCGTTTAGAGTAAACGGTTTATGTTTTATTTAACATCTTAAAACTGTTGGCTGTGGAGTAAACTAATGAATACAACCCAGGTTGTCGCCTACGACTCGGCATGTTGATACCTGCCTCTTGCTGAAACCTGAACGTAGCCTGAGGGGTATACTATGATACAGGCTTGATATACTGGTTTTCTAAAGCTAGCCAGCTTCAGTTAGCTTCACATTCCAGCTCAGGCCTCACCCATCAGAATATACACAACAGAACAGAAAAAAATCTCAATGAAGTTTCAAGGTGAGAATCCTGCCAGGGATTATTGTAAAGTGTGTAGATAAATTAAATGTAATGTTAGTATAGTGAATGACAGTAAAACACTCCTAACAGTCTACTACTACTGAGACAGGTTGGTGTAATGTTAGTATAGTGAATGACAGTAAAACACTCCTAACAGTCTACTACTACTGAGACAGGTTGGTGTAATGTTAGTATAGTGAATGACAGTAAAACACTCCTAACAGTCTACTACTACTGAGACAGGTTGGTGTAATGTTAGTATAGTGAATGACAGTAAAACACTCCTAACAGTCTACTACTACTGAGACAGGTTGGTGTAATGTTAGTATAGTGAATGACAGTAAAACACTCCTAACAGTCTACTACTACTGAGACAGGTTGGTGTAATGTTAGTATAGTGAATGACAGTAAAACACTCCTAACAGTCTACTACTACTGAGACAGGTTGGTGTCAGTTTAATCATATAAATGGAGCAGACTGGACGTGGTCAAGTCAAATTCAATATATCAATATTCATATATTATACTTACATTTAACATTTCATATGATAATGTAATTGTATCATAGTTCCTCTATAGTGTAGTGATTCTCTACATTTCATATGATAATGTAATTGTATCATAGTTCCTCTATAGTGTAGTGATCCTCTACATTTCATATGATAATGTAGTTGTATCATAGTTCCTCTATAGTGTAGTGATCCTCTACATTTCATATGATAATGTAATTGTATCATAGTTCCACTATAGTGCAGTGATCCTCTACATTTCATATGATAATGTAATTGAGCCACTTCACAATTCCAACTAAGTGACCCAATTGGTGCCAATGGCGCGATGCGTAGGTTGTTGGCCTTTTACATGTGAGACCTGGGTTCACTTCCCTGCCCAGCTGTTTGCTACATTGGTGTCAGAAGTGGTATGGTGTCTGTGAGGTCATCAGAATGGACCGGATGTGTGAGGGGTCTGAGTAGTCGAAGCACGGGACTAATTAACATACTGATACTGGGTTAACACTATTGATACTGATACTGGGTTAACCCTATTGATATTGATACTGGGTTAACACTATTGATACTGATACTGGGTTAACACTATTGATATTGATACTGGGTTAACCCTATTGATACTGATACTGGGTTAACCCTATTGATACTGATACTGGATTAACCCTATTTATACTGATACTGGGTTAACACTATTAATACTGATACTGGGTTAACACAATTGATAATGATACTGGGTTAACCCTATTAATACTGATACTGGGTTAACACTATTGATACTGATACTGGGTTAACACTATTGATACTGATACTGGGTTAACCCTATTGATACTGATACTGGGTTAACCCTATTGATATTGATACTGGGTTAACACTATTGATACTGATACTGGGTTAACCCTATTAATACTGATACTGGGTTAACACTATTGAAACCGATACTGGGTTAACACTATTGATATTGATACTGGGTTAACCCTATTTATACTGATACTGGGTTAACCCTATTGATATTGATACTGGGTTAACACTATTGATACTGATACTGGGTTAACACTATTGATACTGATACTGGGTTAACCCTATTGATATTGATACTGGGTTAACCCTATTGATATTGATACTGGATTAACCCTATTGATACTGATACTGGGTTAACCCTATTGATATTGATACTGGGTTAACCCTATTAATACTGATACTGGGTTAACCCTATTGATATTGATACTGGATTAACCCTATTGATACTGATACTGGGTTAACACTATTAATACTGATACTGGGTTAACACTATTGATATTGATACTGGGTTAACCCTATTAATACTGATACTGGGTTAACCCTATTGATATTGATACTGGATTAACCCTATTGATACTGATACTGGGTTAACCCTATTGATATTGATACTGGGTTAACCCTATTAATACTGATACTGGGTTAACACTATTGATAATGATACTGGGTTAACCCTATTAATACTGATACTGGGTTAACACTATTGATACTGATACTGGGTTAACCCTATTGATACTGATACTGGGTTAACCCTATTGATACTGATACTGGGTTAACCCTATTGATATTGATACTGGGTTAACAGTATTGATACTGATACTGGGTTAACCCTATTAATACTGATACTGGGTTAACACTATTGAAACCGATACTGGGTTAACACTATTGATATTGATACTGGGTTAACCCTATTGATACTGATACTGGGTTAACCCTATTGATATTGATACTGGGTTAACACTATTGATACTGATACTGGGTTAACACTATTGATACTGATACTGGGTTAACACTATTGATACTGATACTGGGTTAACCCTATTGATACTGATACTGGGTTAACACTATTGATACTGATACTGGGTTAACACTATTGATACTGATACTGGGTTAACACTATTGATACTGATACTGGGTTAACCCTATTGATACTGATACTGGGTTAACACTATTGATACTGGGTTAACACTATTAATACTGATACTGGGTTAACACTATTGATATTGATACTGGGTTAACACTATTGATACTGATACTGGGTTAACACTATTGATACTGATACTGGGTTAACACTATTGATACTGATACTGGGTTAACACTATTGATACTGATACTGGTTTAACCCTATTGATACTGATACTGGGTTAACACTATTGATACTGATACTGGGATTAACACTATTGATACTGGGTTAACACTATTGATACTGGGTTAACACTATTGATACTTGGTTAACACTATTAATACTGATACTGGGTTAACCCTATTGATACTGATACTGGGTTAACACTATTGATACTGATTCTGGGTTAACCCTATTGATACTGATACTGTGTTAATACTATTGATACTGATACTGGGTTAACCCTATTGATACTGATACTGGGTTAACACTATTGATACTGATACTGGGTTAACACTATTTATATGTTAAGGGCTCTAACATTAGAACAAAACTATTTGTCTCCCTCTTGATGTTGCTTGCAGTTCCTCTCTCTCTTCCTGCATTCCTCTAACCCCTCCCTCCCTCTAACCCCACCCCTCTGGCAGAACCAGGAAGTCCATCCCCCTTCACAAACTCTCTTCTGAGGAAACGAAACTGATCTGAGTCTCTGTCTCGTCTGTCTGTGTGAGAGTGAACAACCGTCCAAATGGCTCAACAGGGAGTTCTGCTGGACCAGGACCAGTTCTGTTGTTCTGTCTGTCTGGATCTACTGAAGGAACCAGTCGCCATCCCCTGTGGACACAGTTACTGTAGGAGCTGTATTGAGGGCTGCTGGGATCAGGATGTTCTGAAAGGGGTCTATAGCTGTCCTCAGTGCAGACAGACCTTCAGTCCGAGGCCTACGCTGAGTAAAAATAACATGTTGGCTGAGCTGGTGGAGAAACTGAAGAAGACAGGACTCCAGGCTGCTCCCCCTCCTGCTCTGTGCTATGCTGGACCTAGAGATGTGGCGTGTGATGTCTGCACTGGGACCAGAAAGCAGAAAGCCCTCATGTCCTGTCTGGCGTGTCTGGCCTCTTACTGTGAGACTCACCTCCAACCTCACTACGAATCTCCAGCTTTCAAGAAGCACAAGCTGGTCAAAGCCACCGCACAACTACAGGAGAAGATCTGCTCTCATCATGACAAACTGCTGGAGGTTTACTGTCGTACCGATCAGCAGTGTATCTGTTATCTGTGTACAATGGATGAACATAAAGGCCATGATACAGTGTCAGCTGCAGCAGAGAGGACTGAGAAACAGGTAAGACCAGAACAACTTGTTGGTGACTGTCTGATAAACAAAGAATTAAAGATACAGTAGGAACTAAGGCTGTTTGAATATGAGATCATTGAAATGAAATAGATCCTCAGCAGAACAAATATGAACACAAACCTTGAGTATATAGATATGTCAACCCAGATTCTCCAGATGTATCACCATTTTATAATGTCAAACACTATTATCATTCTGAATGCCCTTTTATGAGTCCAAAGTTCAGTCTCAACCCGTTGATACATGTAGTCCTACCATAAAAACTATAATCATTCACAATACAACAAATAAATATCATTTAGTAAATGGACCATCCATTATTTAGACCTTCCTCTCTATGGACCCTATGTCACATTACTATACTATTGATCTACTGGACTAATAAAGCTTGATAGCTCATTGAAGAGTGATTCTCCACAGAGGCAGCTGGGGATGAGTCAGCAGAAGGTCCAGCAGAGATTCCAGGAGAGAGAGAAGGAGCTGAAGGAGCTCCAACAGGCTGTGGAGTCTCTCAAGGTGAGTATTGTTGACCAGAGGAGACACACCATTTCACCTGTCTCCTCCAGTCAGAGAGAGAGAGAGGTAGAGGGGCCCCTATCCAATCCCACTGACCCCACTGTTGGGAACAGGTTGTCACTGCTGAGGTAGTGAAGAAAGTAGAGGAGGATGGGTCAAGGCTGAGGGATCCTGAGAGGATCCCTGTGAGTAGTAGATCTGTGACAGCACAGAGGGATGGGCCAACCAGTGATATATGCTTCAGTAAGGTTGGCTTCTTAGTGTTCATAGCAATGGTTATCAACTGTACCGCAGAAATGGAATGTAAATCACAGAAAAAAATATGTTTTGGTGGCAGCTGCAGAGAAGTATTTGGTCATACTAGATTTGACATCAGAAGAGTTCCAGGGTGTGTTGAGTGGTGGTGTCCCGTCCTCCCAGGTCGTTGGCCTGGTGCAGGAGCAGATAGGGTCAAAGTAGTGGAATGGGGTAGTGGGTTTTAATGAGTGTAGGGTTAGTTGGCCTGGTGCAGGAGCAGATAGGGTCAAAGTAGTGGAATGGGGTAGTGGGTTTTAATGAGTGTAGGGTTAGTTGGCCTGGTGCAGGAGCAGATAGGGTCAAAGTAGTGGAATGGGGGTAGTGGGTTTTAATGAGTGTAGGGTTAGTTGGCCTGGTGCAGGAGCAGATAGGGTCAAAGTAGTGGAATGGGGTAGTGGGTTTTAATGAGTGTAGGGTTAGTTGGCCTGGTGCAGGAGCAGATAGGGTCAAAGTAGTGGAATGGGGTAGTGGGTTTTAATGAGTGTAGGGTTAGTTGGCCTGGTGCAGGAGCAGATAGGGTCAAAGTAGTGGAATGGGGTAGTGGGTTTTAATGAGTGTAGGGTTAGTTGGCCTGGTGCAGGAGCAGATAGGGTCAAAGTAGTGGAATGGGGTAGTGGGTTTTAATGAGTGTAGGGTTAGTTGGCCTGGTGCAGGAGCAGATAGGGTCAAAGTAGTGGAATGGGGTAGTGGGGTTTTAATGAGTGTAGGGTTAGTTGGCCTGGTGCAGGAGCAGATAGGGTCAAAGTAGTGGAATGGGGGTAGTGGGTTTTAATGAGTGTAGGGTTAGTTGGCCTGGTGCAGGAGCAGATAGGGTCAAAGTAGTGGAATGGGGGTAGTGGGTTTTAATGAGTGTAGGGTTAGTTGGCCTGGTGCAGGAGCAGATAGGGTCAAAGTAGTGGAATGGGGTAGTGGGTTTTAATGAGTGTAGGGTTAGTTGGCCTGGTGCAGGAGCAGATAGGGTCAAAGTAGTGGAATGGGGTAGTGGGTTTTAATGAGTGTAGGGTTAGTTGGCCTGGTGCAGGAGCAGATAGGGTCAAAGTATTGGAATGGGGGTAGTGGGTTTTAATGAGTGTAGGGTTAGTTGGCCTGGTGCAGGAGCAGATAGGGTCAAAGTAGTGGAATGGGGGTAGTGGGTTTTAATGAGTGTAGGGTTAGTTGGCCTGATGTTGTCATTAGCTTATTGGGTTGAAAGGCTGTGAGGTTGAGCATCCCACTGCTACTGTTCTAGATGACTGTTGGGAATATACTAGTAGACAAGGCAGTGGTTTTGGTTGGACAGTTGGAAAGCTTGCTGATGAGAGTAGTTTCAGGGAGTTGGAGGTTGGCCCTTTCTGTGGTGATAGGGGATGTTCCTCCATGGTTACTCCCAGATCCTGTTGTTGATCTAACCTTGGTAGACAAAAGGAAAGATTGGGTCAGAAGTCATTGATAAAGGGAAACTGGTTGACAATTACATTGGTAGAAGTTGTTATGCTTTTTTACCTCTTTTCACAGATGGATCCAAGGGCCCAGATAGTGGGCCCACAGGAGCAGGTGTTTACCTTCCTGAATGTGATGTGCAGATATGTAGAAGACTAACAGATGAACTGTCAGTGTACTCAGTTGAACTGTTGGTGATAATAGTTGTCCTCCAGTGGGTGGAGGACGTACAGCCTGTTAGAATTATAGTATCCTCAGATTCTCTGTCTGTATTGAATAGTTTATCATCTGGTAAACTATTGGAGGTATTAATGTTATTATGGAGGTATTAATGTTATTATGGAGAATTGAGGAGAATGGGTCTAGTAGTGAGATTCTGCTGGGTCCCAGCACATTCAGGTGTGGAATGGAATGAAATTGTAGACTAATTAGCTAAAATAACTTTAAAACAAGATATAATATATATTAATGTTCCACTGGGTAGAGGTGAGGACAAATGTGAGATCAGAGACATTTTGATAGATGTGTGGCAGAAGAGATGGGACTCTGAGCACAAGGGACGGCATTTATATGCCCTCCAAAGAAAGGTCGGTGGACCAAGGTTCAAAGGTCAGATTAGGAAGGAAGAGGTGGTGTTTCCTCGATTGTGTTTAGGACATTTAGATTTGGGGGATGGGGGAGGGTCTATTAGAAGTTAGTAGGGATCTTTTTTATTTTCTCAGAAGTACTGAGTTAGGTAGGAGGATTTAGAAATGGTGTAAACCGTGATTGAACACACTCTAGCACAGTAGGAGGCGCCATGCTCCTTTAACGTTGGTTTGAGTACCGCCATTATACCATAGAAGAAGAAGAAGTTGGTAACGTGAGGTTTTGTCGTTCGTAAAGAGTGCAGCTATTCTTTTGCCTATTTTCCAAATGTATTTTGTCATGGTGGGAGGGTTTGTTTATCGGTTTCCTCTGTTTATCGGTTAGAGTTGAGGGAGGGAGTAGGGTAGTTTGATGTCCTCAACCGAGTGGGAGTAAGAAACGCTGTCTCTTCAGGTGCGTTGTGGAGAATGGTGTGGAGGAATTATTGATCCTGGTCGGTGAACAGGTGGGAGAGGAACATATACACTCTGTATCCAGAATGAACAAGGCGGTGGTTGTGGTAATGTAAAAGGTGAGTCTTGTTACCCGGCTAGTTACCAGTAGTGATTTATGTGAGGGGTTGTGTTGGTGCTGATTTCGACAAGAGTAGTGGGGTCTAATCTGCCTCCGTTTATTACCACCGAACAGATCCGTAAAGAGTTGGTTCGTTTTGCTAAATGTGGAAGTGTTTTTCTGAACGAAATTCAAGGTTAAACAGGGGAGGGGTGGTACACAGGGT
Organism: Salmo salar; assembly: GCF_965601325.2. Classification (NCBI taxonomy): domain Eukaryota; kingdom Metazoa; phylum Chordata; class Actinopteri; order Salmoniformes; family Salmonidae; genus Salmo; species Salmo salar. The sequence continues at coordinate 1,723,298 of NW_027675333.1, forward strand.
TTGTTAGCACAGAGGAGCCCAGTGATATAATATTATATATATATATATATTACTATATGTCCCAGCTGTTTGCTGTGGTTTTGAAGTAATTCTCTTCCAGCCCGCGTTAACCTTGTAGGTTTACCTCAGGTAACTTATTATTAACTATCCTTGTAGGTTTACCTCAGGTAACTGATTATTAACTATCCTTGTAGGTTTACCTCAGGTAACTGATTATTAACTATCCTTGTAGGTTTACCTCAGGTAACTGATGTAGTAACTAACCTTATTTTATGTTGTTTCTAAATGGCTGCTGGGTAATATGATAATCGTTGAAATCTGTTGGTTCGTAGACATCAAATAGAGAGAATGCTGCGCAGGTTCACTGAGTTGTAAACCTAATGGATAGGTGGAGATCATTGATTTGTAGCTCTGACTCAGTTGCTACCTCAGATTATGAGTCTATCAAGTGTGGTGAATGAGGTATGTAGTTCCCACAGAAGACCACAGGGAGGAGCAAGAGAGATATAAACCCATACAGTTTATCTCTTTAAATACCCTGAACCTAACAATCAATCTCATTGTATTTATAAAATCCTTTTTACATCAGCAGATGTCACAAAGTGCTGTACAGAAACTCTAACCCTACGTATAACCTGTTTTATCCTGAACCCTAATTCTAGGGTAGGGTAGCCTACAACCCCTTTAGAAACTATTATAGTAATAATATTATGTTAGTAAATACCATTATAGTACTAAATAGGTTCTATTGTTATTTTTTAAATAAAACCTATGTATAGTACTTAGCATTTAACTGTTTTTTGTGTTATTTTATTATATTTATTATTTAGAAGGAGTCTGTCTAATTAATGAAAAGTTAAGGTTATTGCCAGACTTTTATAATGAAACCTTTATTTAACCAGGTAGGCCAGTTGAGAACAAGTCCTTTATTTAACCAGGTGGGCTAGTTGAGAACAAGTCCTTTATTTAACCAGGTGGGCCAGTTGAGAACAAGTCCTTTATTTAACCAGGTTAGGCTAGTTGAGAACAAGTCCTTTATTTAACCAGGTAGGCTAGTTGAGAACAAGTCCTTTATTTAACCAGGTTAGGCTAGTTGAGAACAAGTCCTTTATTTAACCAGGTAGGCTAGTTGAGAACAAGTCCTTTATTTAACCAGGTAGGCCAGTTGAGAACAAGTCCTTTATTTAACCAGGTAGGCCAGTTGAGAACAAGTCCTTTATTTAACCAGGTGGGCCAGTTGAGAACAAGTCCTTTATTTAACCAGGTGGGCCAGTTGAGAACAAGTCCTTTATTTAACCAGGTGGGCCAGTTGAGAACAAGTCCTTTATTTAACCAGGTGGGCCAGTTGAGAACAAGTCCTTTATTTAACCAGGTGGGCTAGTAGAGAACAAGTTCTCATTTACAACTGCGACCTGGCCAAGATAAAGCAAAGCAGTTCGACAGAAACAACAACACAGAGTTACACATGGAATAAACAAACGTACAGTCAATAACACAATAGAAAAGTCTATATACAGTTGTGCAAATGAGGTAAGATAAAGGAGGTAAGTTAATAAATAGGCCGTGGTGGCGAAATAATTACAATGTAGCAATTAAACACTGGAGTGATAGATGTGCAGAAGATTAATTTGCAAGTAGAGATACTAGTATTAACTGTAGTGAATATAGTGGAGGTTGTTCTGCCTCCAGAGCCCAAGACCAGAGAACAGTTGTTACAATGTGAGTCTCTTTATTGTGAAGTAACTAACAGTCTCTTTTTACTGCCACTCCTAACAATCCCTCTAGAAATATATAGCAATAGTAGATCTAATCAAAGACTGGGTATCTATCTGACTCCTCATATTTCTCTGATTTGATCTCTGCTGTGCTCTAATCAAAGACAGGGTAGATACAGTATCTGACTTAACTTATTGTTCTGACTCCCCTCATTGGTCTCTGCTCTTCTCCCAGATTCCTGTCAGCTCACACTGGACCCAAACACAGCAGACACACTCCTCTCTCTGTCTGAAGGGAACAGAAAGGTGACCTGGACAGGCCAAGTCCAACCATATCCTGATCATCCAGACAGATTCACCAACACGTTGCAGGTTCTGTGTAGAGAGGGTCTGTCTGGACGCTGTTACTGGGAGGTGGAGTGGACTGGGGATGTTATTACAGCAGTCTCATATAAAGACATCAACAGAACAGGGTCAGGTAATAGATTTGGATACAATAACAAGTCCTGGAGTTTACAGTGCTATAGAGGTGGTTATTATTTCATACACAATAATGTTGAGACTAAAGTATCAGGCCCTCAGTCCTCCAGAGTAGGAGTGTACCTGGATCACAAGGCAGGTACTCTGTCCTTCTACAGTGTCTCTGACACAATGACCCTCCTCCACAGAGTCCAGACCACATTCACTCAGCCCCTCTATCCTGGGTTTAGTATCTATAGTACTGCTGAGCTGGTTAAACTGTAGTAGGGTCCACATAGATACTAGTCATGCTGGTGTAGTCTATAGCTGAGCTGGTTAAACTGTAGTAGGGTCCACATAGATACTAGTCATGCTGGTGTAGTCTATAGCTGAGCTGGTTAAACTGTAGTAGGGTCCACATAGATACTAGTCATGCTGGTGTAGTCTATAGCTGAGCTGGTTAAACTGTAGTAGGGTCCACATAGATACTAGTCATGCTGATGTTGTCTATAGCTGAGCTGGTTAAACTGTAGTAGGGTCCACATAGATACTAGTCACGCTGGTGTAGTCTACAGGTGAGCTGGTTAAACTGTAGTAGGATCCACATAGATACTAGTCATGCTGGTGTAGTCTATAGCTGAGCTGGTTAAACTGTAGTAGGGTCCACATAGATACTAGTCATGCTGGTGTAGTCTATAGCTGAGCTGGTTAAACTGTAGTAGGGTCCACATAGATACTAGTCATGCTGGTGTAGTCTATAGCTGAGCTGGTTAAACTGTAGTAGGGTCCACATAGATACTAGTCATGCTGGTGTAGTCTATAGCTGAGCTGGTTAAACTGTAGTAGGGTCCACATAGATACTAGTCATGCTGGTGTAGTCTATAGCTGAGCTGGTTAAACTGTAGTAGGGTCCACATAGATACTAGTCATGCTGGTGTAGTCTATAGCTGAGCTGGTTAAACTGTAGTAGGGTCCACATAGATACTAGTCATGCTGGTGTAGTCTATAGCTGAGCTGGTTAAACTGTAGTAGGGTCCACATAGATACTAGTCATGCTGGTGTAGTCTATAGCTGAGCTGGTTAAACTGTAGTAGGGTCCACATAGATACTAGTCATGCTGGTGTAGTCTATAGCTGAGCTGGTTAAACTGTAGTAGGGTCCACATAGATACTAGTCATGCTGGTGTAGTCTATAGCTGAGCTGGTTAAACCGTAGTAGGGTCCACATAGATACTAGTCATGCTGGTGTAGTCTATAGCTGAGCTGGTTAAACTGTAGTAGGGTCCACATAGATACTAGTCATGCTGGTGTAGTCTATAGCTGAGCTGGTTAAACTGTAGTAGGGTCCACATAGATACTAGTCATGCTGGTGTAGTCTATAGCTGAGCTGGTTAAACTGTAGTAGGGTCCACATAGATACTAGTCATGCTGGTGTAGTCTATAGCTGAGCTGGTTAAACTGTAGTAGGGTCCACATAGATACTAGTCACGCTGGTGTAGTCTATAGCTGAGCTGGTTAAACTGTAGTAGGGTCCACATAGATACTAGTCACGCTGGTGTAGTCTATAGCTGAGCTGGTTAAACTGTAGTAGGGTCCACATAGATACTAGTCACGCTGGTGTAGTCTATAGCTGAGCTGGTTAAACTGTAGTAGGGTCCACATAGATACTAGTCACGCTGGTGTAGTCTATAGCTGAGCTGGTTAAACTGTAGTAGGGTCCACATAGATACTAGTCACGCTGGTGTAGTCTATAGCTGAGCTGGTTAAACTGTAGTAGGGTCCACATAGATACTAGTCATGCTGGTGTAGTCTATAGCTGAGCTGGTTAAACTGTAGTAGGGTCCACATAGATACTAGTCATGCTGGTGTAGTCTATAGCTGAGCTGGTTAAACTGTAGTAGGGTCCACATAGATACTAGTCACGCTGGTGTAGTCTATAGCTGAGCTGGTTAAACCGTAGTAGGGTCCACATAGATACTAGTCGTGCTGGTGTAGTCTATAGCTGAGCTGGTTAAACCGTAGTAGGGTCCACATAGATACTAGTCATGCTGGTGTAGTCTATAGCTGAGCTGGTTAAACTGTAGTAGGGTCCACATAGATACTAGTCATGCTGGTGTAGTCTATAGCTGAGCTGGTTAAACTGTAGTAGGGTCCACATAGATACTAGTCATGCTGGTGTAGTCTATAGCTGAGCTGGTTAAACTGTAGTAGGGTCCACATAGATACTAGTCATGCTGGTGTAGTCTATAGCTGAGCTGGTTAAACTGTAGTAGGGTCCACATAGATACTAGTCATGCTGGTGTAGTCTATAGCTGAGCTGGTTAAACTGTAGTAGGGTCCACATAGATACTAGTCATGCTGGTGTAGTCTATAGCTGAGCTGGTTAAACTGTAGTAGGGTCCACATAGATACTAGTCATGCTGGTGTAGTCTATAGCTGAGCTGGTTAAACTGTAGTAGGGTCCACATAGATACTAGTCATGCTGGTGTAGTCTATAGCTGAGCTGGTTAAACTGTAGTGGGGTCCACATAGATACTAGTCATGCTGGTGTAGTCTATAGCTGAGCTGGTTAAACTGTAGTAGGGTCCACATAGATACTAGTCATGTTGGTGTAGTCTATAGCTGAGCTGGTTAAACTGTAGTAGGGTCCACATAGATACTAGTCATGCTGGTGTAGTCTATAGCTGAGCTGGTTAAACTGTAGTAGGGTCCACATAGATACTAGTCATGCTGGTGTAGTCTATAGCTGAGCTGGTTAAACTGTAGTAGGGTCCACATAGATACTAGTCATGCTGGTGTAGTCTATAGCTGAGCTGGTTAAACTGTAGTAGGGTCCACATAGATACTAGTCATGCTGGTGTAGTCTATAGCTGAGCTGGTTAAACTGTAGTAGGGTCCACATAGATACTAGTCATGCTGGTGTAGTCTATAGCTGAGCTGGTTAAACTGTAGTAGGGTCCACATAGATACTAGTCATGCTGGTGTAGTCTATAGCTGAGCTGGTTAAACTGTAGTAGGGTCCACATAGATACTAGTCATGCTGGTGTAGTCTATAGCTGAGCTGGTTAAACTGTAGTAGGGTCCACATAGATACTAGTCATGCTGGTGTAGTCTATAGCTGAGCTGGTTAAACTGTAGTAGGGTCCACATAGATACTAGTCATGCTGGTGTAGTCTATAGCTGAGCTGGTTAAACTGTAGTAGGGTCCACATAGATACTAGTCATGCTGGTGTAGTCTATAGCTGAGCTGGTTAAACTGTAGTACGGTCCACATAGATACTAGTCATGCTGGTGTAGTCTATAGCTGAGCTGGTTAAACTGTAGTAGGGTCCACATAGATACTAGTCATGCTGGTGTAGTCTATAGCTGAGCTGGTTAAACTGTAGTAGGGTCCACATAGATACTAGTCATGCTGGTGTAGTCTATAGCTGAGCTGGTTAAACTGTAGTAGGGTCCACATAGATACTAGTCACTGCTGGTGTAGTCTATAGCTGAGCTGGTTAAACTGTAGTAGGGTCCACATAGATACTAGTCACGCTGGTGTAGTCTATAGCTGAGCTGGTTAAACTGTAGTAGGGTCCACATAGATACTAGTCATGCTGGTGTAGTCTATAGCTGAGCTGGTTAAACTGTAGTAGGGTCCACATAGATACTAGTCACGCTGGTGTAGTCTATAGCTGAGCTGGTTAAACTGTAGTAGGGTCCACATAGATACTAGTCATGCTGGTGTAGTCTATAGCTGAGCTGGTTAAACTGTAGTAGGGTCCACATAGATACTAGTCATGCTGGTGTAGTCTATAGCTGAGCTGGTTAAACTGTAGTAGGGTCCACATAGATACTAGTCATGCTGGTGTAGTCTATAGCTGAGCTGGTTAAACTGTAGTAGGGTCCACATAGATACTAGTCATGCTGGTGTAGTCTATAGCTGAGCTGGTTAAACTGTAGTAGGGTCCACATAGATACTAGTCATGCTGGTGTAGTCTATAGCTGAGCTGGTTAAACTGTAGTAGGGTCCACATAGATACTAGTCATGCTGGTGTAGTCTATAGCTGAGCTGGTTAAACTGTAGTAGGGTCCACATAGATACTAGTCATGCTGGTGTAGTCTATAGCTGAGCTGGTTAAACTGTAGTAGGGTCCACATAGATACTAGTCATGCTGGTGTAGTCTATAGCTGAGCTGGTTAAACTGTAGTAGGGTCCACATAGATACTAGTCATGCTGGTGTAGTCTATAGCTGAGCTGGTTAAACTGTAGTAGGGTCCACATAGATACTAGTCAAGCTGGTGTAGTCTATAGCTGAGCTGGTTAAACTGTAGTAGGGTCCACATAGATACTAGTCATGCTGGTGTAGTCTATAGCTGAGCTGGTTAAACTGTAGTAGGGGCCACATAGATACTAGTCATGCTGGTGTAGTCTATAGCTGAGCTGGTTAAACTGTAGTAGGGTCCACATAGATACTAGTCACGCTGGTGTAGTCTATAGCTGAGCTGGTTAAACTGTAGTAGGGTCCACATAGATACTAGTCACGCTGGTGTAGTCTATAGCTGAGCTGGTTAAACTGTAGTAGGGTCCACATAGATACTAGTCACGCTGGTGTAGTCTATAGCTGAGCTGGTTAAACTGTAGTAGGGTCCACATAGATACTAGTCACGCTGGTGTAGTCTATAGCTGAGCTGGTTAAACTGTAGTAGGGTCCACATAGATACTAGTCATGCTGGTGTAGTCTATAGCTGAGCTGGTTAAACTGTAGTAGGGGCCACATAGATACTAGTCATGCTGGTGTAGTCTATAGCTGAGCTGGTTAAACTGTAGTAGGGTCCACATAGATACTAGTCACGCTGGTGTAGTCTATAGCTGAGCTGGTTAAACTGTAGTAGGGTCCACATAGATACTAGTCACGCTGGTGTAGTCTATAGCTGAGCTGGTTAAACTGTAGTAGGGTCCACATAGATACTAGTCACGCTGGTGTAGTCTATAGCTGAGCTGGTTAAACTGTAGTAGGGTCCACATAGATACTAGTCACGCTGGTGTAGTCTATAGCTGAGCTGGTTAAACTGTAGTAGGGTCCACATAGATACTAGTCATGCTGGTGTAGTCTATAGCTGAGCTGGTTAAACTGTAGTAGGGTCCACATAGATACTAGTCATGCTGGTGTAGTCTATAGCTGAGCTGGTTAAACTGTAGTAGGGTCCACATAGATACTAGTCATGCTGGTGTAGTCTATAGCTGAGCTGGTTAAACTGTAGTAGGGTCCACATAGATACTAGTCATGCTGGTGTAGTCTATAGCTGAGCTGGTTAAACTGTAGTAGGGTCCACATAGATACTAGTCATGCTGGTGTAGTCTATAGCTGAGCTGGTTAAACTGTAGTAGGGTCCACATAGATACTAGTCATGCTGGTGTAGTCTATAGCTGAGCTGGTTAAACTGTAGTAGGGTCCACATAGATACTAGTCATGCTGGTGTAGTCTATAGCTGAGCTGGTTAAACTGTAGTAGGGTCCACATAGATACTAGTCATGCTGGTGTAGTCTATAGCTGAGCTGGTTAAACTGTAGTAGGGTTCCACATAGATACTAGTCATGCTGGTGTAGTCTATAGCTGAGCTGGTTAAACTGTAGTAGGGTCCACATAGATACTAGTCATGCTGGTGTAGTCTATAGCTGAGCTGGTTAAACTGTAGTAGGGTCCACATAGATACTAGTCATGCTGGTGTAGTCTATAGCTGAGCTGGTTAAACTGTAGTAGGGTCCATTTCCATGAATCATGATGTCTGGTGGTGATGTATATTGGTTGTCATTCAGAACCATTGATATGTTTTCTCAGTTAGTTCTCTGTCTCTATGTAATTCTCCTCAGTATCATTGATCATCTCGGCCCTAATTGATGTTTCTCTGTCACCTGGAGCTGCATGGAAAATGGTCCAGGAACAAAAGGACAATTCAGGACTAGTCAGTCCACTACAAGCTGGTATCACTTACTTTCTACTAAACTATATGGACTGGTTTCCCAGACACAGATTAATCCTAGTCCTGGACTAAAAAGCGTGTTCAATGTAGATGTCCAGGAAACCGTCCCTAAATGTGTCATCTTTCATCCTCCCATACTGCTCAGTCCAGCAACATTAAACCTGTCCAGCAGGTGGTGCTATTGACCAAACAATAAAACCAGCAGATATCTGGACTTGCCACTCAGTATATCAGTAATGTTCAGAATAGGACTTTAATATCATTGGAGATTGATGGTCTTTTTAATCCACTATCCAGAGTCAGGAACAGATGAAGTTAGGTCTGCTACTGTTCAGTGATTAAATATGATTTATGGTGATGGGAAATAAAAAAATCCAACACTAAACTTCATCTAGTAATAGTTTTCCTTTGTTATTTATTCCAAGGTGAGTCTTTAACTTGTAAATGGATTGTGTGGAGGTGAGCTAGTGGTGTGGCTGATAGAATAGAATGAAAAGAGAGGAAGAGGAAGAGGGGAGGAGTGAAGGGCTGTTCAAGAAACCAGATGAGGAAGAGAAAGATATTCAGGGGAATTACTGTCTCTGTTCCAAATGGTTCCCTATTCCCTCCGTAGTGCACTACGGTGCTTCTGACCAGGTCTAAAGTAGTGTTCTACGTAGGGAATAGGGTGTAGATTTATTAGAATATCATGCTTTAGTGTTTGTCACAAAACAATATTAGATCTCCACCCACCCACACATTGTTATGTTGTCAGGTTGTTCCTCTGTGTTCCTGATTGAAAATCCATTAACAATGAATCACAAACTAATGATATTCCAGTTGTGTTTAGACATCTTCATGTCTGACATCCCCCAGTTCTGTTCAGACCCGTTGAACTGGGTCACATTGTAAATTGTACAATGTGTACAAGGGTACATATGAAGTTGTACTCTTGGCTGTAGTAGATGCCCTCTACTGTTTCCGTGTTGTCGATGTTGGTGCTTATGGGAAGTGATGGCGGGACCCTCCGGGACTCTGCCTTTGGCCAGGCACTTCAGGATGGCACCCTGGAGATTCCACCACCTGCATCACTCCCTGGGGCTGAAGACCTGGGACCTGTTCCTCACGTCGTCGTCGGCGACGAGGCCTTCCCTTTAAGACCCAACCTCATGAGGCCCTACGCTGGACGCCAGCTGCCATTGCCAAAGCCTGTAAGGATCTTTAACAAACGACTGTCCAGGGCAAGGTTAGTTGTTGAATGCGCCTTTGGGATTCTGGCAGCCCGGTGGAGAATGTATCGGAGAGTGCTTGGTCTCAGCCCCTCAAATGTCGACGCCTGTGTGAAGGCCACGTGTTCTCCACAACTACCTGCGGAGGTCATTCCAGGAGCCGCTCCGGATGGAGATGGGCACGCCAAATGGTCACCTACCTGATGTCACCAGGGCAGGTGCCAACAACGCCCCCAGACAGGCACTCCAGGTGAGGGAGAAGCTGACCACCTACTTCTCATCGCCAGCAGGTGAAGTTCCATGGCAGTTTGCCGTGGAGTGAAACAGCTCTTTGAAGAGCCCAATAACACTAAGGTTATTTTAAGAACCATCCACCGTTGTCCATAAAATATCATTTTTTCCCCAGATGACTTTATGTATCATTGTCTCTCTTCATTTGGAAGCTATATTTAAGTGACATTTGGGAGTAAAGACCACACCTTAAAACCCCTTCCCTCTCTCATTAACGTCAGTATTATACACACCTGGCATGGTACATCAGGTGAGCAGGACCACACCTTAACCCCTTCCCTCTCTCATTAACATCAGTATTATACACACCTGGCATGGTACATCAGGTGAGCAGGACCACACCTTAACCCCTTCCCTCTCTCATTAACGTCAGTATTATACACACCTGGCATGGTACATCAGGTGAGCAGGACCACACCTTAAAACCCCTTCCCTCTCTCATTAACGTCAGTATTATACACACCTGGCATGGTACATCAGGTGAGCAGGACCACACCTTAACCCCTTCCCTCTCTCATTAACGTCAGTATTATACACACCTGGCATGGTACATCAGGTGAGCAGGACCACACCTTAACCCCTTCCCTCTCTCATTAACGTCAGTATTATACACACCTGGCATGGTACATCAGGTGAGCAGGACCACACCTTAACCCCTTCCCTCTCTCATTAACGTCAGTATTATACACACCTGGCATGGTACATCAGGTGAGCAGGACCACCCCTTAACCCCTTCCCTCTCTCATTAACGTCAGTATTATACACACCTGGCATGGTACATCAGGTGAGCAGGACCACACCTTAACCCCTTCCCTCTCTCATTAACGTCAGTATTATACACACCTGGCATGGTACATCAGGTGAGCAGGACCACACCTTAACCCCTTCCCTCTCTCATTAACATCAGTATTATACACACCTGGCATGGTACATCAGGTGAGCAGGACCACACCTTAACCCCTTCCCTCTCTCATTAACGTCAGTATTATACACACCTGGCATGGTACATCAGGTGAGCAGGACCACACCTTAACCCCTTCCCTCTCTCATTAACGTCAGTATTATACACACCTGGCATGGTACATCAGGTGAGCAGGACCACACCTTAACCCCTTCCCTCTCTCATTAACGTCAGTATTATACACACCTGGCATGGTACATCAGGTGAGCAGGACCACACCTTAAAACCCCTTCCCTCTCTCATTAACGTCAGTATTATACACACCTGGCATGGTACATCAGGTGAGCAGGACCACACCTTAACCCCTTCCCTCTCTCATTAACGTCAGTATTATACACACCTGGCATGGTACATCAGGTGAGCAGGACCACACCTTAAAACCCCTTCCCTCTCTCATTAACGTCAGTATTATACACACCTGGCATGGTACATCAGGTGAGCAGGACCACACCTTAAAACCCCTTCCCTCTCTCATTAACGTCAGTATTATACACACCTGGCATGGTACATCAGGTGAGCAGGACCACACCTTAACCCCTTCCCTCTCTCATTAACGTCAGTATTATACACACCTGGCATGGTACATCAGGTGAGCAGGACCACACCTTAACCCCTTCCCTCTCTCATTAACGTCAGTATTATACACACCTGGCATGGTACATCAGGTGAGCAGGACCACACCTTAACCCCTTCCCTCTCTCATTAACGTCAGTATTATACACACCTGGCATGGTACATCAGGTGAGCAGGACCACACCTTAACCCCTTCCCTCTCTCATTAACGTCAGTATTATACACACCTGGCATGGTACATCAGGTGAGCAGGACCACACCTTAACCCCTTCCCTCTCTCATTAACGTCAGTATTATACACACCTGGCATGGTACATCAGGTGAGCAGGAGCACTAATTAAGGTTATAGGACATACAGTTAGTATGATAACTAAGGGAAAGGGTAACCTAGGGTCCATACAAATAGTACAGTTTAACACCATGTTCACTGGCCTGACAAAATACAGGTGGGAAAAGAATGAATTAGGAAGAGAATGTGTTTTTACTTTCATCTTGTCTTAGATCTGCAAAGGTGTAGGGAAGAAATGAGCAGATTAAGTCTAAATGAGATATTAATAAACAACTGACTATGAAAACATAATTTAATAAGTATTCAAGTACAGGAAAGGACATGACCGGTAAGTGTAAAAAATGTTTTAAAAAAAATACAACTATTGAAAGAGGTGTGTGTGCGTGTAAACATTTTAAAAAGAGCATCTGTGAATTCTTCAGTGTTTGAGTTTCAATTCTGTCAATTCAGAAATCTATGTAACACTAATAATGAATGCTATCCCGAGACTTTATAAACTAATGACTATGAATTGACTGAATTTAAACGGAACAGACGTGTGTGAAAAGAAAGGTACAATGAGGGAGGTGAAGAACAACAACCAGACAACTCCTCTCCTCTTCCTGTGAGCTGCTCGGCTAAATGGACTCCATCTCTGGAAGAGAACAACAACCAGACAACTCCTCTCCTCTTCCTGTCCTTCCTGTGAGCTGCTCGGCTAAATGGACTCCATCTCTGGAAGGGAACAACAACCAGACAACTCCTCTCCTCTTCCTGTCCTTCCTGTGAGCTGCTCGGCTAAATGGACTCCATCTCTGGAAGGGAACAACAACCAGACAACTCCTCTCCTCTTCCTGTCCTTCCTGTGAGCTGCTCGGCTAAATGGACTCCATCTCTGGAAGGGAACAACAACCAGACAACTCCTCTCCTCTTCCTGTCCTTCCTGTGAGCTGCTCGGCTAAATGGACTCCATCTCTGGAAGAGAACAACAACCAGACAACTCCTCTCCTCTTCCTGTCCTTCCTGTGAGCTGCTCGGCTAAATGGACTCCATCTCTGGAAGGGAAGAGAAAAACAACACATACAAGCTTAACATAATAGAAAACCATAAAAGGTGAGATTTATGTTAATTAAATACTGCTTGTATAGTGTAGTTAGAGGCATAAATATTGGAACAGTGCAGTAAAGTTGGTAATACTTGCTGTTTACTCATGGAATTTGTATTTCAGAGATAAAGATGAATATGACAGGAAAATATTTAGACAGTAAACTGTTGTTTAGGGATATTTTCTAACCTAGAAACAACAGCTGTACATTTGCCTCATATTAATACTTTGATCTGAAATACCAATTAGCCTACATGAGTATACTGTAAAGAATGACCTACTTCACTGTGGCAACACTTATGACACTACCTGTGATGTGGAGAAGAAAAAAAACGTACCATTGAACTCGGCTTGGAAAAGCAGCTGATCCATTTTAACTTTGACTGCTGCTTTTCTTTGCTGAGGCAGCCTCTTCAGGGTTGTGGCACCAGGCTCATGGCAAAGAGGATCTCTTCATCCTCCTTCCTGTGAGCATCAGGTTGGGCTGCATCCCTCTCGACGGCTTGGAGGAGCCTCTGCTGAAATGAGTTGAGTGGATCTGGAACCTTTGATGACGCCTGGTGTGACGTTGTTCCTCTTCGTTTCTCTCTCTGTTTGTCTCCACGGCCACATCCTGTTCAACGAGGTCCTCAGTGGTCACTTCCGTGGGGTTCATAATAATCTCAGGTGGTCCTAGATCCAGAGGTGCTTCCTCCATTTCATCGTCTTCCATGGCTGCACCGATGGTGGTGATACTTGTGGATGATGTAGACATTGTAGAGGATCTCGCAGCACCGATGGTGGTCATACTTGTGGATGATGTAGACATTGTAGAGGGGTCTCGCTGCACCGATGGTGGTCATACTCGTGGATGATGTAGACATTGTAGAGGATCTCGCAGCACCGATGGTGGTCATACTTGTGGATGATGTAGACATTGTAGAGGATCTCGCAGCACCGATGGTGGTGATACTTGTGGATGATGTAGACATTGTAGAGGATCTCGCAGCACCGATGGTGGTCATACTTGTGGATGATGTAGACATTGTAGAGGATCTCGCAGCACCGATGGTGGTGATACTTGTGGATGATGTAGACATTGTAGAGGATCTCGCTGCACCGATGGTGGTCATACTTGTGGATGATGTAGACATTGTAGAGGATCTCGCTGCAGCGGTGGAGGCGATGGTCGCAGTTGTAGGTGACATTGAGGGTCTTGATGCACCGGTGGGGACAACACTTGTGGATGATGTAGTAGAGGGTCTGGCTGTAAAATTGCCACTCGTTGCCCAAGGCACAATAAATGGATCCAGAAAAGAAAGAATGTGGCAGAAGCACCAAGGCTGCTGGCCTGAAGCTGCTGACCCAGACCTCTTCTTCTCTTTCTCTGTCCTTCTCTCTCTCTGATACCTGTCCCTGAGTCCTCTCCACTTCCTCCTCCAGTCTTCTTCTACATAGACATGATAAGCCAAACCATTACCTAGCATACCTATAGTTATTAGATAGTTATCATGGATATGTCACCTACTGTACACATAGACACACACACGGTTATCTGACCAAATTATCAGGGGTACAGTAGTATCTACCATTTCTAGGACTATTTATGACATACACACTCACTCTTTCAAACATGATTATTTGGTAAAGTTATCAGGGGTAGTAACTAGCATAATTTATTTGACTATTTATTTCACACACACACCTCATTGGCTAGGTTAGCAAGCTAGGTTAGCTAGCTAGCTAACTAGCCACATCTAGCACGTGCTCACTACTAAACTGACCTGGCAATCCTACTATTGTGGACACTTGTCTCCAAGCAGCATTTTTTGTGTTTATGTCCCTGTAGCTGTCAGCAGTTGTGTCAAAAAGACACGGTTTTGAGGATACTGCGAAAATGATTCTCTCCTCCATGTGTACAACCGCATGCGACCATCTGCAAAAGGTACCTGCATCAGTATAGTTGCCTAGCTGCGCAAAATGTTACGTAGCAGTGATGCAATGACGCAGTCGGTGTGTTCGAAGCGTCAGTATAGTTGCCTAGCTACGCAAAATGTTACGTAGCAGTGATGCAATGACGCAGTCGGTGTGTTCGAAGCGTAAGTGACACGTTATACAAAATAAGAATTGTTCTTATCAGCCTGACTAGGGCTGGGCGATATATCGATATAAAAAATATATCGATATATTTTAAATGTGATATGAAATTAGACCATTTCGCATATATCGATATAGTTCAAATTTGCGCTTTGATCCTTGCTCCAAGCAAGCTGCAGACCCGGAGCTCTCTGCGCTGCTCCCCGCGCCTCCTCTTTCATGCACAGAGGGCGGAGGGGCAGGAACAGACACTTCAACAAACATGGAGGAAGCAACAGCGTCTGCGGAGCGTTTTGACGAGGAATTGGTTAGTAAAAGAAAAAGCATTGGCTCAGTAATTTGGAGATGGTTCGGATTCAAAGTATCAGATGAGCAACAAAATCACGTTATATGTAGGCAGTGCCATAAAAAAGTTACAGCCAGGGGGTGGAAGCACTACAAATCTTTTTCACCACCTAAAACAGTGGCACAAACTGCAATACGAAGAGTGTGTGAAACTGCGCGCTGCAGAAGCCCCAGCCGCAAGCCGTCGACAACCCGAAAAAGCCCCGAAACAAAGCTCACTGCAAACTTCATTTTCCCGCAGTGAGCCTTTATGAAAAGAAAATTGGCAAGTGGTGTACTATAACTAAAGCGGTGTCCTATCACATTGCTAAAGATATGGTCCCTGTTGCAACTGTGGAACAAGTCGGATTCAAAAAAGCTACTGAAAACTATGGACCCGAGATATGAGCTTCCCAACTACTTTACACGAGAAGCACTGCCACAAATGTCCACTGAAGTCAGGCAGAGCCTTGCTGACCGGCTCGCTAACGGGACCCATTTTGGCGTTGACCAGCGATATGTGGTCGAGCAGGACAATGTGAGCCTTTACATGAAGCGTGACATGTTCACTTCATTCAACGACTGGGGGAGATGAAAACAGCGTCGTGTCTCCAAAACAAGTTATTTCCCCCCAGGATCACACCGGTGAGCATATAGCTGAGGCCTCGCAGGACGCAAGCTGGGAAACTCCAAGAAAAGCATCCGGTTGCTATAACAACCGCCAACGGGAGCGACGTGGTCAGAGCGGTGGAGCTGAACGATGAGGATGCAGTGCTTCGGTCAGACTACACTTGGCTATTGGGGAGTGCAGTGTTTTATTAAGGACTATTCACATATTTTACTTTAAAGAAAAAAACATATTAAAATATTAGTTTTTTATTATTTTCCTTTGTGTCTGTCTGCAACTTGTTTTGTTTTATGCTGCTGTCTTGGCCAAAAATTTGATTAATAAAACACAAAACATAAAGTGCTAAAAGTAAAATCCCTTACAATACAGGATGGTAGATTTCAGAACCATATTTATTAGGTTATTGGATAAGAATTAGTGATGCATTGATGTGTTTACCACTTTAATGTTACAGCTGGTAAAGGTGAGGTAATTATGACTTTAAATTGCTGGTTAGCCTGTTGATATCATCAAGGTAACATATTTAGTTATTATGATAGACTATAGTTTTTTCTCTGGATTGAAGAGCCAACTGCAAAGTAACTAGAAACTAATGTTGACACGTAGGTAGGCCTAAACATTGTGGAGTTTTTAGTGGAGTAGAAATATGAAGTAGCATTAAATACTAAGCATAAATACTAAGAACAACAACAAGAACGAAACATCAGTAAATGTACATACAGTATAGTCATCATTTATAAATTATACACAAATAATAATACATCAAAATCACAGGATTAAAATTCAGAAAATAAATGAATATAATATTTGATATTTATGATTAGGACTGGCGTTGATTAAAAAAAAATAAACTATGAAACAAGAAAATATTAATGTAGAATATTTCTAAAGCTTGATTTTGGAAAGCACTTAGTTGTGTGAGTGTGTTAAAGTGAAAACAGAGTCAAATTTCCTCGCATAAGCACATTTGTTTAATCGTTTTTTTATGATTCTGACAGGACATGGCATGAATGACAAGCGCGTCACCCGGGCCATTTCTCTGTGCAAGAGAATTGTAAGCTGTTTTTGGTACAGCTGGAAGAAAAGGAGACATCTTGCTGAAGTCCAGATTCAGCTGGGTCTGCCAAGTCACCAACTCATAACCGAGTCTGCCACCCGCTGGGGATCAAGGCAGCAGATGATAGAGAGAGTCCTGGAGCAGGAAGGAGCACTGGCCAAAGTCCTGTCTAATGACAAAAAGACCAGGCACCTTGTCCCTACCTGGCAGGACTTAGAGGTCCTAGAAGCAGTCCAAAAGGTCCTGAAACCTCTCCAGGACTTTACCGATGCTTTGTCAGGTGAGGAGTACGTCACTCTATCATATGTAAAACCTGTGCTGCATCTTTTTAACGAAAGTCTCCTGGCATGTGAAGAGGGTGATAGCGAGCTTTGCAAATCGATCAAGACCAGCATTGTTGAGTACCTCAACCGCAAGTATTCTGACCCAGCCACTACTGACCTATTGGAGATGGCTTCATTTGTGGATCCACGCTTCAGGGCCACCTATATCCCAAGTGAAAAAGTTGATGCATTGAAGCACAGAGCTGTCTTGGAGGTGGAGACGCTACTGGCTGATCAGAGCAGCTGTCAACCGCCTTACCTACGTGTGCCAACTGTGCCTGAGCCTGCAGATGGAGAAGCAGCAGTGGCACCAAAAGCTAAGACAGTGGCAAGCTTCTTCAAGCAGCGCACAGCCACCACCACTGCGCCACCAACCAAGAGGGAGGCTATTGAAAATGAACTGTCAAGTTACTTGCAGTCAGCAAGTGTGGAGAGTGACACTGATCCCCTCAAGTGGTGGAAGGATCATGAAGTTGTCTTTCCAGCTCTGAGCCACCTGGCAAAAAAAAGTATCTCTTGGTACCAGCTACCAGTTCACCCTCCGAAAGGGTTTTCAGCTGCAGTGGCAATATCGTGACCTGCCACAGAGCATCTCTGAAGCCGGATGCCGTTGACAGGCTGGTGTTTCTCGCACAAAATCTTTAAACGAAGGAGGACACGCTTGTCTTCTAATGTCTACCTCAAGACAGCATTACTGTTTATCAAAGTAAAAAAAGAGGGGGAAAATGTTTATTGAGTTGATAGTCTGTTTCTTGTGCAACTGGTTGAGGCTGTTCAGATAAGAAATTGAGTTAACAAAAAGCAAATGGTAATCTCAGGCTGATGTTTAAAAAACATTTTCTCAAACTGAGCACTTTATTTTGTTCTTTATTTATATATAATTGCTGCCCTTACTAGGGTTTGTCATAGTTTATTATTTTGTAATGTTCGTTATTTGCATCTGTGGATTTGTTAGAAAGGAGAAGAAATCTGTAATTTGATTTTAATAAGCCATTTAAAGTTGTCAAACTAAAAAAAAAGTTGACTTTTCTCATAAATATATATAATATTTATTTCAGAAAAAGATAGGCCTATTTTATTTTATAGGCTATTTTTGTTTAAGATATTTGTATTTATTTAAATGTGCACCTTATGGAGCTTTGATTTCCAAAAAGGTCGTCCTGTTGTTCTACAGTGTTTATGTTTACATGTTATTGTTATTTGAACAGCTGAGCATTTAATCTGAACCAGGTGAAGAGCCCTGTTTATTATTTATTCATTTGATTTTTCAACTGTTCACTGAAATAGCCGCTTTCAATAAAACTACTTGAGACATGTCATATCTGGCTTTGACTTTGACTGAACATTTGCTCTCACTTTGCGGAAGAAATATCAGGATATATATCTTATATCGATATTCAGACTAAATATATCGGGAAATGACTTCTGGTCCATATCGCCCAGCCCTAGCTCAATACAGAGAGGAGCACCACACCCTTTGTAATTGGATGTACAGTTCACATACAAATCCATTATGCAATTACAGTGACAATATCTCACCAACCTACCCACTGCCTCATCATCCTCTAACTTTCCTCATCCTCCCCACTCCCTCATAGGTAAAGTAATTACCTACCAAAAATACAGAGAGAACCTCATGAGAGAGCTGTTGGAGGAGCACCACACCCTTCGGCGCCCCTCCACTGGGGGGGGGGGGGGGGGGTCGCCCTGCTGTAGACAATCCCCTACGCCTCACTGCACGGCATTTTCCCTGCAAAGTCCCTCAAACTGCTGCTCAAGGTAGTCGCACACGGAGGCACTGCAAAGTCTGCCTGTCTGGCGCCAGGAGAAGTAAGCAGAGGAAGATGACAAAATACACGTGTTTAGCTTGTGATACACCTCTATGTATTTCACCATGCTTTGAGGAGTATCACATGCTCAAGCATTATTGAGCACATCTGCAGCAATAAGTGACTGACTGACCTGACAGGTGACTTGACAGGTGACCTGCCATGATACTATGCCTTTAGAGGTGGGGGTGGAAATGCAGTTGTTGTTCAGTCACTGCATGAATATTAAATATGGGTTATGCATAATCCATTTTTTTTGTCCTCTAGTAAAACAAGTTGTTGTTGAACCAACTACCAATACTTCAATAAAATAGACGACTATTACATATTGGCCTATGTGTTTTCTTGCTGTGTTTCCATCCAGTAAAACTGTTAAGGAGAGAACGTTGGCATACAAAAGCTGTCCTCAATCTTCAGCTGGAAAGATGTCCAGTTCCAGTTATGATATTGGCAAATACTGTTTGTGGTTTCTGAAAGTACAGAATAAAGAGGAATTATTCATTAGAATACAATATAAGGATATAGCAATAAAACAATATTACAAATAACATAAAAATAGTTTATTGCATTGACAAAATCTCAGATTTGAGTTCTAACAGTAAGAAAGTAACTTTTGAGCTCCACAAGGGGGCAAGGCAGGGCAGAACAGAGCCATGCTGAATAGACCACATAAACAAACCATGGTCATATGTTTTATTTTATTTAACTAGGCAAGTCATTTAACAACTAATTATTATTTACCTATGATGGCCTACACCGGCCAAACTCGGACAACGCTGGGCCAATTGTGCGCTGCCCTATGGGACTCCCAATCACAGCCAGTTGTGATACAGCCTGGATTTGAACCAGTGAGTCTGTAGTGACGTCTCTAGCACTGATGTGCAGTGCCTTTGACCGCTGCGCCACTAGGGAGTCATAAGGCCATGTAGCTTCAAAATACAACACAAGATAATACTTCTCTGACGCAACTAGCATTGTTTTACAGAGCTGATAGAAAAATGTAGCTAGCTACCTAAGCACGATTGAATATAACACCATAAAGGTTATAAAATGAGTAACGTTACCTCACGTGTCCGCGGTTATAAAGAATATACACAAATCTATTATGCTACAATAGAAACGACATACGTAATAATGCACTTACTTTGATAGAAACGCACACATTTCCAAAGTTATTATTAGTAAGGAAAACAATGAGGAAAACAACTGATGGAAAATGTCAACACGTGTGCAGATCCTGTTCTGACGGGAGATGAGCAAATGTCTGCAGACTTGAACTGCACAAACAATTGGAAAGTGCTTGGGGAATTTTGTCCCGGTCAGAAATGTCCCAAAAATGTAATTGTCCGCAAAAGTAAAAAAAAAAGAGACTATTTTTATGTGAATGAATGAGGAGCCGGAACACACCTCAATTCAAACTGTTCTTAGAAAATAAAAACTTGTTAAGAAAAACATTTGAAATTGAAGTTTGAAAACAGCCTATAAATAAAAACAGTCTGCGTGCTTTGGTTTGAGGGCAGCGCGGATTAAATGCACTGTGACGTAACAATCACATTCTGGAATGGAGAGAACATTCTAACATCATGAGTATAAAAAACTCACGCTGGGGCGACCGATAGAAATATTAGGAACTCACGCTGGGGCGACCGATAGAGATATTAGGAACTCACGCTGGGGCGACCGATAGAGATATTAGGAACTCACGCTGGGGCGACCGATAGAGATATTAGGAACTCACGCTGGGGCGACCGATAGAGATATTAGGATCTCACGCTGGGGCGACCGATAGAGATATTAGGAACTCACGCTGGGGCGACCGATAGAGATATTAGGAACTCACGCTGGGGCGACCGATAGAGATATTAGGAACTCACGCTGGGGCGACCGATAGAGATAATAGGAACTCACGCTGGGGCGACCGATAGAGATATTAGGAACTCACGCTGGGGCGACCGATAGAGATATTAGGATCTCACGCTGGGGCGACCGATAGAGATATTAGGAACTCACGCTGGGGCGACCGATAGAGATATTAGGAACTCACGCTGGGGCGACCGATAGAGATATTAGGAACTCACGCTGGGGCGACCGATAGAGATATTAGGAACTCACGCTGTGGGGCGACCGATAGAGATATTAGGAACTCACGCTGGGGCGACCGATAGAGATATTAGGAACTCACGCTGGGGCGACCGATAGAGGTAATAGGAACTCACGCTGGGGCGACCGATAGAGATATTAGGAACTCACGCTGGGGCGACCGATAGAGATATTAGGAACTCACGCTGGGGCGACCGATAGAGATATTAGGAACTCACGCTGGGGCGACCGATAGAGATATTAGGAACTCACGCTGGGGCGACCGATAGAGATATTAGGAACTCACGCTGGGGCGACCGATAGAGATATTAGGAACTCACGCTGGGGCGACCGATAGAGATATTAGGAACTCACGCTGGGGCGACCGATAGAGATATTAGGAACTCACGCTGGGGCGACCGATAGAGATATTAGGATCTCACGCTGGGGCGACCGATAGAGATATTAGGAACTCACGCTGGGGCGACCGATAGAGATATTAGGAACTCACGCTGGGGCGACCGATAGAGATATTAGGAACTCACGCTGGGGCGACCGATAGAGATATTAGGAACTCACGCTGGGGCGACCGATAGAGATATTAGGAACTCATGCTGGGGCGACCGATAGAGATAATAGGAACTCACGCTGGGGCGACCGATAGAGATATTAGGAACTCACGCTGGGGCGACCGATAGAGATATTAGGAACTCACGCTGGGGCGACCGATAGAGATATTAGGAACTCACGCTGGGGCGACCGATAGAGATATTAGGAACTCACGCTGGGGCGACCGATAGAGATATTAGGAACTCACGCTGGGGCGACCGATAGAGATATTAGGAACTCACGCTGGGGCGACCGATAGAGATATTAGGAACTCACGCTGGGGCGACCGATAGAGATATTAGGAACTCACGCTGGGGCGACCGATAGAGATATTAGGAACTCACGCTGGGGCGACCGATAGAGATATTAGGAACTCACGCTGGGGCGACCGATAGAGATATTTGGAACTCACGCGTGAAGGGTTAAATCACTTTCTGGACCACAGGTTCTAGAACAGCTTCTATCCCAGTTCTATCTGCCTGTTAAATCAGTTTCTGGACCACAGGTTCTAGAACAGCTTCTATCCCAGTTCTATCTGCCTGTTAAATCAGTTTCTGGACCACAGGTTCTAGAACAGCTTCTATCCCAGTTCTATCTGCCTGTTAAATCAGTTTCTGGACCACAGGTTCTAGAACAGCTTCTATCCCAGTTCTACCTGTTTTTTCATTTTTGACATAATGAGCACTCCTGGAAGTGACAGATTTTGACTCACATTGAGTGATAAGACTGAGCTATTTAAAAACACTTTTTCAACATTTCAAGATAGCAGTTAGTTCAGTTTGATCTTATTAAAGACAGCTGTATCATTTTTTTATTCATTTTGACATATTGTTTGGGACCACTTTTTTTGCTCTGTTTGAAGGCTGTCAGCTTCTTCTCAGGAGGAGAATCACTTAGCCTTTCGACTAATTTTCAAATGATAGGATGCCTATTTAAAAACACTTTAGTAGGTGCAAGCGTCCCACCTAGCCCATAGAGGTTAAACCTAAACAGAATAAGTTGCAACTTAAGGTATAATTATTTTATTCATTTTGACATATTGTTTGGGACCACTTTTTTTGCTCTGTTTGAAGGCTGTCAGCTTCTTCTCAGGAAGAGAATCCCTTAGCCTTTCGACTAATTTTGGGTTAGTTGGACTAATTTTGGGTTAGTTCTCTCAAGAAGAACTAACCCATCTCAACATGACGGAGAGTAAGACAGGAGAACCTATTTCAACATGACAGAGAGTAAGTCAGGAGTCCCTGACCTTATCTTCTCTATAGAAGATGTCTGGTAGGCAGGGCTGGGCGATATGGACCAAAAGTCATATTCCGATATATTTAGGCTGAATATCGATATAAGATATATATCCTGATATTTTTTTCTGCAAAGTGAGAGCAAATGTTCAGTCAAAGTCAAAGCCAGATATGACATGTCTCAAGTAGTTTTATTGAAAGCGGCTATTTCAGTGAACAGTTGAAAAATCAAATGAATAAATAATAAACAGGGCTCTTCACCTGGTTCAGATTAAATGCTCAGCTGTTCAAATAACAACAACATGTAAACATAAACACTGTAGAACAACAGGACGACCTTTTTGGAATCAAAGCTCCATAAGGTGCACATTTAAATAAATACAAATATCTTAAACAAAAATAGCCTATAAAATAAAATAGGCCTGTCTTTTTCTGAAATAAATATTATATATATTTATGAGAAAAGTCAACTTTTTTTTTAGTTTGACAACTTTAAATGGCTTATTAAAATCAAATTACAGATTTCTTCTCCTTTCTAACAAATCCACAGATGCAAATAACGAACATTACAAAATAATAAACTATGACAAACCCTAGTAAGGGCAGCAATTATATATAAATAAAGAACAAAATAAAGTGCTCAGTTTGAGAAAATGTTTTTTAAACATCAGCCTGAGATTACCATTTGCTTTTTGTTAACTCAATTTCTTATCTGAACAGCTTCAACCAGTTGCACAAGAAACAGACTATCAACTCAATAAACATTTTCCCCCTCTTTTTTTACTTTGATAAACAGTAATGCTGTCTTGAGGTAGACATTAGAAGACAAGCGTGTCCTCCTTCGTTTAAAGATTTTGTGCGAGAAACACCAGCCTGTCAACGGCATCCGGCTTCAGAGATGCTCTGTGGCAGGTCACGATATTGCCACTGCAGCTGAAAACCCTTTCGGAGGGTGAACTGGTAGCTGGTACCAAGAGATACTTTTTTGCCAGGTGGCTCAGAGCTGGAAAGACAACTTCATGATCCTTCCACCACTTGAGGGGATCAGTGTCACTCTCCAGACTTGCTGACTGCAAGTAACTTGACAGTTCATTTTCAATAGCCTCCCTCTTGGTTGGTGGCGCAGTGGTGGTGGCTGTGCGCTGCTTGAAGAAGCTTGCCAGTGTCTTAGCTTTTGGTGCCACTGCTGCTTCTCCATCTGCAGGCTCAGGCACAGTTGGCACACGTAGGTAAGGCGGTTGACAGCTGCTCTGATCAGCCAGTAGCGTCTCCACCTCCAAGACAGCTCTGTGCTTCAATGCATCAACTTTTTCACTTGGGATATAGGTGGCCCTGAAGCGTGGATCCACAAATGAAGCCATCTCCAATAGGTCAGTAGTGGCTGGGTCAGAATACTTGCGGTTGAGGTACTCAACAATGCCGGTCTTGATCGATTTGCAAAGCTCGCTATCACCCTCTTCACATGCCAGGAGACTTTCGTTAAAAAGGTGCAGCACAGGTTTTACATATGATAGAGTGACGTACTCCTCACCTGACAAAGCATCGGTAAAGTCCTGGAGAGGTTTCAGGACCTTTTGGACTGCTTCTAGGACCTCTAAGTCCTGCCAGGTAGGGACAAGGTGCCTGGTCTTTTTGTCATTAGACAGGACTTTGGCCAGTGCTCCTTCCTGCTCCAGGACTCTCTCTATCATCTGCTGCCTTGATCCCCAGCGTGTGGCAGACTCGGTTATGAGTTGGTGACTTGGCAGACCCAGCTGAATCTGGACTTCAGCAAGATGTCTCCTTTTCTTCCAGCTCTACCAAAAACAGCTTACAATTCTCTTGCACAGAGAAATGGCCCGGGTGACGCGCTTGTCATTCATGCCATGTCCTGTCAGAAACATAAAAAAAACTATTAAACAAATGTGCTTATGCGAGAAAATTTGACTCTGTTTTCACTTTAACACACTCATACAACTAAGTGCTTTCCAAAATCAAGCTTTAGAAATATTCTACATTAATATTTTCTTG
This sequence comes from Salmo salar, assembly GCF_965601325.2. Lineage (NCBI taxonomy): Eukaryota > Metazoa > Chordata > Actinopteri > Salmoniformes > Salmonidae > Salmo > Salmo salar. The sequence continues at coordinate 1,748,014 of NW_027675333.1, forward strand.
TTTCATAGTTTATTTTTTTTAAATCAACGCCAGTCCTAATCATAAATATCAAATATTATATTCATTTATTTTGTGAATTTGAATCCTGTAAGTGATTTTTATGTATTATTATTTGTGTATAATTTATAAATGATGACTATACTGTATGTACATTTACTGATGTTTCGTTCTTGTTCTTAGTATTTATGCTTAGTATTTAATGCTACTTCATATTTCTACTCCACTAAAAACTCCACAATGTTTAGGCCTACCTACGTGTCAACATTAGTTTCTAGTTACTTTGCAGTTGGCTCTTCAATCCAGAGAAAAAACTATAGTCTATCATAATAACTAAATATGTTACCTTGATGATATCAACAGGCTAACCAGCATTTTAAAGTCATAATTACCTCACCTTTACCAGCTGTAACATTAAAGTGGTAAACACATCAATGCATCACTAATTCTTATCCAATAACCTAATAAATATGGTTCTGAAATCTACCATCCTGTATTGTAAGTGATTTTACTTTTAGCACTTTATGTTTTGTGTTTTATTAATCCATTTTTGGCCAAGACAGCAGCATAAAACAAAACAAGTTGCAGACAGACACAAAGGAAAATAATGAAAAACTAATATTTGAATATGTTTTTTTCTTTAAAGTAAAATATGTGAATAGTCCTTAATAAAACACTGCACTCCCCAATAGCCAAGTGTAGTCTGACCGAAGCACTGCATCCTCATCGTTCAGCTCCACCGCTCTGACCACGTCGCTCCCGTTGGCGGTTGTTATAGCAACCGGATGCTTTTCTTGGAGTTTCCCAGCTTGCGTCCTGCGAGGCCTCAGCTATATGCTCACCGGTGTGATCCTGGGGGGAAATAACTTGTTTTGGAGACACGACGCTGTTTTCATCTCCCCCAGTCGTTGAATGAAGTGAACATGTCACGCTTCATGTAAAGGCTCACATTGTCCTGCTCGACCCACATATCGCTGGTCAACGCCAAAATGGGTCCCGTTAGCGAGCCGGTCAGCAAGGCTCTGCCTGACTTCAGTGGACATTTGTGGCAGTGCTTCTCGTGTAAAGTAGTTGGGAAGCTCATATCTCGGGTCCATAGTTTTCAGTAGCTTTTTGAATCCGACTTGTTCCACAGTTGCAACAGGGACCATATCTTTAGCAATGTGATAGGACACCGCTGTAGTTATAGTACACCACTTGCCAATTTTCTTTTCATTAGGCACACTGCGGGAAAATGAAGTTTGCAGTGAGCTTTGTTTCGGGGCTTTTTCGGGTTGTCGACGGCTTGCGGCTGGGGCTTCTGCAGCGCGCAGTTTCACACACTCTTCGTATTGCAGTTTGTGCCACTGTTTTAGGTGGTGAAAAAGATTTGTAGTGCTTCCACCCCTGGCTGTAACTTTTTTTATGGCACTGCCTACATATAACGTGATTTTGTTGCTCATCTGATACTTTGAATCCGAACCATCTCCAAATGACTGAGCCAATGCTTTTTCTTTTACTAACCAATTCCTCGTCAAAACGCTCCGCAGACGCTGTTGCTTCCTCCATGTTTGTTGAAGTGTCTGTTCCTGCCCCTCCGCCCTCTGTGCATGAAAGAGGAGGCGCGGGGAGCAGCGCAGAGAGCTCCGGGTCTGCAGCTTGCTTGGAGCAAGGATCAAAGCGCAAATTTCAACTATATCGATATATGCGAAATGGTCTAATTTCATATCACATTTAAAATATATATCGATATATTTTTTATATCGATATATCGCCCAGCCCTAGTCAGGCTGATAAGAACAATTCTTATTTTGTATAACGGGTCACTTAGGATGGCAGTAGCATTGTTGACGAAATGCAGGCATCGCAGCAGAATTAGGAAGCGGTCTTGGGAAAAGAGGGTGGCAAAGAAGGGAGTTGCAAACATAGGATCTGTGCTCCAGTATTCTCTTAGGGAGTTCTTCTTTACTATCCCCATGAGGAGGACTGTCACCAGGAAGGTATACATTTCACTAATTGTGGTTGTCACCCATTTAGCGAGTTTCCCCCTCACTCCTGGCTCTCTCTTCTCCTGTAGCTCCAAGGCATAGCGATTGGTCTCCTGTACTATGTTTCCCACCAGCTCCTCTGTCAGAAACAACTTGAAGCACTCTGCCTCAGATGGAAATGGACTCCAGACTGGGACTCATCAAAACAAACAGCAGGGCCAGGAGGGGTGAAATGACTGGTGGCCTTCCAGCTACCACAGAACTCCTGTACTTCATCCACTGTCGGTCTCCCTCCATCACCACCAGCATCTTCAAAGGGACCTGGTACTTGGTCAGTGGACAAGGGAACCTCAGATTCAGGGTTCTCAATGGCTACAAGGTTGGGGGGGGGGGGGGGGGGGGGGGGGGCAGCTCCTCACTGTCAGAATCTGATTCCTGACTTTCAGACTCAGACTCATTGTCAGAATTGTAAAAAAAATCTCCAGAATTTCCACATTTGTGAGTTGTCTCCTTTTGAAAGACATTGCTAATGCTACAGCTTAGCTCACTAGCTACATACATAAACAACAACACTGAATGGCTCAGAGTGAGAGGGGACGTGATTGACTGCCGGCATGCGTCACTTGTATCAATAAATCACCATCAGAAAATGTTTTGTGAGGTAATTATTTGTATTTACTGTTTTATTCACATGTTTTCAGTTCTGGGTGACAAATCATGCATTCCGATTCTTGCATAGATTGTAATGGGCACATATTATGTGTGTAAAATACTTATTTGAAGGTTATACTGATTATGATGAGCTAAGCTAATTCCAGCTATGTGTATGGAGCCATGTTTGTTGACATACAATGCATTCTGGGTTTCACGTAATCATCCGTTTGACCAAAGATGTTATAACAAAATGAGGTGAGTAAGAGTTCACTCATTTTTTGAATACTTCCGGAAATGAATGGTGGGATGTGAACGACGGTAGATGACACACCCCTTCAACACTATAAACAGACCGAACTCATCTTGTCTTTTATTATCTTCGGTTTCTGTGAGGGGAAAAATGCATGGCTGCTCGCTGAAACTAATCGTCGGATTACTGTCGATTTCTAGAAAGTGTTTTACCTAATTATTTCGATCAATGGTGAGCTCACCCCGTGATGTGATTAATTATACATAGTAATTGCAATTAGCTAATTCATATTGTAGTTTACGTCAGCCGAGAGTTAGAAAATATGACTGCTTGTGTTGGGTCAATCTTTCTTCAGTTAGCGCTACGACAAATGTAGCCTACATTTTTTCCGGTTAGGATGATTGTGTTGTGATATATATATATATATATACTTCTGTGAATATCTGAACCATTTGCATCCAAAAATAAACTGCTCACATTCTGGAGATAAACTTTGTAAGGACTGTGTGTGTGTTTTGTGTAAATAGTTTCTGAAAAAAGTGTGTCCAGCTCAAACGCTGATTGTTGCGTCATTGGAAACTGTCCGTTGTAAACGAGTGTTCTAAATGAGTGTTCTAAAGAGTGTTCTAAACGAGGGTTCTAAATGAGGGTTCTAAATGAGGGTTCTAAAGAGCGTTCGAAATGAGTGTTCTCAAAGAGCGTTCTAAATGAGCGTTCTAAATGAGTGTTCTAAATGAGGGTTCTAAAGAGCATTCTAAATGAGCGTTGTAAATGAGTGTTCTAAATGAGTGTTCTAAAAGAGGGTTCTAAAAGAGCGTTCTAAATGAGCGTTCTAAACGAGGGTTCGTATGAGGGTTCTAAATGTGTGTTCTAAATGAGTGTTCTAATGAGCATTCTAAACGAGGGTTCTAAATGAGGGTTCTAAATGAGGGTTTTAAAATAGCGTTCTAAATGAGGGTTCTAAAAGAGCGTTCTAAACGAGCGTTCTAAACGAGTGTTCTAAATTAGTGTTTGTAATGAGGGTTCTAAATGTGTGTTCTAAATGAGGGTTCTAATGAGTGTTCTAAATGAGGGTTCTAAATGAACGTTCTAAATGAGGGTTTTAAAATAGCGTTCTAAATGAGGGTTCTAAATGAGGGTTCTAAATGAGTGTTCTAAAGAGCGTTCTAAAAGAGTGTTCTAAAAGAGGGTTCTAAAAGAGGGTTCTAAAAGAAGCGTTCTAAAAGAGGGTTCTAAAAGAGCGTTCTAAAAGAGTGTTCTAAAAGAGCGTTCTAAATTAGTGTTCGTAATGAGGGATCTAACTGTGCGTTCTAAATGAGGGTTCTAAATGAGCGCTCTAAATGAGTGTTAGGCTATATAGTGCACTGTGTTTGACCAAGGTCCACAGTTAATTGTAGTGCACAATTTAGTGTTCTAATCACACAGCGCTTCAGGAACCACTGTAGAACGATCACACCCCGTGTGACAGGCAGACAGGTTAGGGTTAGGAGGTGTTACTAGACAGACAGACAGACCTGTCAGGTTAGGAGGTGTCACTAGACAGACAGACAGACAGATAGACAGACAGACAGACAGGTTAGGGTTAGGAGGTGTTACTGTACAGACAGACAGGTTAGGGTTAGGAGGTGTTACTAGACAGACAGACAGTCAGGTTAGGAGGTGTCACTAGACAGACAGACAGACAGACAGACAGGTTAGGGTTAGGAGGTGTTACTAGACAGACAGACAGACAGACAGGTTAGGGTTAGGAGGTGTTACTGTACAGACAGACAGACAGACAGGTTAGGGTTAGGAGGTGTTACTGTACAGACAGACAGGTTAGGGTTAGGAGGTGTTACTAGACAGACAGACAGTCAGGTTAGGAGGTGTCACTAGACAGACAGACAGACAGACAGACAGACAGACAGACAGACAGACAGACAGACAGGTTAGAGTTAGGAGGTGTTACTGTACAGACAGACAGACAGACAGACAGACAGACAGACAGGTTAGGGTTAGGAGGTGTTACTGTACAGACAGACAGACAGACAGACAGACAGACAGGTTAGGGTTAGGTGTTACTGTACAGACAGACAGGTTAGGGTTAGGAGGTGTTACTGTACAGACAGACAGACAGACAGACAGGTTAGGGTTAGGAGGTGTTACTGAACAGACAGACAGACAGGTTAGGAGGTGTTACTATACAGACAGACAGACAGGCAGACATACAGGTTAGAGTTAGGAGGTGTTACTGTACAGACAGACAGACAGAGACAGACAGACAGGTTAGGGTTAGGAGGTGTTACTAGACAGACAGACAGACAGGTTAGGGTTAGGAGGTGTTACTATACAGACAGACAGACAGAGACAGACAGACAGGTTAGGGTTAGGAGGTGTTACTATACAGACAGACAGACAGGTTAGGGTTAGGAGGTGTTACTAGACAGACAGACAGACAGACAGGTTAGGGTTAGGAGGTGTTACTGGACAGACAGACAGACAGACAGGTTAGGGTTATGAGGTGTTACTATACAGAGAGACAGACAGACAGGTTAGGGTTAGGAGGTGTTACTATACAGACAGACAGACAGGTTAGAGTTAGGAGGTGTTACTGAACAGACAGACAGACAGACAGGTTAGGAGGTGTTACTAGACAGACAGACAGACAGAGAGACAGACAGACAGGTTAGGGTTAGGAGGTGTTACTGAAAAGACAGACAGACAGACAGAGAGACAGACAGAGAGACAGGTTAGAGTTAGGAGGAAAAAAATGCATGGCTGCACGCTGAAACTAATCGTCGGATTACTGTCGATTTCTAGAAAGTGTTTTACCTAATTATTTCGATCAATGGTGAGCTCACCCCGTGATGTGATTAATTATACATAGTAATTGCTATTAGCTAATTCATATTGTAGTTCACGCCAGCCGAGAGTTAGAAAATATGACTGCTTGTGTTGGGTCAATCTTTCTTCAGTTAGCGCTACGACAAATGTAGCCTACATTTTTCCGGTTAGGATGATTGTATTGTGCTATATATATATTTCTGTGTGTTGTGACATGAGTATGAAATTGTCATTCTGGTTGTTTTAGGGACTCCTGAAACAACCAGCAAACCAGGCTGTCGTTCTGTGAAACAGTGAATGTATAGAATCTAGTTAGCTGAAGAATTTACTGTAAATTGAATGTACAATTGTGTAAGCTTGCCTTGCTGATATTTGCCATGCAGATAGATGAAATAACGTAGCTAGCTATGTTCTTGCTTATTGTGCAGTGGATGATTAAAATACCTGTATGCCTATGGATGTGTAGCTAGCTATCTAGCCGATCTGTGTATGGACCCAAACGTTTGGTATACATATTAGTTCAGAACCTATGAACCTCAGCTATCATAGCCAGTTGTATCAACTTCAAAACAGCCTGAATGACATTAATGAAGCCTATGGATTGAGTAGAATATAATATAACTTTGTGCCAAGGATGCAAGTTGTATATACATGTAGTTATTACCATGCATGAGATCCCCACATTGTAGCCTGTACATTTAATATATTCACTGATCATGTACTCTACCTTGGCAAATAAAGGTGCAGTTTAGGTATGAATGTCTTTGAGATTATTTTTCAGTCATATCCAATACCAGGAGTATCAAATTCCAGTCTTTGAATGACGCTGTGTCTGCATGTATGTATTACAATTATACACTTCAACAGTGTTTACCAATCTTGGTCCTGGGACATCAATGGTTACACATTGTAACTAATAGACTAGAAACAGGATTTAACTAGTTAATTCATATATACAGAAATATAATGTTAAAAAACAGAACACCACTTCCTATGCATCATGTAAATACTCTAACACTGGTTCATCTCAACATCTAATGCCCTTCATCTGCATTGATCTGATAAACACAGGATAGGTGGAGTATTTCATCACATTACAATTATAGGTAGGTAATTCATATATACTGCTCAAAAAAATAAAGGGAACACTTAAACAACACATCCTAGATCTGAATGAAATAAATAATCTTATTAAATACTTTTTTCTTTACATAGTTGAATGTGCTGATAACAAAATCACACAAAAATAATCAATGGAAATCCAATTTATCAACCCATGGAGGTCTGGATTTGGAGTCACACTCAAAATTAAAGTGGAAAACCACACTACAGGCTGATCCAACTTTGATGTAATGTCCTTAAAACAAGTCAAAATGAGGCTCAGTAGTGTGTGTGGCCTCCACGTGCCTGTATGACCTCCCTACAACGCCTGGGCATGCTCCTGATGAGGTGGCGGATGGTCTCCTGAGGGATCTCCTCCCAGACCTGGACTAAAGCATCCGCCAACTCCTGGACAGTCTGTGGTGCAACGTGGCGTTGGTGGATGGAGCGAGACATGATGTCCCAGATGTGCTCAATTGGATTCAGGTCTGGGGAACGGGCGGGCCAGTCCATAGCATCAATGCCTTCCTCTTGCAGGAACTGCTGACACACTCCAGCCACATGAGGTCTAGCATTGTCTTGCATTAGGAGGAACCCAGGGCCAACTGCACCAGCATATGGTCTCACAAGGGGTCTGAGGATCTCATCTCGGTACCTAATGGCAGTCAGGCTACCTCTCAATTTAGAACACACATTTAGAACCCTCGTTTAGAACGCTCATTTAAACGCTCATTTAGAACCCTCGTTTAGAACGCTCATTTAGAACCCTCGTTTAGAACACTCATTTAGAACGCTCTTTTAGAACCCTCGTTTAGAACGCTCTTTTAGAACCCTCATTTAGAACCCTCATTTAGAACCCTCGTTTAGAACCCTCATTTAGAACGCTCTTTTAGAACCCTCATTTAGAACGCTCATTTACAACAACAATCAGCGTTTGAGCTGGACACTTTTTTCAGAAACTATTTACACAAAAACACACACAGTCCTTACAAAGTTTATCTCCAGAATGTGAGCAGTTTATTTTTTGAAGGAAATGGTTCATATATTCACAGAAGTATATATATTTAATCACTGAACAGTAGCAGAACTTACTTCATCTGTTCCTGACTCTGGATAGTGGATTAAAAAGACCACCTGTTGTTACATCAACACCAGACATCATGATTCATGGAAATGGACATTGTATTTTATCAAATATGAAAACCTTAAATCTCTTCAAATTCAAATCAGTCAGAAAATAAGGATTGTACATAAAACAGAGCAGAATAAATCATCACATCTGGGGACCATCACCACCAGCATGACTAGTATCTATGTGGACCCTACTACAGTTTAACCAGCTCAGCTATAGACTACACCAGCATGACTAGTATCTATGTGGACCCTACTACAGTTTAACCAGCTCAGCTATAGACTACACCAGCATGACTAGTATCTATGTGGACCCTACTACAGTTTAACCAGCTCAGCTATAGACTACACCAGCATGACTAGTATCTATGTGGACCCTACTACAGTTTAACCAGCTCAGCTATAGACTACACCAGCATGACTAGTATCTATGTGGACCCTACTACAGTTTAACCAGCTCAGCTATAGACTACACCAGCATGACTAGTATCTATGTGAACCCTACTACAGTTTAACCAGCTCAGCTATAGACTACACCAGCATGACTAGTATCTATGTGGACCCTACTACAGTTTAACCAGCTCAGCTATAGACTACACCAGCATGACTAGTATCTATGTGGACCCTACTACAGTTTAACCAGCTCAGCTATAGACTACACCAGCATGACTAGTATCTATGTGGACCCTACTACAGTTTAACCAGCTCAGCTATAGACTACACCAGCATGACTAGTATCTATGTGGACCCTACTACAGTTTAACCAGCTCAGCTATAGACTACACCAGCATGACTAGTATCTATGTGAACCCTACTACAGTTTAACCAGCTCAGCTATAGACTACACCAGCATGACTAGTATCTATGTGGACCCTACTACAGTTTAACCAGCTCAGCTATAGACTACACCAGCATGACTAGTATCTATGTGGACCCTACTACAGTTTAACCAGCTCAGCTATAGACTACACCAGCATGACTAGTATCTATGTGGACCCTACTACAGTTTAACCAGCTCAGCTATAGACTACACCAGCATGACTAGTATCTATGTGGACCCTACTACAGTTTAACCAGCTCAGCTATAGACTACACCAGCATGACTAGTATCTATGTGGACCCTACTACAGTTTAACCAGCTCAGCTATAGACTACACCAGCATGACTAGTATCTATGTGGACCCTACTACAGTTTAACCAGCTCAGCTATAGACTACACCAGCATGACTAGCATCTATGTGGACCCTACTACAGTTTAACCAGCTCAGCTATAGACTACACCAGCATGACTAGTATCTATGTGGACCCTACTACAGTTTAACCAGCTCAGCTATAGACTACACCAGCATGACTAGTATCTATGTGGACCCTACTACAGTTTAACCAGCTCAGCTATAGACTACACCAGCATGACTAGTATCTATGTGGACCCTACTACAGTTTAACCAGCTCAGCTATAGACTACACCAGCATGACTAGTATCTATGTGGACCCTACTACAGTTTAACCAGCTCAGCTATAGACTACACCAGCATGACTAGTATCTATGTGGACCCTACTACAG